>NW_008825290.1:894263-920223 GCF_000699105.1 Pygoscelis adeliae | reverse complement strand
GATCTTTACCCTCAAGAGGATGAAAATGAAGAAAAAGAGAAGACAAGCAAAGATTTGGAAGCTACTCCTATGGAGGCTTCTGCTGCCAAAGAGGAGATGGGATCTAGCTAATGAAGATGCAAGGAGGCTGTTGTCTCCATTTCTCATTTTCAGAGACATGGACTTTTGCAGTATGTCTGTCTTCTGAGTCGTCAAGAAATGTTTCACCGTTGTTCTATACACTGTGTCATAGTAAATAATTTATTGCCGAAGGAGAAATCTCAGTGCTACAGCCTTGCAAATAAATACTGCAAAAAGAATGAGTACGCGTATGTATTGTGTAACCTGCTATCAGACACAGTTAATACTTTAACAGCTGTTTCTTACACTCAAGTTCTCCTTGAGTTTTGACTTGAATAATGTAATTAAATATATATAGCTTTTAACTAAAATTCCACTAGCGCACCAGGTCTGTCTTCATTTCAGCATGTTCTGATCAATAGCTGCTCTTTTTTTAATGTATTCTGTTCTATTAATAGAAATTGTGTTAAATGATTGTCTTTCCTTAAAGATTTTTTTTTGCCAGAATGATACAGGACACTGAAAATGGCTTAAATCTAGAATTTGTAAAGTAATTTTAAATGGTCTTATTGTTATGGTTGCGTTTTACTACCAGCATCAGGTAAGGACTGCCAGAAGAATGTTGACGTGTATCTCCTTTGATTTAATTTACTTATTGTGATGGCTTTTGCATTTTTAAAACCAGTGTGTTGTACAACCATTGATAAAGATGAATGGGAAGAATGTTGGTCTCTGGCTTTATTTTTGCTCTGAAACCACATTTTTTGTGTTCCTTTAGTTAGCACCTGCTCCTTCAGTGTATAGACAGGCTCTTGAAAATACTTTGAGAATACAATGAAAATGTTACCTGGTGTAATGATATCAAAACAGATACTGTGACTTAAGTGCATATTAAAAAGCAAATACTTTTTACCTTCATTGAAAGCTCCTGTTTGTGTGGTGTGGTTTTTTATTAACACTGCTTGGATTTGAGATACTCTTCTGTGTTGTAAGCAGACTTTCTGAATCAGTTTGTGGGTTGTGAAGATTGCTCCAGCTTGTCAGATTTTTATTCTTGTCCCATTCTTTTATCCTCAGCCCCAGGCAGCAAGGCATAAAAAAATGTAAAGCATTTTCAGTAGCTATAGTAGACTGTAGGTCATGAACCAGCACTACAGAGGACCTGAACAGCTATTAAAATATTTGGAAGTTACTTTAGAGGGGCAAATAATTTAATAGTAATTCACTATAGTTTAATACCTGTGGATAAGGAAATGCTACATTGTTTTTCTTTCCTAACAAAATGTAGGCTGTGAGAATTGTATTACAAAACAAATTTTACCTGTGGCTTCAGTAACTGTTTATTGCAGGGTTGTTTGGTTTTTTTTCTCTCGTTATGTGTTGGTTAACTTAACCAAAGCATAAAAAGTTGTAGTGGCAATAATGCAGCCCAGTAAGTCTAGTAATGTTTAAAGACTTGCCTGTCTCTGCGGGCAGCAGTCTTGAGTGCTCAGCAACATTGCTTCCATATAATGTTTTGGTATCTTGTTGTTTGCATAAGTTATTTCAGTGTTAGTGATGATGCTTCTGAATGTTTGAGGGGAATTTCTGTTAAATTTTACAGTGTGTTTGAGCTGTTTATATTTCAGTACAGCTGTTGGATCCTCAAAAAAACCTGTAGGCAATTAAGTGGCTGACAGCTACTCAGTTCTGAGGGCATGGATAGCAGGTACTCTCAGCATCTCTGCTTTTAAAAGAAACAAAGTGTGACAGAGCTTCTCAGTGTGACTCTTTCAGGCGTAGGCAGACAAATGCCAAGTTAACCTGAGTAAATGGGCACAAAAGCAGTAGTGATAAACCTTGGCACTTAGGCAATTGGACCACGAAAATGCAGTCTTAGGCAATCAGATAAACACTGGGCACCAAATACAAAAAAAAAAGATCACATGCACCCAAGCTTTTGGTTGTTCAAATGGAAATCCAATGCATTATTTGTGAAGAAGCAAGAGCCATTTGTGAAGGGGTGCTCTGTTTGAAGAACGGTTTGCCTCCTGTTTTTTTCTGCTGTGCTTTTCTTTCCCACGTTGCCTCAATGCTCTACAGGTTTTGGATTTATCCTCTGTAACAGCATTTATAGCATCTGTGTACAAAACAAAATGCAAGAATCCTGGTCCTACAGTAGCTAGGGACCTGAGCCTAATACTGACAGAGGGAACTTGCAGCATATAATTAATGTATTTGAAAGTGTGCTTAGGATGGAGTTGCATCTTTCTGACTGCTGTGGCTTGGTAACCTGTTGTGCTAGATCCAGTACAAATATGGAATATGTGTAAGGGCCTTACATCAGAAATTGTGAAAAACACTATGTAATGTTTGAGGTATTTTGAGAAAGGAAGTCATAGCTCTAATCCTAAAGAGGTCTTTGTGGAAATTATCACTTTCTTTTCCTCCTACCCTTGTCAAACTAGAAACTAGCATAACTGTCATCACTTCACTGCATTTGCGTTCTGGATAATCCCTTAAAAGTGGAAGTGATGTAACTTGGACTAAAAAAAAAAAAAAATCAAGTCTCTCTCATTCTCCTCACCTACTCTTTTTTTTTTCCTTACTTCTGCTCCTGCTGTGAGTGCCAGCCTGTTCTATTTTTGACTGATTTTTTTTTTTTTTTTACCATTAAAAACTAAAATAGTAATAAAGATTTGCCTGACAAGGAATTAGGGCTATATGTTGAGACACAGAGTTCAGTCCCTCCTGTTTTCTGGTTCAGTTCTTAGAGTACATTTCCTGCCATGGAATTTGTATTTGGCTGCATTAAGAGAAGTAAAATGCAGTCAGACTTCCTTCTGGATTTTAAGTTTGTGACAACCATGTGGTATAGCTTGCACTTCAGTGAAAGATTGGGAATTAGAAGGTAGATCAACAGTAAAAACATATTGCCACTTTGTTAGACCTATGAAAGTAAAGAAAGAGAAGCTCTTCAGTGTGGACTCTGCAGCTGATTTTGATGATGCAATTTTAGGGTCAAGTTGTCTGTCTTGACCATTATATATCCCTTCAAAGTAGTCTATGTATAGACAGTTTAACTCCTTGTTTCTATTATGTTTCCCAGCATTGCTTTGTTTACATGATTTTCCTCTTATAGTTGCATGCTCCCATTTTAAGTCTAAAATCAATCAGTGGTTACTTCAGTATGTAATAAAGATGGTAAATTGATCCCTGGCAATATGTGGCAAGCTTGTGAAATAAGCAGATGATAAGAAGTTGCATTTTTATTGTCTGGATACAAAACTTAGAGCTGCATATTGCTGTCTTGTTGTAATGTGTTTCTTATTTTCCGCATAAATAATGTCTTGGTTCTCTGTCTGCCATCAGTGAGCTACTGATTCTTTAGGCAGTAGTAGATTCAAATGTTTTTGAGAAATTGCTTGCATGGAGTCATTTTGTAATGATTTTATGCATGGTGTATCATGTGCTTTTGTATGTCAAGTCAAAAGTAGTCATTGGTGGGGAGAAGGAAAGCTTTCATTATGAAATAATTGCTCTTTGTTTAATTCCATGCCTTTTAGTTGATCTCTGTCCTATAAAAACTGACATGTTAGAGTTTAGCTAAAAGGAACTGCTAAGAAGGCATGAAGCACTTCTAGATGTAACAATGTTTTTAATACGAATTACTTAGCCTGAACAGTTACGTGCAGATATAATCCCAGTTGGATTTTATCCACTTAGTTTTTAGAATGAAAAGAGGTGGTTTTAATTGTATTCATCCTACAGATTTTTATCATTGCTCTGAAAATACTGCCTCGTACAACATTTCTATGTAATACTTCAGTTTTCGAGTTTTAATCATTCTTCTTTGGTTTTTGCACACCCTTGTAATTCTGGAGTTAATGCAGTGGTGAAACAAGCTGTAGTTTTGTTTCCCAAGGCTGGGAAGGACTGTTATCAACTGGCTGGAACCCCTGCATGATGCAGGCCACAAATTCATATATAACTTGTAGTAACTTGCTTGTTAGGATGGGGTTGTTCCTGCAATCAACTTAAATTTGAATCAGTGGAGCATGTGTCACATCTCCTGATGAGGATAAAGATTGCCTATAAAACTTGTCTCTTATAAGTGAACGTTTTAAGATAAAATATATTCTAAAATATAGTTAACTACTGAAAAGTGGTTAAAATTAGATAAAATTGCATTTTCAGGATGTGTTTAAAAGTTACTCATTAATTTTTTCTGCTTTTCTCTGTAGTACAGCCTACCTGCATTTCAAAGGCCTAACTTTAACTTGTGTTTAGTAACTTTCCTAGAGAGATGACCTTGCTTCAGGTGCAAAAATGACTTTTTTTTTTTCTTCCTTCCCTGCAACAGGGTGTCTAGAGGGAGATGTTTATCTTGCAGTTTATTCTAAGGATCGTTAGATCTGGGGATCTGGCAGGGCTGTGTGGAAACAAGATCTATATCATATGCAGTTCTTATTGAGAATGTCCTTGTTAAACCTTACAGCGATGTCTCCTGTTCATCTAAGGCACTTATCTGATCACACGTCAATGAATCTCTTTGAGGAAAGTTGTTACTTAAATAGGTAGAACCTACTTTCTTATTCCTAGGGAATAAAAAAAGGATATTATATGCTTCTTAGACTCTTGTTTTACTTCTCATTAAAATTCTAGCAGTGTTAGTGTGGAACAGTGTAGTGAAGCTACCAGCAGTTTGTCATTTACTCTTAATCAGCTCTATTCATTGGACATGACTTCATTTTGTTGAACAGCACCAGCCTGTCTGCAGTTGTTTTTCAACTGCTTTTAACCCCTCTAGAGCTGACGTTTTGTTAGTGATACTGAGAACTTGAGAAGACCCACCCAATAGAGGAAGAGTGGAGAAGGTGCAGCAACAATTACACCACCAATGTTATAATTCTTTCCCACTAATGCAGGATAGTACCTAATGTGGTTCATGGATCAGTGTGAAGTTATTTAAAATGTCAAACTGGGTATTTTGGTGGTGAATTCATAGCTAGAGCATGAGGTTCTCAAGGCCTGCATCAGTAAGATGTTAGGCTTTTTTTTTTTTAGTGTTCTTCACTGTAGGCTAGTTCTGACTGCATAGGGTAATCATAGAATCATTAAGGTTGGAAGAGACATCTAAGATCATCGAGTCCAACTGTGAACCCAACACCACCATGCCCACTAAACCATGTCCCTAAGCGCCTCATCTACACGTCTTTTAAATACGTCCAGGGATGGTGACTCAACCACTTCCCTGGGCAGCCTGTTCCAATATGACTAGAATTCTAGTTCAAGACTTACGGATCTGTAGCTGAGCATGGAAGAATCAGCAGTTTATCTTTCTCTCCAATATTGATGTATCTTGATACTATGAAGGCTGAGAAATAGGTCAAAGACTGCTAAAATACTGAAATATTAGTAAATGTAATACATAACTGTTTCTACTAAAGACACCCTGAGCAGTTCAGACTGCTGCTATTAACATGTTAATAGCATTAGTAAAAGCTTGTAATGGGTTTTGCACCCATCACTGCCAGAAGCACAAGGGTTTATGATTAGAGTACCTGTGCATTCATCCAGTGGCTCAAGCTGGAACAGCGTTTTCATGCATTCAGAGCCACTGAAAGTAGCTGTGTACGAGACACTGAAATGTTTGGAATATTGCTTAATTTACTGCCATTTGCTAATTTAATTGAAATAATTCCAAATGCTTGGAATGTTGCTTAATTTTCTGCCATTTGCTAATTTAATTGAAATTATTAAATTTTTTTTGTCCTGCTTGTAGAGAGTGCAGTGTTTGCTGCTTGATATACAAAAAAAGCTTTTTGAAATTCAAGGAAAATAAACTTGAGGTGGCAAGTTTCACCCAGCGGTGTCAGGAGTGGAATGTATGGCCATGGCTGCCTAATGTAGTGCTGTGATTTTTCTCCTGTCTGTTACTGACTACTTTCCTCAAGAATCCTTGGACTTTTCCTTTATTTCTCTTTCGTGTGTGTGTTTCCTCCAGTGAATTCCATGTTCTTAGCATAAACTATAGTCAGCAGCCAGAGCCTGAATGGAGAGGCAATCTCTAAAACAAGAAGAAATGTTTTTGGTGTTGGTTTGTTTTGGTTTTGGTTTTTTGTTTTGTTTTTGACAACTAGCTTATTACAAATTGGGATTGATGTATCTGTGAGCAGACAGCTCATGGAGGCCCTGTTGTAGACAAAACAAAGAGCACAGGAAGATTTGTAGTGATTGCACATTGCAGATTAACCCAGATGCCGCAACAATGATGTTGAAGGGTAAGTCGACATAGGATTTGCTGTACCAGATCAACTGGACCTGTCATCAGATTTGTTTGTTTCTGAACGTGACAAGTTCCTTATGCTTCCTAAGAAGGTGAAAGCATCCCCCCATATGCACTCATTCCTTTCATAGGGTGCTGTGTGTGGGAGAGGGATGTTTAATTTCTACATCTGTGGTTTCTGACCTCTTTCTTACTGTTACGAGAGTGTTGCTGCCTCCACCCTATTCCTTTTGCTTTCTATTTTGTCCCCTTCTCATACGCCCCCAAATACTAGTATTGCTTCCTTTTTGCCTACAGTCGGTCACATTCTCCTTACAAGTATTGGCTCTGTTCCTTTACCTGGCCCCAGGGGCCATCTCTCCTTTCTCCTTGCAACATAAAGCACCTAAGCTAGTGAACTAGGTTGGATCCAGCTGATTTTCTTCCAATTTGGCCCTGCATGGAAGAAGCAAAGGTTGGCA
Source organism: Pygoscelis adeliae (assembly GCF_000699105.1). NCBI lineage: Eukaryota > Metazoa > Chordata > Aves > Sphenisciformes > Spheniscidae > Pygoscelis > Pygoscelis adeliae. Next base: position 913,434 of record NW_008825290.1, on the reverse strand, counting down.
GAATTTGATAGTTGGATGCCATGCTTGAAGTTAGCATTTCCCATGCTGTGTGTGAAGCTGCTGATTTAGAATTAATCCAGTTGATAACCATTATGGTTTTATACTGGGAGTGTGTAACGTTATTAATGGGTATTACCTGCTGTCCTTTCCTTCCTAGGAAGGAAATTAACTCTATCCCTGCCGAAACCAGGACAACTGCACATTTAATGATTGAAATATCTGCAGTGCTTGTGATTTTTCTCATAAAGGCCATGTTACAAAAGAATTGGAGTTAATATTTTTCAGAGCTAGACTCTCAAATGTCTTCTGGCCTGAGAATCTGGGCTAGCAGAACTTGTACTGTACATTGTCCCATGTTGGCCTATGTTACTTGTCATGAAAGCACTACACCTGACATAAAGCTGCTATCTAGTACCAAAATACAGGGACAGTCTCCTGGATCAATATTCTCTTTTAAGACTCAGACCTGTGCATTTGCAAGTGGTACATCATAATGTTTCTCATCCTAAGCCGCAAGACAAAAGCATGATGGCAATATTTATTGTGTCATTAATGTGTGAAGAATGAAGACTGGGTCTTAGAGGTACAGTTTTCTCAATAGAAGTATACAGGTAAGGTAAGAACTTGTACAGTTCCCTGAAGAGTAAGTGCAGCTATAATGCAGAGTTGCAAGGGTAAGTCTCTGTAATACACTGGCTTGATTTAAGTATGGAGACCAACACGATCAGACTTCTGTCTACCTAAGTGCTGAGCATTTATAGGTAAGGTATCTTCCACCTACCTGTCATGCAATACTGTTTTCATGCCTTGCATCCCACAAATCAACTCTGTGTAAAGGAGCAGTTAAGTGTTCTTTAGACCTCATTAAGACCTCACACTAGTAAAATTTCATGTGTGTATTTCTTAGGGGAATTAAGCACCTGCAAGTACCTACATGTAAGATTTTGCAGGATTGGGTTTTGGTCAGTTATTGAATTAACGTGCCATTTAGACAAATTAACTGTACCTGTTTTGTGTTTCTAATCTGTACCTGTTTTCATACCAAATGTACATTTTCTTGGTAAGTTGCTCAGTAGAAAAATAACATCTCATGGTTGCCTTATTAGCTAAATGCTTTTCTCCATTTGCCTGACTATGCTAACACTATCGAAGCAAGAGCCTGATGTTTGGAACATTTGTGATTTATTAACTTAAAAAGAATTAATGTACATGTGGTTTGAGGAGTGCATGGCTTAAAATTTTAAAAATAGATCCCAACCTCACATCAACATAAATTTCTGAGTATTTTTAATTGAAGTTTTAAGTTAAAAAAAAAAATAGTGCTACAACACATAATGAATAACACTAACTTTTCCGGGTCTGGAGGACTTGAGGGAGTGCATCAGGTGAATTTTATCAATTCAAAGAAAGCTTACATCAAGCAGCATGGAAAAACTATGAGACATGGTAAATGCTACAGAGAAAACTTACTCTTTATAGCAGTGAGCCACTCTCAGAAGAGCAGTGCACAAAGGCTGTGCATAGGTGCATTTTCCTTCTTAGCTGCTTGTCAAGAGCAGAAGCTGGAGGAGCATTAGTAGCAATATGTCAGTACTTGGAGTTAGGGCTCAGCACTCACAATGGCCATTTAATGAATTACTTTGATGCTTTAAGGTTCCACATTGCCGGAATGATAATGTATTCATGGATACACATGCTGCACAGCTGTTAAAGAGCTACTTTGACCTCCAGCAATCCTGAGCTTGCTGCTATGTGTAGAAAGTTACATGTGCTTCTGCTCCAAGCTGTCACCTGCCCTATTATAAATTTTCCACAGCTTTCCAGACTTCTTGTGGATAAAGGCTTTTATTTCATCCTTATGCAGGATTTCCAAGTGATACACCATTGCTGCTGTTTAGTATGTTGTTGCTACTGCTTGTGAGACACCTTGTCTATTTGGGTGCTGCAGGGTTGTTCATGTGGCCATTTTAGACAGGTCCCATTTTAGACATACTAAAAGAAGCTGTCCAGCCACTTCTGTGTTGGGCAAATGCATCCTTTTTTCCATGTTAGTATTCTTTGTATTACTGTGCCACTTAAGACACACAGTCACAGAGAGGATCACAAGGTATGTGATACTGTACACAGGCCTACAAAACAATTCTTTTTTGGTACAGGAATACCATACCTTCTATGGTAGTTCTTTTAATTTACTTTGTATGACCTTGTTTGCTTGTTCTGAGGAATATGTAACAGCTTCTACTAGGAAGACTGTTGTCATCTTGTGCTGTCTCATGCTCATCTTCATTTCAGGTACCAGTACAAAAGAAAATTAACTTTTTTCCTTTCCAAAGTCTCATGGTGATCAATTTAAACTTTCTCATCTCTTCTTTAATCTATGCAGTTCATTTCTATTTAGATACTAATTTTCAGACAGACTACCTGGATTGTAGCACTGCAGAACAAAGAGATTGCACATGGTAGCTCTGTGCAAGTTGGAACTTTATTCTTTTATTTTTCTTCTCTGTGAACTTGGAGATACCTGATTAGCAGAAGTAGTAATACCAATAAAAAGTCAACTTGCAGTGTTGACTCACCCTAATGTGCTTTCATTTTTCACTTTCAAATTAAATTCCATGCTTATGGAATACCTGCTACTCTGTAGAGCAGAACCATTAAACAAGAGCTAGTAGTTGGAACAAAACGTGCAATGTTTCTAATGGAGGGAATGAAGTTGACTTAACTATACAGGTACCTGCAAGTAAATTAGACATTCAAAAAGAATGGGAAGTTAGAAGGAGGAGAAGAAATTAGCTAAATATTTTTGGGTTCCCCCACCCATTTTACACTTTTCTCTAAAGTGTGTGTATGTATTACCTACTTTTGAGATACCTGAAATGTGTGATAGATTGATGACTATCCTGTTTGCATACAACAGTGTTGCATTTGGTAGTCATTAACCGCTGTATTATAGTAGGCCCCAAGAGAACACACCAAGGTATCAATATTCTTGTTCCAAATAGTATTTCTACTAGCAGCAGCTAGAAATACTTGTAAATGACCATTTTAAAAAAATAATTTTCATCCACAAAAGGGAACTATGCAGATGTTTACCCTCCCCCTAAAATCACCAATCTGGCACAAAAAGTGGAATACAGGAGTTTGCTTTAATATGGTACTGAGTATAAACTAAAATGGAATATGATCATCATTAATTAAGATCCCCTGCAGATAAAATGGCCTGTGTTGAAAAGCATGTTCCTCAGCTTAGTTCTAAACCTACACTTGATATTCATTTATTCTGAGAGGCCCCCCCTTTGAGAACAGACTGTAAATTCAGGTACACATCTTTATTTTTATTGATATTTGAAAAAGAACTAGTCAATCTTTTTGTTGTGAGATGATTTCTGGAGACAGTGAAGAAAGCAGTTGCTATGCTCTTAACTTCTGTAAGCTGACACTTCAAATTAAGCCAAATTCCTTGGTTAAAAAGTGTTTTATTGCATTAATTAAATGGCTTGTTGGAGATGCCACATTGTTGGATACCACTTTAGGTAACAACAAATAAATAATGAAGTGAAAGAGGGAAAGCAATGGCAATGGAGGAGGGGAGACTTTCTGAAAAGAGGGGAGGAAGAAACACTGTTTATGCACTGTTGGGAGAAAAGTGGGGCTTTTATTTTGTAAATATCTGCCTGTCACCCATTTCCAAATGAGCTGAGGATTTTTCTGCTGTTCAACCAATATGAAGTTAAAAGGAAAACAGTGACAAATGGAATGAAAGAAGCTGGTTTTTCAGGTTCCCAGTGATAAAGAGAACAAACTGATGGCTTAAGTTGTAGACTGGGACTTCCATCCTTCTGCATTAGTATTAGGTTTTTGTAGATACTCTGTGCGCCAGTCAGTGCTAAATGAAGATATCTCCTCTTTCCTGAGAGCATTAAAAAATTATAGACATGGAATAGAAATATGCAAAAGTAGCACGTGTGCGTGCTTTTTCTCTGTAACCCCCTGAAAGAATAGACTGACTCATTAAAATTCCTGCTTTACTTGATGAGGGAATGTGCTCCAACCAGCTTCATTTGATCGTGAGTCCTTAAACGGGACACAGGTCTTAAACTACACTTTCCTCAAAATATTGTGGTAGGGAATGATTTAAGTAACTACCTCTTAATTACTATAGGGTAGGGTATAATTGATTTAGAAAGAATGCTTTTGCAGAACAGAACTATTTTTACTTAGAGTGAAGATATTACCGCTCCTATACTTCTGTGGAGGGAAAAAATAATCCTCAGGCACAATGGGAAGGAAGCCTAGCTTCAGTATCTTAACGTGAAGTGTGACCAGGAGAAATAAAGCAGAACGAAAGCGCTAAGTGCAATCAAAAGCCAGTGGTCTTGAGCACAGTTTGAATAGCCAGGTTGCTCTCACAGTAACTATAGCTACCTCATTTAATACACAGTCCAGCCAATCCATTTACCTCCTCCTGCTTCTGCCTTGTAGCTTTTGTAGTGTTAAAATCTCAACGTTAGAGCAGCTACTAGTTCCTCGCATGTTTTGGCTCTTTCCTAGCATAAGGCTTTTTAGTGGTAATCACTGTGAAACCTTTGTGGTGTTACAGACTAAAGTACTACAGCAAAGAGCAAAATGACCTTAAAGAGCAAAGGTTGGATTTGGAATCAAGTTTGAGCCAAGGTGCTTTCTGCAACAGACCTCAGCACTAAGCACAGCAATGTACATCTATAAAGGACCTTGTCCCAAGATAAGTCACGTGTTAGTTTGTTCTGTTCAGCAATGGAATAATATTGCCTTCTAGAAAGCAGCCTGTACTATAGGCATATTTGCAGCCTGATGTTAAATCAATCTGAGCTCTTTTAAATAAGTATTATTTGATGTGCTTGTTTAGTATTATGCCACTTGTAAAGCTGAAAGAAATTGCTGCCTGTTAGTGGTCACTTATAAAGAAAACTACACCCAAGTAATTAATGCGTTATGTAAGCAGCTTATGCATATTAATATCAGGCTCTGACCTGAAGTATGGAAACACTAATCCATATCTTTAGTTTTGCCTTGTAAAATGATTCTCTGGCTGCGTGGAATCAGGCTGAAATTAAGAACTGACCTGTAACCTATGCATGATGCACTAGTTAATTTTGTATGATAAGGCTGTGCATTTTTTGAAAAAAGTAGTCATGTCCCAAGTTTCCTGTCTAAGCACATGAAAGGAGAAAGGATGGTAAATCTGCTTTCATCACTTCAGCTAGGAGCATGTTGAATGGGAACACATGAACTAACTACACCTTTCACTGCAGTGTTACTAAAAGGCAAAGTTCAGCACTGTAACTTCTGAAGCAGAAATTATTTGCACCCAGTTCGAAGAATATCTGATACTTGTTTTCCCAAATATGCTTTCCAGGGTTTCACCAGGCTGTTCATGTTCACAAGGAGTTTGCTGGTCCTAGAGTCCTCCTGGCCTGCTATAAGATAGTCAGTACCTAGTTTAAAACAAAACAAACAAACAAAAAAAGAAAACTTCAGTCAATAAATAGAAGAAAACAGAACCAAATGCAGAATTTCTCTATTTCACAAGCATCTGGCATGTAGCATCTTAGCCAGCTTCATCCAGTTTACGCATGTGCCATCTTACGTGTAAACATACTTTCATGGGCATATTGTCAATGCTGACTCCTGGGCACACAGGTTCAATGTTGTCATATGATTATGCTCAGGAATTACAACTACAAATTGATTTCATTCCAGTGGCCTTACCGCTTACAAATTCAACACTTCCATGTGCAGATGACCAGGTTTGAGTCTCTGTCTGACCTTTGTTTTAAGCCATTGTAACTCCGTGTGCTGCAGTAGCATTACCACTGGCTTGTATAGGTATGATGAGTAGCAGAATTTGATCTGAACAGATGTGGAAGCTGGTATTACATATGAAAATAGTAAGCTGGACTTCCTAGATTATAACCTTAAGATACAGGTAGCAGAGCCTCAAAAAAGAGGTCTGTGAACAAAAAAGTAACTACACATGGAGACAAGAAACAAGTACTACTAATAATCATGTCACTGCCTTAGTAGATGTATAAGCACTCTTTGTGTTGCATTAATTGTAGTAAGTAAAATTCCCTCATTGATCAGAGTTTAGAGAAACAGAGGCACACCCATGACAAGTTATGTGTGAGGTTCTGCACACAGATCTGCAGGGATCTGGTGGCTGCTGCTTATGCCTTTGTCCCCTCCTGCCCTCCTTCTTGAAAGTTATGTGCTGGGAAGCAACTGCTGATGCTTGTATAGAAAGGAGGGTGTAAAAGCCCCAAGAAGAGCAAAAAAGTAAGGTTTCCACCATGAGTCAGGGCATACTGTGATCTTGGAGCAGGGGTTCAGTCAAACAATATGTTGAAATCTGCAGAACTGCAGTGATGGGGACCTGTCCATAGCTTTAATTTATATCAAGAGGCAATGGCATAACACCTGTACCTCAAGCATCTAAATTTCTGAACTGTAGGTCTTCAGCCCTATGTTTCTAAAGAGATGCAAAATAAAGCTAGAGCGGTATAAAGGAGAAAAATGTCCTGTGATATTTTCCCTGTTCAAATATCTGTGTGGGATCAGATGTAGTCTCATCATCTTTAAGCAATATGTTTTATTCATGTCTGATTCAGGGCTCCCACAGTTTCATAGGGAGCACTGGTAAATGCTTAATTATGCACAACTGTGCCACTGGAGTTTAAGTAAAGGAAAGCACCTTATTCATTTGGACTACATTAAGCCAAAAATTTTATGTGCCAATTCAAGAACTACTCCCAAAAAGAGAGCTCAGGGTCCATATTACACTTCAATGCAAACTCAGATGCAGTCTTTCACTTGATACAGATAATGGATGACAAAATTTGTTTCTGAGACAGTACAGTTCATTTTGCCATAACAGCAGAAATTCATACAGAGTTTGATTTGACACAGCTTTTCCTAAAACAGCTGTCTCTTAATGTGGTTAATTTCAGCTAAGAACTTGTCTTAAAGGTTAGATTAAACCTACATTTTAAGTGAATCACAAGGAATTCCTTTCACTCAGTGGATATGTTTTTAATCTATTCAGAGAGAAAAATTACCCCATGTTTTTTTCATCGGGTGCTGCTTTTAGAATGATGGCAAGTCACCATTTTCTGTGGTGTAAGGTTGAATAATGAAACATGATCCCCAGCATACACTACTGGTCACCCTAATGACACCCAAAGTCTTTGTCTTACTGGGATTTGGTCCCAGGACACGGTCCCAAAGACTTGGAACTTCCAGTTATATGAAGGAAAGCTGTGAGTAATCAAAATCTGTCAGAATTAGACACCTAGCATCTACTTAGGGACATGGTTTAGTGGTGGACTTGGCAGTGTTAGGTTTACAGTTGGACTCGATGATCTTAAAGGGCTTTTCCAACCTAAATGATTCTACTTGAAAAAAATAGACTCCAGGCTCAAATTTGTAGGATTCCGAGATTTACCCAGAGATTTCAGCTGTTTTTCAAGTAAACATATTTCTCTCTGTGGTCCACTAAGTTGTATTGCAGGAAAGCCAGCAATAGGGAAGGTTGAATTGCGGAATGTATCTGCTCAGCCACTGATAACATTATTCAGCAGTAGTATGGAGCTTTGCAGTCTATAGCATGATGTTTCTGCCTGCAGCAGAGCTGGGGAGAAGGTTGCTGCTTTCTACTACCCTACTTCTCCACTCCACTGCTGCTGGGAGATTCCCATAATTAAAAGTGAACAAACATGGATCATTCTGTTAGAATGTGGTTAGGGAGCAAACCTAGAGACCTATCCTAAACTGGTTATAAAAAGAGGGGCTTTATTTACTTAAAAGATTATTTTTCTGATTATTAAAGATTTTCCTGTCTGTCTTGGTTTGAAATTAAATTAATTTGGTTTTATGCTTCCCACCCACGATTGGTTTCCAATATGCTTCAGGTTGTCAGCTTTAGCCTTTGATGGAACAAACCATTGAATGCACTAGAATTTACAGTAGAAGAAAGACTTACTTTTCATTATTTGAAACCATTACAAAGGCATAGAAGAAGTTAGATTCCCTCCATTTTCCAAATTTTCATATAATTTCTAGTTTTTCCAAAAAGAAGTAAAGAATGATGCGAGAATACAGAGTGAGGAAGAAAACTCTTTGGACATAAAAGTACAGGGATTTTTTTTCTTACAAACATTTTTCTAGTTACAAATATTCTGGAAGATCAATAAAGTCACTGAAAGTAAAACATTTCCAGGGAGATTTGGGCTTTTTGGTAAACCTTTGTTCTCTGATAAGAAAATGCTTTTTCCTGCAGCTGTCTATTGACTCCCTTGTTGGTGTGGATGAATCAAAGGACTCTTGCCCCCGGAAAGACCGATGGGAAGTGTTGAGTAGCCATAGCTAATGTTCATAATGAATTGTCACCACTCTTTACAGGGAAAGGAAAATACCTGGTAAATATTTTGTCCTTACCAGGATTGAGAATGGGACATGTACATCCCCTGTTGGTCCAGGATTCTGGGTAAATGCTTCTGTTGCTCCGAGCAATTTTCACTTTGCCTGATTTCAGGACCTTCTTCACTTTCACAACAACTTCTGCATGGGTCCCTTTGTCATGAGCTGATAGGATTCTTGCTTTTATCACTGCCAGAAAACATATCAAGATAGAGACCAGCAATGAATTTCTAAATTCACTGCTGCTAAAAGGTAGAATTTTAGCACCTTGAAAGAAGACATGAAAAAACACTGCCGTGGTACAGCAAGTGAGTTCCAATGCTTGTCCACTTCAGTCATGGTTCTTCTAAATAAATTTGGAGAAGAAAAACTAGATTTTTCTATTGAAGTAGTTAACTGATCCTTTCACCATGTTATTTAGCAACTACTTTTTAATGGGCTGATGTCAAACACTTGGAAATCATAGGAAAGCACTTGTATGTATACACAGGAAGGGTGGAAAAAACAGATCAGCAGCTAACAGTCTGATTTTAAGTGCACTGCTTCTAGGCTTTATATTTTGCAGTTTGAAAACTTGTGTTGAGCTTTAACACTGGCCTCTCAAAAATTTTGTCCTGTGGGAAGGGACTGTCTGCTCTACAGGAAGGAAGTCAGGAAGTTTCCCCATCAGACTGCAGGCATGTCACATGGCTAAAATTCTGTGATTGCACAACAAACCAGAAAAAGCATTTTTGTTTTGTGGCCCAACATCTGGTTGCTATGATAAATTTCTGTTCCTTTAATTTAATAGGATCCCCTAACTTTTTGGCAGGGTAGGTTCATCTAGATCAGCCCCACAAGCAGGCTTTGTTGTGTCATGACACAAGCACATCAAACCTCTGGATCCCAGAGCTTTCCTTTCTTGCTTCATGTGATGGCATGAACCAGGCGTTCATAAACCATAGTATTAAATGCATTCTTGGTAAACAAGCATGGCCATTTGAACCTGCATAATGAGTGCACAAACAATGGCAGCTTAGATGCAAGGTTTTTATCATTTATTCTTGATGTAGAGGCCGACCATTCCACTGACTTACAATTCTAGCACTCCTGCTGCTGTAAAGAGGGAAGCTAACTGGGTGGAAGGGAGACGCTGCAGAGCCTTGCATGAAAAATGCTATTCAGTTCTGATCAGAAGTTGGACATGTCACTAGACAAAAAAGGCAGAAGAAATCCTACCTCTTATTTCATGACTTAGCCAGTCCTGTCATTTTTCATAGCTATCAGCTAATAACATGCATAGAGAGAACATTGTGAAATTATCATACCTTGAGGGCATGTCACCCACTTACCATAAGCATATTTCATTTGGCAGAAGTCAGTGACGCTTCCAAGCACCTTTTCTTTGCACACACACTTTTCTAGCAGGGGAACCGCAGAACACAAAGGGTTGGAGAAGAGCCAGGACATGAGAGAGAAAAGAAAAGTAAATGATACTCAGTTATAAAGTCGTATGTATATAGCTCCCATAATCTGGATGGATCTTAAGAGTAAGTTTGAGAGTGAGCTCAGTTATTTGCAAATCTGTTTCTTGTTAGATGATACAATAATTGTTCTGAAATCTGATCAGTACTGTCAAGTAAAATGCAGCTCTCATGGGGTCTATTGTACAGTTAATAAACTGATACTAATAAAGAGATTTGTAAGAATCAGATCCAGGTGTAAATCATGTAAGTAATAATACCCTTGTTCGATCCCATAAGCTACGAAATGCTGATCCTTGCTGGTATTAAGGTAATATCCCTCTCAGAAAAGTCAAGATATGCAACAGGTGGCACTACTACCTCTGGGTCTTACAAAGCCATTGATGCTGGTAAGTGCTGACCTTCATACACAGCAAGCACAACTGAGAACTATTTAAGTATTAAAGGCTCCACCTCATTCTATAAGCCTACTTTGTAACTTTAGCTGGATACAGTATACTTTACTTTCTCTCCTGAGCTATTGTGCCATGAGGAACATCTTTTACTCTTAAAATCACTTGCATTCCGCTCCAGAGGTGGTGCATTTCAGTGATGGCTGACATGATCTTTTTACAAATAGCATTTGAAGTTCTGAACAGCAACTGGATGCTTGAGAAGGAGCTGTGTAAAATCATAAGCGTTATAATTACGACACAAAAGGAGAGTATTTTTTCCACACAATCTTATTCATGACTTACCAATTTCCAAAACCAAAGTTGGATAGTATAGTTGGTTTGGAAAATAACAATGTTAAGTGTAATGATAACTTATATAATTCAGATTAGCAGATACTGCCAGCAGGTGGAGGACAGACAATCTAGAGATGAGCGGGGAATTTAAGTCAGGGTGGAGAGAAGAAAGAACTGGCACTTAGTGAAGTTACTAAATGTTCCCAGACTCTGGGCTGTACCTGGGTGCCTCAGTGCAGAAAATCCCTGCTCATGGTCATTCCATTTCCACTCCTCTTCGCTCTCGTTGGTTGGTGTTTGCACAAGGTCAGGGATTCGTCCCCCAATGGGGATGTTAAAGAATGGCTCATTGTCATAGCTGGGGGGACACGTAAAACAGAAGACTTGGTTAGGACATGAGATGGGTGGGAAGCAGGTGTTTGTAACATGTGGCTGTATCCAGACAGATGAGCTTGCTTTCTTCAAATTGGGAGTGCAAATAAGAGCAAGACTTCATGCCATATGGAGAGATCACAAGATCTAGGCTTTTACCTAGTGGTAAAGCAGGCCTTACCACTGCTGGCTTAGCATTTTTTAAAGTAACTATATATTGGGCCTTTTTTGCTTTTGTTTGTTTGTTTTTATGGAATTAAGTAACTCCAAGTTAGTGACCACTTGTTGATGTCACTAGGAACTGAGGACACCTGCAGGACCCATAAAACTGCAGTCACTCAGCAAATCATAGGATTTCTGTACTGATTAATGCACATTTGGGGTACAGATGCCTGTCTAGAAACAAGAGGGAGACCTTGTAATTCATTTTACCCTGGGCACAGATGAGAGGCAAGCTCTCCAGACTCTTCCATCTATTTCCAAGGTAAACAGGTGTATTTAAAGATGCTGTACATATTTCCATGGGGTTGTGGAGTTGCCTATTATTACTGCAAAAAGTCATCATTTCCAGATTGCCTTGGATAATACAATGGACTTAAAAGTGTGCCAGCCACCAAATGGAATCTAAGAAATCTTTTATGATTTATAGCCACCTTTTCAAATGATTGTGCACCCTCCAGCATCCTCCAATTACTGTCATTGCTGCAGTATTTCAGTTAATCTTTGTTTCATTTCACAGAATCCCATCTCAAAGTCAACCCAAAGGAGGGCTTCTTTACCCATTGAAACAGTTTCCAGTATGCTGGTCGCAGTCTCTGGCACAGTCACAAGGGCGACAGCCATTTTCTCCAAAGCCCCAGTAGCCCATGAGACATCTATCGCAGTTGGGGCCCGCCACACCTGGCTTGCAGTAGCAGAATCCCGTCTTGGGGTGGCATCGCCAGCTTCTGCTGAAAGTTGCGTCGGCTGAACCCATTGGCTGGCAGGCGCAAGCTATGGAGATACGGTAAGAGGTGACTGAGATTATGTGCCCAGGGGTCATCTGGTTAAGTGACATTCTTGCAAGGCTGATAAACTCGTGCCCTCTTCCTTATGCTCAGTAGTTTTAAGTCAGAACTGGTAAACATGCATTGTCAGCCTACATTTGCAATATTATTTTTGTTTCTTTTTAACTCATTAAGCACTGCAAACCAAGTCCAGCTGGGACCCATTTATGTGTGAAAGTCAGTTCTTCCCTACTACACAAATCTTGACCATACAGGGTTTTGAAGTGGTGGCAGGAAGCCTCCACTATGTGTTTATTTTTGAAGAGGGTTGCAGGTGATTCACTTTCAAAGTGTTTTGCAAAAAAACTCGCTAGCATGGACGAGGTAAAAAATGATAATTATTGCCTATATTGTCTTTCCTGTGAACACAGAGATCACAAAACTACTGTTTCCTCTGGGGCTAGATGTGGCTTATGCAGGTGCTTCAGATGACCTGAAACGTTTTTTCGATTTCTGCCTCCAGAGTCCACAAATTTCCTTCAGTACGAGTTCTAAGGGACACGTCTCACCATGCAGTACTGTATGTGTGTAAGGAAGCTGATGAAATTTTTTGTACGAATACGTGAGCAGATTTGTTATAAGGAAGGTGGACAGAATGAGAGAAGATCTCTAAACTCACTAGACGTATTTTACATGTAGCTGGAGATGAGCAAATAGGAGGGAAAAAACCCCAGATCTTTCTAATGCTATAGCCAGTTTGACACCAGCCTGGCAACTCAAGGCAACTTGGTAGTAAAACAGCTCCTGTGAGCAACTCTGCCTTCAGAGACAATAAATTGTCATAATCCCAGGCCACCAGTACATTCCCAGTGTGACAGCATCAGGGAGCGAGGTGGAAAGTAATATACAGATAGTGGTGCAAAGCCAACACAGTTGATTCCTCTCTGTCAGGGCAGAGGCTAGCTGAGATGGTCAAGCCTGCTGCCAACAGCTCTGCAGAGGTAAAATACAAGCAATAAACATACCCACTCATTTCTGATATTCAAACAAGTTTGATTAAACTGAGAACTGAGCTGAACTCCAGGCCTTCATATTTCAGCTCTTTTTTGTATTAACAAAGCAGCATGCCCTGGCTTCTGCTTGTAGCAGAGACTGAAAAGGAAATGCATCACTACTTCATCCATCTGGAAGAGGGCAGAAATAAAAATCTTGTGGCTAAGACCTGCTTTAACAGAGATTTTCAGTTAAATGTTGGACACCCAAGGTGTTTAGATAGCTTGGATCAGGGACCAGCCTTTTGGATGCTTATCTGAACCAAACATGATCTCCAAAGCTTTTGAAGTTTGCCCATCATTGCTTCTGATCAAACTACTTTTCTTCATGAGCTCACAGATAAGAGACCAAATGAACACTCTGATTCCACACATCATTTTCCAAGGGGAATAGGCAAGTATATGACTATAAAGAGTGTTAAGTGTAGCAGGGTCAGATTCACTTTCATCTGCAACCTCACAGTTGATGCTCAAGAAAAGAAAATATCTTTTGAAAATAGTACGAGAAAAAGGGTGAGCAATTTTGTTTAAAGGGCATTTCTCTTATGATCTGCTTACTACATAGGTTTTTTTTTTCACCATGCCCTGTGTTCTTTATGCCAATATTTTTAATAATATTATTACACTCTGCTGTAGACAGATCTCAGTCCGTTGTTTTCAAGGGACACTAGCACAATAGCCTAAGGACAGAAAATAAGCGTGCTGTCATGGGCAATGTACTCAACACAATGAGCTGGTTGGCGGATGGCAGCAGGCTCGCCTGTTTGCCACAAAGCAGTCTTGACTTTGGGAGCAAACCCAGGGATTTTGCTGTCAGTTCTGGAGAGCAGGTGTAACAATGAAGTGCTCATTAGCACTGACAGTTTCAAAGGCAAGTTCTGATTTGTTGCTGCTCAACTTGAATTATTTTCGCCCAGATTTTTGCAGGGCTGACTACATCACCCTAAAAGAGGAGACAATTCATTCTGTCCGTCACTGAAAAAAATGGATGTCATAGATTTGGGCATAAGGGGGGGAAACACACGCTTCCTTTACTGCAGACAGGTCTGAGCCACAAGAAGTAAGAGGTTGCCAACATCTGGGTTGGCTTGAATCCAGGTTTCCGATTTCACTGTAATATCTCTGTATGTAGGATCTACCTGTGGAGTTTTTGCCTTAAATTTCTGATATTTCTGCAGCTTCTGGGTCCATCTTTGTTCCCCTCTTATTTCCTGTTTTCCGGTTTCATCAGTTAGGGTCACATAATGGGTAAATCATTAGCATCATATAGACTACCTATCACCAACTGAAAGTAGAGCCTGATTCAGGAAGATGAGACCTTCTCCCATCCTATTCCTAAGGGAAAGTATTACAGGACAGTGACTGACAGCATTGGCAGAATCTAATGAGGAGGTAGGAAAAAAGTGCTGCTTTTTTTTTTTTTTTTTTTTTTTTTTTTCATTTTGGGGCTGCAGTTCAGGAAAACTAATGTTCCCAAATGAACTGTGGGGCATATTCCCCAGTTAGAAACTGGGACAGCTTCTGGTGGATCAGAAAGCAAGCTGAATCAATAAATGTACAACACTTTCAGATGAGTTATACAAATGGCTTGCGAATGCTTTACTCAGTCTGTGTTTATTTAGCATTTCAGCTTGGGTGTGTACATTGTCTGGCTTCCAGAGAATTATGGCCAAAATCCCAGTTGTGCATCTAAGGTAACTCCCAAAATAAGAGCCCACATGTCACATGCTGAAGGGGCAGCTGTTGATGACTGCGTTTTATCTGTTTAATAGTACCACAGATTTGCAGATACACCTCACAATTAAAGAAACGTAAAAGCAAGTTTCCAAAACCTCACCCAATATTTGACAACACAGCATCTTTCCCTGCTGATTTTTGCTTCTTTTCTCTTGGCAAACCCTAGTTTTCTCTCCATCCGCCTCCCTGTCTAACAAAACACCAGCCGACAAGACAATGGCCTTGTTTGTCAAAGGCATCATCAATTATGTTAGGGACGGTGTGCAGACAGTTCTGGCTCAGAGATGGCTGGTTTATTTGGGTTCTCCCCTTGACAGCAGTGTAATGAAAAATTTCATCATTGTACTTTAGGATTGGCTATCAGTCACGAAGTATCACAAAGCATCCTCTTGCCTTTTACACTCACTCCTATACTAAGTATGTTTTGTCAGAAACTATTGTAAAAAGGAGGAGATATGGAATAATGGAAAATGAATAATTCATACAGCAGTGTCCACTCAAGTCCTCAAATCTGTCTGCCCTCAGCACAGCTGTCTTTCCCATGTAATTAGACACAGATGTAAAATATAATATTGGTTGTAACAATATGGTCCCAACTTACAGGAAAATAGCAAGTGCTCCAAGTAGTACAGTGGACTTTGAGGTATCTTGCCTTAAACTTCTGTCTAATAATACTGCATAAGATGTAGCTATGAGCAGACTCTGGCTATTTGATGAAAAACAGGCAAAATGAAAAATCAAACAAAGCCTTTTGAACCTGAAATATATACATGTGCATCTTTGGAGCATATGACCAAATCAGGGCACGTTTTAAAGCATGTCAGATGTGGGGATTGACTCGGCCAATGATGTTTCTTAAATGAAGGAAATGAGATAGACAGCTGTGTGTGTGGTCAGGGCTGATTAAGACAGACTTTGAACCAAGATGTGATCAGGCCTTTGTGATATTACAATTAAAAGTTCACTCCCTCTGCTCAGAAGTAAAAGGATGAGAAGCAGAGCTTTTCAGAGTGTGTGTGTGTGTGCATGTGCATCTGGGCACATTTTAATTTTCAGCCCTTGTGCTTAGAGTAAAAAAGCTTGTTTTCCTGGAGACCCTTTTTAATAGGTCTACATGCCTGCATTATTTTTTAAGCTAAGCAAAGGGTGAGTACAAAAGATGGTGCCATTTCAGAAGGATCCCTTAAGCCTCCAAATAAGCCACAGGAAAGAGCCAAGGATACAGCAGCTTTTCTAACCATTGGTTAGGAAACGATTAGGCTTCCGAGTCAAAGCTCCCATACAAGTCTATATCCAAACTACTTAATCCTGTGTTGTCACCCCCAATAACAGGCAGGTGTGTGCCTTGCTCTGGGGCTCTTTTCATGCCTGCCTTTTTTTTTTTTAAACTATAGATCTAAGCAGTGTCAAAACAAGGCTCTGCACACGACCTGGCTCTCATTCATCCCCAGCTGCTAGGAACAGGAGAAGCAAAGGGATTGGAGGCAGGCTACCTCTGCAGACAAAAAGGAATAGCAGATTCACACTTACATGTCAAATTTCAACAGATTTTTTTTTTCATGGGAATGTCTTTTCAGTCTCACATTGGAGGGTCAACAAAGGGTGGTTTGGATAGTGCCAGGACATCCAATTGTTATACAACTTTTTTTTCCTAGCAGTGATTAAGAGAGAATGCTGTTCATTATTATGACTAATGCTTAAAGACTTTTTCTGGGCCTGGGCAGTGTCCTGTTAACTTTCTGGGAGCCTGAGGGGGATGTCACAGCTGAACCTAGACTTTGCTCTGGATGGCAGAGCACTCTTCAAGCGTGCTTTCTCAAAGGGATTAGCACAGCATTTCATTCAGCTTTTTCATCAGATTTCCTTTCCCAGCTCAGTATCTACTGTACACAAGGGTCAAGTTTTGATCTCCCATTGAGGTTTTTTTTTTTCCTCTGAGTTCAAAATGGGAAGCTGAGGACCAGGTTGCTCTCACCAAAATCATCCATTCAGTTGGCTGTTTCCAGTTTATTACTGCTTTTCAGCACTTGCCCAGTGGGTGGGGTTTTCATTTAGTGTTGTTAGTCTGGCACTGTTTGCGTAGTTTTCTCAAAGTGAGATGATGCCTTGGAATTGGTACATTTAAATCCTCACAAACATGCTAATCCAGAAGTGGCAGCTCTTCAATTTATGATCAGCAGGCTGAGGTATGAGAGAAATGTACCTGGTGGTCTAATTGTCTAATTTCTTACATATTAGCAATGCTCAAAACAGTAACTGTTTTTTACTGAGTAACCAGAGTTGTTTTTAGGGTCACGCAACCTGAACAATTTACTCAGACCACACCAGATTAAGTTTAATAGCAATGCAAGTTTTGCAGCCTAAAGGATGGAGAAGAGGGCCTCTATGTTATATCCTGCATGAGGCCTTTCAGTTTAGTATCAGCTCTAGGCATAAGGAGCTGATGATGGTCCTGGAGGTGAAATCTTTGCTCTATCAGACTGAGTCTGTTCTAACCAAAACAACTCTGCCTGTCTGCACTGGTGCTTCTCGTTTTGCTCTCATTGATAATAACCGAAGTAGTGAAGTGTTCCCTGAAAATTCTCTGCAGAGGTACAGCATGATATGAAGTGCACACTTATACACTGCCTGCAAACCACATGGGGAAGTGTTTGGGGATCAGTTCTTTCATCATACAAAACACTACCCTATTAAGGTAATTTGTCAAATGTCATTGTGGAAATTCTCCTTCTCACCTTAAATAAAAGAGAAAAGGCACAGACTAACCACCCCCCTCCCAGGTTTCTCTTAGCTCTGTAGTTATATCTGCAGTGTCCCTTCTACTTCCACACAGGTACAAGCATCATGCACACATCAGTCTGCTGTAAAAGCTGAGGCTTCTAGAGTGAACTGCAATACCATTCCTTATATCTTGATATGGCAAGCATTTCAGCGTGAAAGGTCCCATTGACTTGAATCATGCACAGATACGGTCATGCTTACCTATTTGCAATAATGCTGAATCAAACCTGTTAGATTACTCTCAACCAACAGAAACTCTAGTGCAGGCTACTGATCCAGAATACCTCTTAAGTCAAGGAAGAGAAATAGATATCCTCTAGAGGGCAATTCAGCTCATCTATCTCAGGCATCTACGTTAGACTGCAATAAATCATTCCCGCTGTTTCTCCACTGACTGTACAGGGAGCCTAGAAGAGACATATAACTTTCAGGTGGCTAAAGCAGGATGGCAGCTATCTAGACCTGAGAGTGCAAGTCAGAGTGGGAACAATTGCATTTGGGGGCCTTTTGCTGGCAGCAGCATGTTCCCAGGTGAAAAGAACATTATTGTGCTTGACTGGCACGATAGGAATAAAGCTCTTTCAACAAGGTAAATTTCTGAACAGTTTTTCTTTTGCTATGCAGAGTATTGGCAGGAGGTACCGAGAGGCCTGTAACCAGACCAGACAAAAGAGGCAGAGGTAGGGTCAAGGTCTGATTTCATCCAGGCAGACTGTTCTAGGGTTTCCACACAGATAGGCTGTATTTTCAAACAATGTTTTTTCCTCTTCACTGCTCTCCAGTGCTCCTTGACTTTAGTGGTTATCTAATATTACACGTGATGTTGGTTACTACACCATCACCCTGCTGTTAAATACAAGAGTTCATACACAGATTCTTTCAGGCACTATGAGATTGAAAACTAATCTTCTGACACAGAATTTATTCTCATTACAATATTTCCCTGTAGCAAATCTGCTCAGAGTAGAAACAGGATTAGAAAGGGGCCACCATAGAACACTTACGGGATTCAGGGTGAGTTAGATAAGCTTACCCCCAGCCCTGTCTGCTGATCAGTGTTCTGTGATCAATGTTGTGAAATCAGAAAGAACGGGTTGTGTGGAAGCAGTCTGTGCTGGCACTAAGATCCAGTGGAAAGAATACAGAAGAGCAGAAACATAGGATGTGTTGTGCACAAAAAGTTTAAGCAATATCACAGGCCATGCAGTCCTAGGGAGAGGAGTGTTTGTAACCTGAGTGCTTAAGGGGAATCTTGATGAAGAACATCAAAGGGTCAGGAAAGCTTCAAAAGCACATGATGCCAGTGGGCATGAGTACAGATGACAGAGGATGAAGTTCTCTGTGCTGGCAACTGATGTCTGAGCTACGGGGAAGGAAAACTATCCAAAGGGAGGAATGAAATTATGTATATTGTTGGAAATAGCAACCTCCCAAATAGATGCCAGATGGAATCAGATGTGTGAAGCCTGGCAGGATACTCAGGAAATGTTTACACTAAGTAAGGGAGATTTGGGCTATGTTCCAGACTGGCTGGGTGCAAGCTACCTTGATCCAGAGGTTGTACACCCTCTGTGTACAACCATTAGTGCCTCTATGCC
>NW_008825290.1:883362-894225 GCF_000699105.1 Pygoscelis adeliae | reverse complement strand
ATGAGGCAATTAATTTGGGCAGAGCACCCCATAATACAGCTGTAGAATCCAGAGATAAGTCTGAGTGAGCTCTGACCTATTTGTTCCCAAGTGGATATGCATGGTCTCATGCTTCCTACACCTCCTGCAGCCATTATTATATATATTTATGTGCACAGATGTTGCACAATCAAATGGAACTTGACAATAGCTTACACGTAGGCACACACAGTCTTGAGATGCAGAAAAAAACAGCTAAATAATATGTGCCTCAAGAAAAAAGGAACCATATTGTTTTAAATGCAAGCACAGGAAGAATGTACCTTTCCCCAAAATGCAGTGCATTTGGAGAACTGTAGTAGTTATCACAACAAAAAGTGTGATACCGGGGGGGAGAAATAAACACAGAAAAACAGGAAGATGACCTTTGATCAGAAAACTGTAGTTTAGGAAAAGAATACAAAGAAAGGACAGTAATACTCGTGAGTTGCTTCTGTAGGAGTTATTGATTTCTTTCTTTTAATCATTCTTTTAATGATTCTTCCACCATTCGTCTTCACCACACGTTAACAATAGTCACTTACGTTTGCAGACCTCTGTAGAAGACATGGGTTTCCCTCTATCTCGGTAATACCCCGGTTTGCACCTTTGACACCGATGTCCCTCTGTGTTATGCTTGCAGTTGTCACAGACTCCACCACTGCGCTTTCCTGATGCCAGCCAAACACTCAGATCAAAATGGCAGCTATCAGCATGGTTGTGACAGCGACACTCTGGTGGGAAACGGGAGAATATATTTCAGGCTTATATAATAGACACAGCAATACTATTCAAATGGTATCATTTTCCTACTGTGAATCATGGAGGAAATACCTGAATGTAACACATTTCATCTGCCTGAAATCCTTGATTTTCATAAAAACTAGATATTGCAACAAAGAGTGAGAGTCCCAGCAGGGTCTGAGAAGCTTGGGAGGTTGTGAGCTGTGTGGTATTCTTACAGTAGGACAAACCAATTTGATGGTATCGTAAGCCCTGCACAAAACCCTGGAACGCTAAAACACATGAGGGGACGTAGCTGCATGAAGAACAGGTTTCTGACTTGTAAATTCCACTTCCCAATAGCCCAAATGGATCAGCTGCAGTAAAACAGCATGCATACTGAAGTTTTGCATCAATGACCAGCAACTTATCCCCAGTTTCTGTAATGGCACCACTAGTGTAAATCGACAGAAGTCTTTGTTAGGGAACTTTGCCTGCTGGCATGGTGTGTGCTCATCCTGAAAGCCTGGATCAGTAAACTCCCTCCCACTTACTTCTGCATTCATTTGGCGCCCCTGTTTTTCCATCTCCTGGCTTCCAAGGCTGATCGTTGTATAGTGGTGCACATTTCTCACAGTGGTCCCCTGCTGTGTTGTGTCTACACACACACTTCCCGTGGACCTGTCAGGGGAAAGAGAATACATTCAAATATCTACAAGCAAGAACATGGTGGAGTGCCCAACAGCCTCACGAGGAGGTGGGACTTCTCCTGCACAACTCCCACACAGCTGCCTGGCTCTCTTAGGAAACCCACAGAGCCTGGAGCTTAAATGTGTAGCTTTACCTCTTCACACAGTCACCAACGATGTAGATTTTTCCTCTATCTTCCAGTTTAAATGCATGTGGCAACAATTTCTTTTTAACTCTCCAGTTGGCTATTTTACTACTACATTGATGAACAGCCTCTAGAGTATTTAAATTGGGTAACCTAACACAGCTTATTTTGATTTACAAGTTCAGGGCAAGAGCGTGCAAAGAGCCTGAGCAGGCAGTCACCTTCAGCCAGTGTCAAACGTGCTCTTGGCTAGCAGAGTTGAGTCACAGGAGAGCACAGTCTAACAGAGGATGCTAACAGAGGATTTCCTGTTAGTTTCCTAACAGTGGTCTGGAAGAGAGAGTAAATATAGGACAATGAAATCACCATGAATTACTAAATTACAAATTGTTAGAAGAATGAGCAAGTAGTCCTGGACCTCCTGGCACAGTTAAAAATGTAGCAAAAATATTAAACCTGGAAAAATACCAACCAGTATACCCACAGAAGAACAATCCAAACCACACATTCTGTGAGAGGAAAGCACTGATGTTTGAAGAGACTTAGGTACAGTAGGCACCAACCTACCAACTTACATATGAATATATATCTATAATAGGTTAGCAGAAAAGGCCCAGTAAAATTTTGGGCTGTGTAACTAAGAGCACTGTAACCCCAAGTGGATAGGAAATTGTACCTGCAACGCTGTGTTAGTTTTGAACATCTTATTACCAGATAAATGAGAAATTGGAAGATGTTCAACAAAAATGAGCAAAAGCTGGCATGGCTAAAGAATGCAGCTGATCTACAAGCACTAAGCATATAAACCCACCTAAGCTAGGAAAGTACAGTTTACAAAGTATTTGAGGGGGAAACAAAGAAAGAAGCGCAAAAAGTCTTGATTAAAACTGGCTGAATTAGTAGAGTTCTCTCTGTGACTATTTGCTTGAAAAATTACTTGAAAAAAGAACTTGCTTCCTCTCTAGTTATCTGCCTTCATTGGAACACAGTAATGATTTTTTAATCATGAAAATATTCTAATATATGTCAGTTTTGGAATCAGGTATTCACACCAGAAACCTGACCTTGGAAACTGAGCTAGTCCAGCCTTCAAACAGAAGGTTACTATTGAGACTGCTTCTGTTCTCAAGTCATTTCACGCACCAGGAATATAATAGCCAGTTCCACCATAGGCTGTGATTTGGTGCACAAGATTCTGTAATATCAAGCCACATCCAAGAAGCGCATTACAGGAAGGTTTTTATGTTGTGGGTTTTGGTTGTTTTTTTTTTGTTTTTTTTTAATTAAGAAATAGGATTCCAATATCTGTTTGCAATGCCTCAGAGAGAGGATTTCCTAGAGAAATTATTCAAGAAAATATCCAGCATAGGGAGTGGGAGAAAGGGAAAGGTGGTACCATACGTCATGTTCTACACTCATCACAAGAGAAGATGCGGTATTTCACACGCAAGGAGACACTTGTACTAGAGCAGGAAACGCACAGAAATCAGGGACTAGACCCCTCTCCCTCTGTGTGCTGTTGAGGATGCTAAGCTCTGTAACCACTGTCACAGCTCTGGCCCACTGCACGTTACACAAAAAGCAGAGGCTGAAATTTCATTTTGAATGGGGTGTGAATTGAATCTAATCCTTTAATCTCACCACTAATGTGAGTTATGTTTCTCCACAGTCTTTCCTGAAAGTCAGACTCTCCCTTTGCAGTCTCCCCTTCCCCCATCTCGCATAGCAGGTAGCTTGGGATCAAGAGAGAAATGTTAAAAAGAGCAGTTGCGTGAATACACTCCCCTGCCCCCAAACTCATCTCCCTGCAGCAATTTGCTCTCCGCTCCCCTGGTTTCTAATCCTCCCAGACCAGATATGTCATGTAGCTAGCAAAGGGGATAGGCTGCAGCTGATGCCATCGCCCCTCTATGGCCAGCTGGCAGATTTGCTGCTGCACAGAGCGGTTGGCTGCCTCCTCACGGAAGACTGAGCACAGACTTCAGGGTACGCATTTTTGTCAGAGCTCAGCACCAGTAAACCTCAGGAGGATACAGCATGTAGCACATTATGTGATGCCTCTCCAGACCTTTGTACAAGACAGGCATCTACGTTCGAAGTGCTAAATAGGATCACAAATTTCAGAGACAAAGACAAAAATACTGATAAGCAACAGTTTCAGGCTTCTCTCTGTTTGGGTTTGGCTCTTCAGGCTTATGAGTTCCCCCCTGTGGACACTATGACTGCTTTTCAGAAGCCATAGAACAGAGAAAAGGACCAGGAGTGACCCAGGACCCAGAACCATAGATTTTAATGTCCCCAAACTTCAGACTCTATCTAACTTTACAGCTCATTCCAAAATGGATCAGAACGAAAATCTTGGATTCAGTCACTTCTTTGGAAAATGCTAGTGTATTTCAATGCAAAATTTGTAAGTTGGCCCATTGAGTTTTTTAGAGATATATACACAAACTGTGCATTCACTATATAAGAAAACTACATGAAAGAAGTGCTGAGATTGTATAGTTGGGAAATGCCAGAATTAAACCATGCAATCTTGTTTTAGCCTTGAATGACATGATCAAATATTCATTATTCCACAGGACCCTGTGCTTACAGTGCACAGCACAGATGGTGTGAACACTCATGAACAATTATTCAGAAAGTAAACAGGAAAATTCAGTGAGAAAGAAAGAGTCCGGTTGTTCCTTGGAGGTAACTAGATGTGTTAGTTTGCTCATTGCCCACTGGTTTGTTGCAAACTGTAGTTTGTGGAGGCTATCTAGGAATGGCACGTTGTGAGTAGGACAGAAGCATAAAGGATGCTTCCTGCCTGTGATCCCTGCTATTGAACAGTTTACCAAATATATGTAGAAGGGTGACTGGCTTAGACAAAAGGGCTGAAAA
This sequence comes from Pygoscelis adeliae, assembly GCF_000699105.1. Taxonomy (NCBI): domain Eukaryota; kingdom Metazoa; phylum Chordata; class Aves; order Sphenisciformes; family Spheniscidae; genus Pygoscelis; species Pygoscelis adeliae. The sequence goes on along the minus strand of NW_008825290.1, from coordinate 889,763 downwards.
GCCAAGCAGCCAGGAGAGCCACTGAGCAGGCAGAAGTAAACAGCGGAGCTGGCATGGAACTTTTTTAGGAAGTGTTAGGTCTGAAAAGTAACCTTTTTTGTATAGGTTTAACAACAAGGAAAAGAGAATTGATGGTATTGGGGCAAAGGTAAAGGATAATGAAGAGAAGGCAATTCTGCCATGTGTTACCTGTGGATGGAATCTCATGGAAGATTTTTTTCCATGGAGAGTAATCTCACAGACAGCATTCATAGGTGAAAACAGCTAAGAAGGAGAGTGCAACATGAGGGGACACTGAAGTATGGAAAGGAGTTGGACATGAGAGCAGAGACACAGTTCAGGTAGAGCACAGACAAGAAAGGTGATTCATGGATGTAAGCAGCCACTGCAGAAAGACCAGTTAATGCAGGAGAAACTGAGCTGTGGAAGAGACACGTTACACTTAAGCGTGAGGTGAAATAAGGGTAGGTGAGGTGGCTCTAAATAACAAGAGACAAACAATTTGTTCTGTTAGAGAGGAAGAGGTAGGAGAGGCAGCCAGAGACCAAAGTCCAGGAAGGAATAAGAATGAGATACAGGAAGCTGTCAGATAAAATAGGAAGTGGAATATCTGCTTAGGAAAGGGAGAATGAGAGAGTCACACTCAACATGAGGAGTGCAGGCACGTCCCTGACTTGTTATTCCCTGCTGAAGTAAGTCCACATCTCTCTCACAAAAGTGGGTCCAAAAAACCAGAAGATTGTGCCCTCTACCAGATGCAAGATCTCAGGATGCACTAGATCTCACTAAGATGATCACACCAAGGTAGAGAAAAATAGTCAGAGAAGTACAGATTCAGGGGAACTACACTGATATTTTTCTATGCCCTAGAAAACAGGGTGGAGTTGCAAGGAGATAATGATGATTAAGGAGATGATTATCAGGGAGCAGCAAGGACCAGTTGCTCTCTAAAGGTTGTAGAGCTATAAGCTGAGGGTTACCACAGCACAGGCTGTGCCCTTACTGAGGGGGCACCATCCTGAGCACAGTGAGCTGGTACCACAGTCCATCAACAGCCCCAGACGCAACAAGGGGATGGACTAGGGGCAATTCAGGAGCAGCAAGAGGCAGGCCCAGAAACAAGCCCACAACATGGGTTCAAAGTCCATCCAGGACGCAGAATGAGAGACAAGCTACAACACATGTGAGGGCATCCACGAGGAGGGAAGCTACCTACAGCATAGGCCCAAGGTCCATCCAGGAGGCAGGGCCAGAGGCAGGGCCAGAGGCAGACACATCTACAGCATAGCTCAAACAGGGATTAACAGCCCAGGGCTGAGCTTAAATGGAGCACCCAGGCCAATGGACAGAGAGCTTGGGTAGGAGTCCCAGGTGGGGCTGGTCAGGGCCGTTAAAGTCCTTTTAGTGCCTTCAGGACCCTGATAATAGTTCTTTGATTGCCACTGGATTAATGTCATTGGGAGCTTTAGGATATCCAACTACTAGGAGGCATCTGAGGAAAAAATATTTCAGCTTTCTAGATTTGGAGCTGGCAATCCAGGTGGAGGGAGCTTGAAAGTAATATGTGAGGAACAGAGGCTATATGAGATTCATGTCATCAATTAGGAAACCTATCCAATTTTCAGCTAAAGCCCGATTAGTTTGTGACAGGGATTTATATGAATACATATAAATGTATTAGAATCATAGAATCATAGAATCATGATCATCATGAATCATGAATCATGATTCATGTATTGATACAGCAGGAGAAAGATTGAGATCCAGGAGATTTCTGTCTCGCATCTCTCATATTTCACTTTATCCTCAATGTTCAATATGTGACACTGCATCACTTGACATACACTGATCCTTAGATACAGAAGTATTTAGTCCTGTATGGGCTTTTCCACGGTGCTCATTGCTGCAATAATTGAGTACTTCAGAAATATTAAGGAATTTATTTTTATGACACCTACCTTCATCTGCTTCTCCTCATTACTGTGGTAACTCTAGCTGTCTCCAAGGATCATTCCCATTCATTGGAGCATCATTGTATTGAGAGTTCAGTTGCTCTGACAAATTTTTTTTGAAACTGGATGGTGCCTTCCAAAGTTATTGTGGGGAATGGATCAGAGAAATAGATGCACTGGCAGGCAGGCAGACTGTGTGATCATATAAGCCTCCCCATTTCATAAAACCAGTCTGAAGTACTATGAGCATAACCTGTAATAGTTTGTATTCTTGCAGGCTTGCTTTCCGAGTGCATTCAGCCACGGTCACTCATGTCACTAATGCATGCTATGTGCTTTGAAAGATGAAAACTGTTGCTTTAAATACTGATATTCTGGCTGCATCAAGTTCCAGTTTTCTAATCAGCTTTTGCAAAGGGTAGAAGTTTATAGACTGACATACTTGCAGTTAGAGGATACTATTAGTCCAGGAAAGGAACAAAAATGCTATGCTGTACTCTCAATCACCATCATATTGGATTTAACGATCACTTGAAAGCAAGCTCAGCTTTTGTGTCTTGGTATAGCAGCTATATTCTCAGGCTGTGGTTTCATGATGTAAAGTCTTTGGGGGCAATCTCGATTTCAGACATTTCTGCTTTCCTTACTACTTCTTTCTGTGCTATCACCTCCTGCATCATGCCCTGAGTCATGTGTAAATTGGGCTGTGAAACTAAACCATGTTAAAAAAAAAAGTTAAAACCACTTTTTTTTCCTTGGCACTAGTATTTTTAATCTGGATTAATTCCCTCATGTGCCTCACAGTACAGTCGTGCTGTTACAAGTCTGGTATTGCTGCCAAAGGCTTTGATTTGTACATCTACCACCTGAGCAGCTTTGAATCAGGACACAGAGGAGGTTATAGCTTCATGGATTTTAATGCCAGGATGATCAGTTGAATCATTTAGCTTGACCTGCTACACTAAGCCATGGATTTCATCCAGTAGTTCTTCCATGGGGCTCAGTAATTTCTGGTTGATTTATAGCAAATAGTATAGAACCATATCCTGCTTTTATACCATGGTTCCAAGAAATTACATGATACTTATTCACCTTTGACTGCACAAAGTTGCTTCACCTGAATTCTGATCCACAGCTGAGAGAGGGAGTGGACATTTTCCATCTGTTTGTCCTGCAATTTTTTTATTTTTAAACTCTGTTCAGTTTTGTATAATACCTGAAGCCTCTCGCTTTCTCTCTGTCCATTTAGTTTCTTTTACCTTTTGTCCTTTCAGTAAATGTGGTGGTGGTTGTTCTTTCTCCTGGGCTATACTCAGTCTATTTTGGGGCTTTTTTCCTAATGAATGAAGGTTAAATTTGGAAGCCTTCCAGAACAGAGCAACTGTTGCTGATTCGGAGAAAATGTTTGTCTTTGGGCTCTGTATTCACTTTGTAATGTCGCCAGAGAAATTTTGGATACAGCAGTTTGCAATGACATCAGAGGCTAGTCTCTTACCTGCTTTTAGTAAAATGACTCTTTCTGGGTCATTTTGAGTGGTTAAATACAAAACAGTGTCTGCTATTCTGCTTTGTTTCTCTTACAGTTCAAATGGGCTCTGTTGTCTCTCCAAATGAAGAGATGTATCCATGCAGATTTATAATAAATCCTTCAATATGAGATCCTGAGGAGAGCACATATGACTTTTAAGAGGCCAAATTAAAAATTTCCATCAACTTTTTCAAATTCACAAATACCTAAAAGAATGGGTGGCTTGGGAGTAAGTCCCAGATTACGGTGCCTGCTATGGGTAGATTGATGTTCAAATTCCTGGTCTAATCAGGAATGAAAAAAGCAATTATTTTCCTACGTCACTTGCTGGTTTCTGGGAAAAGGTCTAATAAGTGTATGTGTCTAAAAACTAGTACGCATATGGGTGTTTTCTGAGGGAACTGAATTTCTGGCTCATACTTGGTCACTTTGGTAAATTAAGTCTGAGGGAACTTGGCAGGGATAAGTAGAGCTGGGACACTTGTGGCAAGGCCACCTGAGCCCATACAGGTTTCGGTCTCCACAGCAGTGAGTGAATGAGCTGCCACTGGTTCCAAATTCACTGAATAGGTAACGGTGAAGAAAAATCAGTAATAGTGTTTAGTTGAATATTCCGACTGGCATCACTAAGACCTTTTTGAACAGTGACTAAAGAACAGGATAAATAGACCGGAAGAGGTACAGAATTCATGCTTCACGTGAGGGAATATAACGCAGCCTGTGACAGTTTCAAGACACAACTCCATCCTCTGCCTGAATTCACCTCCATCGGTCTTTACACACATGCCTGACTGTACCTTAGCCCACATTTCACTCTGCTTTCTTATTGTTTTCTTTCTGAATCCTAGCTTGACTTATTTATTTTTGGGGCAAGCCGTCCTCTTATTTTTACCTACAGTGCCAACAACTCCATTATCAATCTGTAACAAATTACATACAGTAAGTATGTATGCAGCACATAGTGACAGCTGTCACGCTGAAATGCAGCCCCTGAGTTACAGCAGGTCACCAGCTGTTGGTGAGTGTCTTAAGAATGGAGGAAGCAGAACGGGGAGCGAAGCTCAGTATTTTAACAGGTGAATGCCTGAATCACAGCATAATGAGTAAATACCACCGTTCAAATCTCCTGAAAGTGAATGGCACAAGTGAGTTTGGTCTTGTTCAAGGCTTTGTTCCTGATGCCACTGAACAGTCTGGCTTGACTGCCAACCTTTGCTGTAGAAAGACCCAGAATTAGTTTTCAGGGGAGGCGGAAATGGGAGAAGCTCTAGATTCTGATATATGGACAAGGATTTGTGGATTTACAGGTCAGGCATAATGGGTTAGCACACTGTGGACAGTTCAGAGAAGTTTGGACATGACCTGTTCATTCAACAGGCAAAATAATTCTGTCATTTACTTTGTAGTAAGTCTGGCTAACTCCAGCAACTGTCTCGACTTAGCTGGGTTTCTACTGGTTAATCCACAGTGGCTCTAAGGGTGTGTGGGCCTGTGACCTCGACTCTGAATTTTTACCTCTGTATTGAGTGAACTTGGCAGCATGCATAGCTCCCTTTCAAGTGAAATTATGTTGAGTAATGGAATAGATGAAGCCAAGAGAAAAATAGTTTTCTGCAACTTCTCTGCAGATGGCTGCAGCTTGGACAGTGGGGGAAGGGCAGGGCTGGAAAAGGCGCAGGACCAGCCAAATTTATAAGGAATCTGGAAAGGGAGAAAAAGGGCAAGAAAGTCCTTGATTTCGCAGAAAACTTGTGCACAGCAATGAAAGGATTCTAAACATCTAAAGGATGCAAAGCTAATTCCCAGGACCCTTCCAGCATAGTGAGTGAACCAAGGCAAGGAAATATAGGTAGGATTTTATAACTTTTGCACTGAGTAATATGAAATTTGTTTATAATCCTGTGCAAAATTTCTCCATATTTTGTGTGCACCTGCTGCCAAAGCATTAAAATGCAAACTCCATACACCCACAAGGTAAACAAGATTTGACTAAATTACTGGGAGTTTTATTGGGGATGAGTGAACTGGCTGAAAGACCTTGAAAAGCCTTTGTAAAAGACTGAAAACTTTTGTTCTAGTAACATGTAGGTGAGTTGAGGACAGAAACAACATACCAGTCTATTCAGTCCCAAGGGAGCTTAAAAACACAAGGACTTAATGTATGAGGCCAAACACAGCAGCTCCTATAACTGTCACATCACAGCAACGTCCTAGTGTTGGTGGCTGTGTCAAATTCAACTTAGAGAGACAGAACAGTATATATTGCATGGAGCTTAAATGAAAGAACCTCAGAAACATGCTGTACTATGGGACATCTGAGAGGTATTAGTAGCACGTGGTGGCTGATAGCTGTGAGATGAAGCCATTATTTCTCTCTCTTAGACACACACACACAGACTCTTATAGCTTTAATGTGAAAAGCAATCCGTAAAAGAAATATAAGCCATATTTTACCAGTCCTAAAATATATTTACAAGTGTTTCAAATAAAATGTTTCTACTAGCAGGGTTAGTATGGTTCTTTCACAGAGATGAAAGTAGCAGAGAACATCACTTAAATGATTGAAACAGCAAAAAATGCTATTAATGACAGCAATTAAGCAATAAAATTAAAATACATTAAATAGCTCACCTATAGCCATTGCTTTTAAGAAAAGCTGTGTTTAAAGGCTAATAATGTCAGATAGGAAATTGTTTGCTACCCCATCCCACAAAATAAGAGACCGTTTCCTACAAGTAAGATGGGTGTCTGCATGGGTGGATCTACACTGAGCCCTGATTCAGGAAAGCATTTAGGCATGTGTTTAAACACCATTCCTGAATCAGCATGTTTTTCTGATTTGGACTTCAGGAGTAGTAAAAGACATTTCCACAACAATAATAAAATGTAGGAAAAACTTGTTGACTTTATAATTGCAGAAT
>NW_008825290.1:850077-882751 GCF_000699105.1 Pygoscelis adeliae | reverse complement strand
CCTGCTGACTGAACCACTATATGGATCATACTGTCAAAATTGTGGTTATTCTCTAAACCATAGATACTCAAAACATCATGTTGATGGTATGAATGCCAGATGCTCTGGCTGCAAAACACAGGTTCTCAGTAGAGCTCATGGAGAACCTGCATAGTTATCAAGTTAAACACACTGATTATAATCAGAAGAGGGTAGAAGCACAGCCCACACACCCTATGCGCAACAAGCAAATTGAAGATGCAGTATGGCATGGTATATTGTCAGGGTACACCAAAGTAGCCAAATTAGCCGTCTTTCAGAAGATGAAATAGCACTCACAGACTAATTTAATTTCAGAGCTCAACAGAAAGCAGTGTATGTCCCCTCTAAAAGGGAGCGTGTTGGCCAGTGCAGGTGGATAAGGCTGCACAGCAACACGAAAGTTCTCCTGCTCTTGCCTGCACTTCAGTGGGCAGTGCTAAGCGGAAAGGCAGGAGGTGGGCAGAACCTTCTACTAAACCACCTAGGAATGGTCCCTGGAACCATTTTAGACCTAACATTACCTGAAGCTTACCTGAATGTCAATTCAGAACTGGGTGAACTACTGCTTACGTGTGTCCCTGCTATTCCAGCTGAAATGGCTGTAGTGCTGATTCTGTTGGGAGGGGAGGACAATCTTTTTAAAGTTTGAGTCTAGTGTCAAAGAGCCAGCAAAACCAGAAATGTTCACAAAAACTGTGGAGAGGAACCCAGATTACAGAGCCTAAATCTGTACTGAACAGGACTCTGAAACCTTAAAGATCTTTTCATCAGGACTACTACTGCAGGTTTTGTGCAATACCTGATGTAGCATCTGAATCTAAACTGTAAGAAACCTAACCAGAATGAATACATTTTTTGAAAGGAGACACCCCAGACACCAACCCAGGGGTGTGCTTGAATTTGGAGGATACAATATGTCTAAAATAAAGGGGAAATATGTACCATATCTTTGCTTGGATTCAAATTTTTAACAACTCAGAAGGACAGGGGTGTTGATTTTTGGGGTGGCCAAGAACCAACAGTAATGGAGGCATTACTTTAATGTGCCAGTCTTCCTCACAGTCACTCTGAAACAGCAAAAGAAGCATGGGATGTATAGGAAAGCTCTTTTTTAGATTTATTTAGGTACTCTTCCGTTAAGGTTTCTGGTGACTTTTGTGAGAATGTGATAAAATAAGATCTTCTGGATGTGACCTACAAGACAAATCTGAATATCCTTTTCCAACTTTTATCTAAGTAGTTTTTTGAGAAATTAATTGTCATTTAGAGTCACAGTTTTGAAGCACATCTTGCCCTAGGAAACTAGGAACTCACTAAAACTATCCACTAAAATTAAAGAGAACCTTTCCATGATGCTCCCCTGTCAGCTTCTTTGTCATCTCTGAACACAAATATCTGAAACTTTCTCATCCACCTGCACGTTCCCACAAGGATTCCTGTGAAATGCTTTGGTCCAGTGTGGGTAGCAAAGGTGTCAGCAGCACCACTTTCTTTTCATGTAGTTCATGTAATTCATGACTACTTTTTGCTCTGTAATTTATACGATGATCTCTGTTTTCAGATCATTATGGGCAGAGCTTGAAGTCCATATTCAGTTTTAATTTTTGGAAAAAAATCACCACAGGGATCTGTTTCTAGAATTTATTCTGACATGATCTAGAAGCTCTTGTAATCTTTTTTTTTTTTAAACATTCCTGATGCTACTTACTTAGTTGATGTACACAGGATAACTTTTTCTTAAACAAAACCTACTGTTTGAGTTGCCAACTACAACAGAGAGCACCTCCTGCATCTCTGAGTGCTGGACATCATACAGACTAGCACAGCTTGGATCAAATAATGTGAAAACTTAGCTGGGGATTATCAGTAGAACTGCACAAGATATTTGAAGAGGAGGTAATATTTGCAAGGGATACAACAGGCAAGTCACCTAGAAAATTGCTGTAGAAAAACAAGTTTTACCTTATGTAACCTCCATTATGCCAAACAAGGAATCTTACTTAGGACCAGATCCTGCTCCCTTTGAAGTAAGTGGAAAACTTTCCATTTGCTTCATTGTGGAGGATCAGACCCACAGGGAGTCTAGTTTGTCTCTGTAAACAGGATAAAGAAGCAAAAGAAACATCCGAGGCAACTTGTAAGAATTTCCTGGCAGGGTAGGTACCAATAATTAACAAGAAAAAACCCCTAATGCTTTATACAAAAACATTTTAATCCACATTCACTTTCCTCTGTCCATACTTACTTCTCATGGACTAGAAAGAGAATTGTGAAATGTTTGGCAAACAGAAAGGACTTTGGTCTAGATTCTGTGTTCTGCCCACGTGCGCTTTCTGCTTTGTAAACTTTGTTCTGGAAGCACCCCTGGACTCAGCTAAAATGTGTCATCAAAGCAGATCGTAAACCTGACAGCTCTTACTAACTTTGTTGGAGCTTAATAAAGAAACAATTTACTGTGGAGCAACACATAACTTTGTACATCCTGCAACAGCAATACCTGGGACAGGATTACATTCCATTGCATCCAATGGTAGAAGACTAGATGTATTCAGGTGGCCAGGTCCTGGCAGTTGTTTCCCTTATAATGGCATATTAATGCCCTCCATTTAAAAGAAAATGCTTCTCTGTAGTTTCTGTGGCAAAATGCAATCTCAATAATTTCTCTCACTGACAAAGGAGCTACTCGTAAGAGTCTGAATAATACAGGCCATGAAATTCAGAAAGGAGAATTTTGTCCTTAGCTATCCTAAGAAGCTATTTAAGTTGGTTATGACCTCTCTGTGTCTCTTTTTTTTTGGTCTGAGGAAAGGAAATAGAAAACAAGAAAACATCACTGTCAATAGCAACAAACCCCAAATTCAAGATATGTTTGTCCAGAAGTTTCTTGCCTATTGTTTACAGCTCCCATCTTCATTCCTCAAGTTTTTCTCCTGTCTGACATGATATTCTCAGTAGTTAATAAGGGAAGTGTGATCTAGATAAATTGTGTTCAGGTGGGTGCGTGGCTTGTTCAAAAAAAAAGCCACATTGAAAGAGTAATTATTACTGGTTTGCTGCCAAAATAAGAAGTCAAAGGACATTTCCACTGGATCATATTGAAGACTACTTTGAACCTTGCTGTAGTCAGTATTTTCACAAATGACTTATGACTAGAGAGAATATGCATGAAACTAGCTAGGATTTCAAGCTATGAGGAACGATGTACCCTTTGGAGGTAGGTTTTACAATTTGCAGTTTTCTTGTATCCATTTGTTTCTATGACACTGTGGTGTCTGTGACATTGCTTCCCACAGAGCTGCATTTCCTGGTGGCAGCCTCAGTAGAGAAGCCAGAAGCTGAATGGGTTGTCATGACTGAACTGACAGATCCACAGATAAATTGATCATTGACAGATTATCTAGTAGTCATAGATCATCTAGTCCCTCCAAAATAGTGTTGAAAAATGTTGGTTCAAAAGTGTCAAGAAATTGGCTTTAGTTTTCTCCATTATTTAGCCTCCATATAGTATTGGTCTAGCAGTGTTAGAATTATTACAAATGGAACAGATTTCTTTCAAGAGTAAGAAGAGCAGACTTACAAGTTAGCACAATTATGTCTCTTCCAAGACCTAAGTGCAGAATGATCTCAGTTTTTGGGCCTATCCCATGGCAAACAATTACAGTTGTTTTCTGCATGGACTTGCTTTTGTTTTTGTTAACTACAGAAAATAAATACATTGTAGGAAGACTCTGAACTCTTAAGAGACTGAAACTCCTATTACTTAAGCCTTTCTGTGGAGGTCTGTATTTTTCCAGCATTTTATTTAATTACTTGACAGCAGCCCAGGAAACATGAAGCTGCTCTGCCTTCATGCTGTGATATCACCCATGCTAGCCACATTAAAAAGTGTGTGTCTTGAGACTTGCTCTGCCCATGTGTTCATTAAATATTAGATGCAGCCAGTGGAATGAATCACATTATTTCTGGACATGCAGTGTTTGTTTCTAACATCTCTTTTCCCTGTCCTATTTCAGTCACCATGTGACTGAAAGTAGAGCGCCTTCCCTGTCTCTGCCAAGAAATTGCAGGATGACAAAGATTTTTGTTGCAATGTGCTTTGGCTGATATGAAATGTATCATTGGTGTTCACCACTCAACCACAAAGGCCTTTTCCTTCTGCATGTAGGCAAGGAGATTACCATATTGTAAGATGCAAAGTTATACACTTTATATAAACTACCTCATGCTAGCTATGTAAACCAAATCCTGAGATCTGTACCTATGTGAACTCTCCCTCCACCACTACAATATCATCATTGGTAAGTATTAGAAAAAACATAACAGGACCAGGAACCTGGCTCTTTTAGGAGTGGATTTTCATTGCGTATTTGAGAAAGAGCTAGGGTGTAATGACTAAAGCACAGAAAAGAGGAGCAAAATAGCATGATCATCTTTACTCCAGGCTTGTATGACCTGGGAGTAGAATTTTTTGACCACCTAAGGTTTCACACTTCTCTGGTTAGCACAAAAACCCAAAAACTAAGGAGGGATATGGTAAGAACCTTCCAATCATATCTGCGGAATGAGGATCAACTGCCCTCCATGATCACTGGGGGAGAGGGGACAAGAAGGAATCACCTTAATTTGCAGCAGAGATTATTTAGGCAGGCACTAAAGAAGAGCGTTCAAAATGTCAAAATGGGAGCAACTACTGAGGGTTGCTATTGAATCTCCTTCGTCAGAGATGTTCAAAAACTAGTTCAACAAGTGAATGGCTTAGATATGCTTGATCATACCTTCATGCGAGGACTCAGACCAGCTCACTTACTGCCTTTTCCGGCCCTCATCTAGGATTCTAGAGATAGTTAAATTTCTGGAAGGCTTTTCTCACTTTTCTCATGGCTGCATTTGAATCTCTGCTTAAGCAAAGACTTGCTAATATCTGGGCCTGTGTGAATGATGTGATGCATCCACCCTCTTGTCTCCTGGGACATGAGTCACTCATGAAGTGCATTTCATCAAAGCTGTTTCACCTTCTGCCCCATGAAGTCATCGATGGCACAAAAAGATTCTATTCCCTTGTGACTAGTGGGAAAAAAAATCCAGTCATAGTTTACAATGGTTATGGCAATAATATACACAATATTGTCTTTTCCTTTTCTGATGGGCAGAGAGTTTATTCTCCTACCAGCTGTATTCATTTAGCATGTTATTCATCTATTTGGTTTCACTATGTTTATATTTAACAGTTTGCAATAGGGACGATGCACTCTTTAAACAGCTTTTCTCCACACAGTTATGTATTAAGTGAGTCTATATTTATAGTTAACTGAACCTGATAATGTCACCTAGTGCTAGAACACTGTAGCTGAATCTTAGATTTATACCACAGATGAAACTGATTCAGAAATGATTTTGCAAATATTGTGAAACTCATAGAGTCCTAGTTATCTTACAACACCTACCTCTGAACCTAGAAAAGTTGAAAGGAAGACAATGAATACACATTCCAGAAGAAAAAAAAAACCAAAATGTCAAGTGTACCATATATCTAAAGGGACAGAAAATAGCTGAGGATATATTTCTTGAGTCTATTATGTCAGAATGCACCAGGGACTAAAGTTCTAAGGGTTATTTTGGTTTTCAAAACCCGTTACAGAGACAGAGAGCCTTCTGGAACCAGTGGAGCCATTGACTAGTTTAAAGTGGCTCGAATTCTGTCTGTGATGTATGTGTTTAGATGTACCTGGATATTTGGTTAGCATCATTTCCCTGTGACAGTTATTACAGTTCTTCTATATAATACTTGCAGCTAAATCAAAAAGGAGACAGCAGTCATTCCCCCTGAATCGCAATTTCTGAGTATGCATACAAACACAACTCACATCTTCTGCACATCCAGGGTCAAACGCAGATAAAAGACTGAACAGGGAGGGGTTAGTTGTAGTACTATAGAATAATCTTCCTACAAGGTTTGGCTTTTAAAAAAACCTATTCTAACTTATTTTAAGCTGAACGGGTAAAAGAGGGTGGGAGTGAGAATTATTTTCACATCCTGAACACTGCTGTCTATGTAGTGAAAGTAACAAAAACACAGAAGACTGAAAACCTAAAAGTAAAGGCTGAAACCCTAAGTCTCACAAATTCAGAAAATCTGAGATTCGAGATCTGATGCTGAAATTCTGGTCAGGGCAGTCTTTGCATCAAAGAGATTAGTTCAGTTCTGCACAGGCATATAGGTAGGAGATTTCATTCACTATATTTGGGGTTGGATCTCCGTTCCAATTACAAAACCCCTTCACAATTTATAGGTATTTTGAGGTTCAGAATTTTTAGAAGGACCCATCTCTAGCAATGCAACTAATACACATGGAACTGCAGCAAGGGTTATAGGAAATCTTTTCCCAGAGTGGTTTAGGTTTCACTAATGTGGACTGACAGTGTTGCCCTTTTTTGGATAAGCTTAGGGAGGCTTGGACAGGATCATGCACAAGATGTACAATTAGGCTGAGAAAGCACTAGCAGGTAACAGGTCTAGTAAGTTAGTGAATGTCTAGAACTCACCACGTTCTCCATGACTCCTGTCCTGTTGGCAAGCTCGCATTCCTCTGCATGCCCATTGCAAAAGCAGCTTCCCCGGATGATCAGGTCATAAATAGCATAGTGGGCAAATCTCTGAGGTTTCTCTACCAATCCCGAACCATGGCATGGACATTCCTGTCTTTTTAACAAAAGGAGGCGGAGGTTGGTGAGTTTCAGGAGATCTTGAGCCTCAGGACTATAGGGGTCTTCGATCTTGTTAGCCGGACTTAAGGCACGATAAATCACCTGGAAGACAGAAGATACACATCCAAGAATAGATATAGGACTTTGCATACACAGCAAACATCCCAAGGTGATGTTCAGGAAAAAGTAATAGCTCCTATTTAGAAGACTCTGCATAAGCAGTTGTGGGGCTGTGACTGATCTCAGAACATCACACCTGAGTTACCACCACCTGGCCAAGCCACAGCAAGTGGCTGTGTACCTGCTTTCATCCTGTCTCAGATGTGAGATAGGAAATGCCTTAGTTTAAACATCTCTCCCTGGGGTTACTGCGCCCAGTCATTTCTTGCAGTTCAGCCAATATGTGGTAACTTGTCAAGCGCTGGTTACTTCCTTGTGTTTCTGAGCCAAGTGTCAACAGTGTCACTCAGAGAAATCCAAGGTTTATTGGCATAAATGCAGTATTAATGCCATCCAAATTTCTCAAAGCATTTTAGGAACATGGCTTTAGCATGAGTTCTAGAGTCAGGTAAACTAAGGCACTAAGGGGATCTGTGAAAGAAGTGGAAACTGTGATCAGACTTTTGGCTTGGTCACTTAAACTATGTACTAGAAAACACAGCTTGGCTTAGGGTGAGTAAGCATTGAGAGAACCCTGTCTTCAAACAAAGCCAGCCAGTTTATTCATTAGGAGAAGAGAAGTAGGTAAAACTCCAGTGAGCTCGCAGGACCAAAGGCACTTTGTGCCTACTGGCTGTCTGCGGGTAGTTACTCTTTTGTCACAGCTTTTATGCTGTTTGATAGTTCTCTAGAGCAGCAACAGTTTGGTTTTGAGTATCACAGTTCTAATTGGTGTTGAACAGTGGCTAAATGGACATGTTGTATTTTAGCTCATGCACCGCTCTACCCTTCTGTATCTCTCAGGGTCTGTTTGTTTCTGTTGCTTTTGGGGAGAGGTTGACAACGGAGGGCTGCACCACAGTCCATGCCAGTGAACTAGAGAGCTGGTTGCATTTGTTCCCAGGCTTAGATGTCCTCTATGGATATGCTAACTCCAATTTGAGAGCTATTTTCTCCTCTGGTTGAGTTCTTCCATCATAGCAGAGGGACTTGCCCTCGGGGTTCTTTGGCCCTGCTTTATAAGTGGTGACAGTGTCTGTCTGACTAACTCCATTAGCAGAGTGAAAGCTTTGTTTCCATAGGGATTCCCTCTTTCTCTCTCTCTCTGTGTTTTTCTTTTTCTTTCTTTCTAGTGAACCAACCAATTTAAATACTTGCAGCATGTAAAATACTTTTGCTCCTTTTTGCTTGCAGGAGCCAGAAAAGAGCTTGTGGTACATGCCTGGAAGGTAATTCTGTTGCATGTTGATGACACACAGGGAGATAAACCCCCTTAAACTAACAGAATCAGCTGCCAGGCTTCGCACAGAGCTATACCTGTCAGTACCACAGCAAAGGCAGTGGTACATTTCCTACCTGTCCACAGCATTTTCTGTTTGGTTGGCTCTGTTATTTTTTTCTTTTAATTCCCTGCTCTTATACTGTCAGCTACTTACAAAGCTGCAAACAACCCTGTTTGGTGAGATCAGAGGTGCCCGTATTTCCTTGTTTGATAGAGCTATGGGCAGATTGCCCAGGCTGTGCAATGCAGGTGCCTGCATTCCCCTGACCAATGAAGCCATGACAAAATAGCCCAGGCCTTTCCACCCCAATGTCTACATTCCCCCGGTCAATGGACCCATAAGCAAATGGCCCATTCTGTTTTGTCCAGGTGCCCAGCATTCCCCTTATTGATGGATTCACAGGACAAAGACCAAATCTCCTCTGTCCAGTTCCCCTAATCCAGGATGGTCTGATCTTTTTAGTGGAAACCAGTTTTATGAACCCTCTCTCCTTCTTCCCAGTCCCCTGTGGACCACGCAGAGGTGGAGTGGTTTCTCAGAGTCCTGAGCACCTGGTCATGTACAGACACACACATCTTCCTCCCACACGGACAATTCGTCTAAGACCAAGGCATTGAACTGGATAGAATTGTTCTGCAGAGCCTGCTAAGCTCAGAGATCTCAAGGCAGGGTTAAAAACTAACTACTGGGATATTAATGGTTAAAAGTCCCTGTGAAACTGCTTTAAACTGACATAAAACTGAGGAACCAAGGGTAAAGCAGTCTGTTCAGTACTGGTTTTTATAAGCTCTATTCTCACACTTTTAGCTTTCTTGTTGATGGCTTCTCTAATATATATGCTTAGTAAAAATGTTATCTATCTCCTTTCAGGATAGCTCTCCAGAGGATACCATCAGATCGCTGGCTTGGGAACATAAATGCTAGAGGTACTTTGCTCCAGGACAAGACATCTGAAAAAAGGTAATCAATAGGTCATTAGCTTCTGCAAGATCTGCACTGGTCCTGCCAGTGACCTCCTTATACAAGGCTGGGCAAGAAGCTTAATGTCTCTGTGCCCCAGAGATTCCAGTTGTGAACAGCTATGGATCTCCTCACAGGAGACAGAGAGGAAGGGTGAATGAGGTGAAGAACAAGAGTTTTTACTGGGCCTCTCTGAAAGAAATGACTAGATAATGGCCAAAGTGTTTCTTTTTACTCTATGTCTCTGGCATTATACTTCTGCTTGATGACAATAGTCTTGCATTGTGCTACGTTAACTGTGAAGGAACTCTTGTGTATTGTGTTGCACTACTAGAAAACTGTTTTGTATACAGTATAAATTTAAAGAGATGGATTCATGTTTTGGGACCTCCAGTCAATTATCCATCCTCCCCATGTCTTAATTGGCATCCAGATAGCACTGAGTTCTTTAGGCAAAAGAACAACTGTTGGGTGCTCTTCTCTCAGCCTAGGGCCATTTGCTTTCACGAAGCTGTATTGTTTTTTGTTTCTTTGCTTCACAGCTTGGAAAAAGGTTGGGTTCCCTGTGGGTTTATTGTTTTGCAAATACTTTCATTTCTGGCCTTGCATCTCTTGAAGGGAGTTGCTTTGGCATTTTCCATATCCCCTTAGAACTCTGAACATTATTTGTGAGTAGAGATGTTAATAGCTTGGGTGTCCCATAGGTATTGTGGCATCCTTTTAAGAAAAAACAGTATTGCATTCTAGTTGAGGTACAAGAGTTTGCTTGTATGATTAATTCATGACACACTTCTGTCTGGCATAAGCTCAGTGGTGAGACTGGGTTTGTTTGTCCTTATCTCTCCCAAGGCAAGACTTGTTAAGTGTTAAAGATCTGATTTGGGTGACATAACACTATTGAAGTCTTTTGGGAGTGGCATTTATATGTTCTTCTTGGATTCAACAACCACTAAGAAATTAGCCTTCCTTAACTTTGTAAAAATCAAAGATATTGAGGACTTACTTAAATAAAGATATTTGTATATCAGCAGAGTCAAAGCAGATATGTTTTGCCAATATCAGTAGGTTTAGGTGAGCTGCATTCTGCACAGTCAGCACAGTTCTATTTTGTACTTAAATCAGTTTAGCAGTATTATTTCATATATGCATAAAACTGGAAAATGGAATTTTCCTCTCTCTTCCCTTCTGGAGGACACATTCTCCTTGAAATATTGGTGGTTAAAACCCTTGAGCACAAGGAAGAGTATAATGTAATCACCATCTCTTGGCTCATTTTTAATATTTGATTGGATGTTTCTTCTCACATTAAAGTGCCAGTCATTAGATCTTCCTTAACATATGTGTTGCCCTACTGTCAAGAGCAATATGTTACAATCCATAAGTTATACTTATTAGTCTACTATGTGTATTGATTCAAATAATTGTAAAGTGGGATGAATTTATAAAACAGATCTGATCTCTCACCTTACATGCCCTGAATTATTTTTCCATAAATGCATAATTTACCTAAAAAAAACCCAAAACCAAACCACTAAACTTTTTTCTGTACTAAAAATACATGATTATATTTTAAATGAATGTATTTGGGTTTATGGTTCCCTAAGAAAAAATGAATCCTAAATTAGGAGACAGATTGGTGGTGGTTGTATATATGGGTTGATAATTTTATACGGTACAGGGAAGAATTTTATTTCTGTAAAAAAGGAAGAGATGTCACTGTGACTAAAATACAGAGTTGGGAAGGCGACTATTTGTTCAAAGCCCCAGCGCAATTGTTCAGTATAACGTTCAGCAATTAACTTAAGCCTTATGCTGTTCTGGATTGCCAGTGAATTCAATAGCAATAGGAGAAGTCTGTTGTATGTCCTGCTTACTTTTTTAAAAAATAGGATACAGGTATTCAAGTACTTCATGGAATGGGAGGAAGATTAATAATTATATCTGTAAAATTCTCTGAGAATCCCTAGAGATGGATGTTCAATACATGCAATTTTAATAATAATCAGTAAAAGATAAGAGTTTGGCCGTCTCAACCATTTCTGCATAAATGTTTTAAAGATGAGATTAGAAATGGATCAAAGTATTAGTGAACTCCTAGAGTCATGAGCTGTGGGAAGAGACACTCCATCTTTTCACTGTGTTATTTGCTCCTTTTTTATTTCACAAGGTTTGCGTTTCTAAAGCCTATGAAGCAGATTCCTTCTATACAGATAGATGTCTGACTTCTGCCTTTTGCAGAAAGGCAGAAATACGATTCATTTTTCATTTCCCAGATATACCATGCAAATTTGCAGTTTTCCATTATATTAATGTAAAAGACATGAAGAGAGTGTAATGAAAAAGAAGTGTGTTCTTATAATTAAGATGCAAGCTCTGAAAAGAGTTTCCCATGATGTTCACTGTAAAGCTATTTCTCATCTAATTAAATCTCTATCTGGTATCAAGCTCTGTGGAAGCTCTGTTCTCTTTTTTGCTGTAACAGACTGCTCTGAAATCTCCCAGTCGTTTCTGTAAACATCAGAGTGCAGCTTTCATAAAACTAGCATATGCACAGCTGCAGAAGAAAATCTGATGGTGATTAAGTCTGCTAAGGGACACCCTAGAAACCTTTCCGCTTCCATTGAATTGGGTGTTAGTTGAGGGTATTCGGCATCTCTATAGTCTCAACCCTTTGTGGAAATACATCCTAGATCCTGAGTTTCCCTTATAATCAGGAGCTGACACTGGAGCTGAATGCTGAGTAGGACATTCATGCTTATCTGCATATCTGCTATCAAGCGCATATTTGTCATTCTCATTTTCAAAAGTCAATCAGCTGCGCCTCAAAACGATGGTCAGTACCCTGTCCTCTCCTGACCTTTCTAAGAGCAAGGAAGTTTGGAGAATGCTGTAAGTGTGCAAAGCTAAAAAAAATACCCACTGTTAGAGGATTGGTTTTGCTGTACACAAGTTGGCACAGCTTCACAGGGGGTGATGTTTTATCACCGATCAAGAGATCATCTTCATTCTGGAGACAGTGTCTCAGATTTTTGATTTCTTGCCATATGTTTTGCTTCTCCATTCTTGATGCAGATAATTCTGTTTTCTTAACCTGATCTTCCAGCCAGTATTAGTCAGAAAAGATGTGGACACAACAAAGGTTCCCCCTTGCAAGCTCATAGCCTAAGGTCAAGGAATATGAGTCATAAACGGAGGGCAGTGCCAATGCATGCCCTTCTACAAAAGAAGATCCTTGTACAGAGCAAGAATTTGATATTACAAATCATCCTTAAGCTATGTTGATCTTGTTGCACACAATCACATTAATGAGATCAGAAATGTCTGTGTGCTTATACTAGGCCCATCAGAAGGAAGCTGCAATAAAAACTCTCATCAGTCCTAAATCCTCTTCATTAAGAGATTTTCATGTGGTTTGATTTTGTTCTTAAAGGAATAATAAACGATTGTCTCAGAATTTTTCCTACTCAGTGGCAAATATCCTCTGATTTATTTGATGGAGCCCCTTGACTAAAATTAATTCTTCCATCTTGTGGTACAGTAGTCTTTACTAAGAAGTAGTCTTTTTCCTGTTTTGAAATACTGTTTGGAACACAAAGAAAGTCTCGCTATTCTCTTAGCTATTAGAAGAGCCATTCTAACGATTCATGGAACAGAGTTTTTTAGTTAAGACCCACTGCTTTTCTGTCCTTCCAGAGAATAAAACTTAGAAGCCAGTATAGAATATGATAGTTTGTTAAAGAAATAATTGTGCATTTTATTTTTTAAATTTCTCTGATCTGGGTAAACTCAGCTACTGAGTAAACTACCAAGACAGTGGCATCTTGAATTCATTCTGTGTTTTCCAAAATAGAAAGGGTCAATGTCCCTTCAATTTGCATTTGCTTTGAGGTTATTCCAGTAATCCGGTCAGTGTGGCATTAATATTAATATTTAGGCACTGCTGCCGATATGATGATGGGGAAAGACTGCACAACTGAACTTAGAGGCAGACAAATCTGAAGAGCCATGCAGACTTTTTCTCTTCCTCAAACAAAATGTATTCTGTAGGTTCAGGTTATCCACAGATGTAAATCTCTACATCTGTGTAGAAAGGCAAGGTTTGTAGGGAGAAGCAGTATCTTCTATCAAGCCAGGTATTGTAGCTGGCGTACAAAATCTAGACTATTGGGCACAAAAACCTTCAGCTTACGGTCTGTATACAGGGAATGGGCAAAATTCCTTCCATTCTACATAGCACCACCTTACGTGGGGATGTGAGAACATTCCCATGCTCCCACAAAGTGCAGTGTCCTTTTTCATTATGAGGAATGATACTTGCTCTGAAATGCCAAAGGGCGGCACGAGGAGTTCTGTGATGCAGACAGCCTGACTGGGAACTGGAATGAGAACAAGGAGACTCATTTCACTCTGTCTGCTGAATTGTCAGGGAAAGTTAAAACAACCCATGTCAACCAAGCTGTATTCTCATGGGAGAGCATCCATTTCTTGTAAGTGGAGCCACTTATATCTCTAGGTCTTGGCTGAAATCTTACACATGAACAGACTTAGCTAAGTGTGTAGTCTCACCATGACAGTGATGTGTGGACAGCTGTAGAGCAAACAGTTAAGTGTTCTTTTGCCTGAAGGTTGAAAATTACAACAATGAATCTCCAAGATTCATCGCATTTTAGACAAGAATTTTTTCACAGTTCAGACTTGAAAAAAAAGTCATGGCTGCATCTCCACTAAGTTTTTATGAAACAGAGTGAGAAGAAAAATTCATTTGATATTGCTGCCTTGTATGTTCAGGAAATGCAGAAACAATGCTCAAAAAAACCCTATTGTGTCTTTCTGGCTGGTTTGCGAGGTTCCCAATGTCTCTGAAATGGCTCATTACAAACCAGGTCAGAGTAGGACACTTGGTGCCATCCTGAAGTTCACTTGCCAGGGGTGGGAATGCCGGACTGGTCTCGTCAGTTCAAATTCCCTTCAGAGACAAATCCTTGAGCCCCTTAAGTCTTCCTCCAGGGAAGCAGGGCCTGGCAGTGCTATCTGCTTGTTTACACTGCTGGTGTTAACTGCTTCCTCTCAACTTGCCTCTGCATTCTATCTCCTCCACAGTTCAAGTTAAACTAAATGCTGAACAGATGGCCCTAGTCATAACATTCGGGTGCTTACCTTCAGTAGTGAATAATCCCCCCTGGAATCCTTTCCGGCTGGAAGTTGGAATAACCCGAGCATCATGCAACTTTGAGAGGCCAGTCCTGATGACTGTTGGACAATTCACTGCAGTGCAAGACCCTGCCCTTGCATCTTAGCTACTAGGAATTCAACCTTGTGATGTGCTGAGCATGTTTCTTTTCAGTGACCCCACTGCCATATGAGATCAGACCTTTAAGAAGCCACTGAAGCCTCAGTGGTGACCTCCTGAATTATTGATGTTGCCACTTAATGAGGTATGTGTGTGTGTGCGGGGGATTCTCCTTTGTTTATCAAAAGGTTTGGCATGAATACAGTGAAAGAAAAGCCTGAAAAAAGACAGTAAAAAATGTAGGTCCTTGGAACAGAATAACATACATTCCACACAGAGCCCTGTCCCTGGCCTGGTTTGGTGTCTGTGTGCAAGTGGTCCCCTCTGCCATAACTGTTGCTCAGGGAGTCCCTGTAGATGGAGAAAGGCAGCAGAGGTCTTCAGTGTCAGTGCAGAGGAAAAGGCCTTCCATAGGGTTGACTGTGGCTTCTGTCTGAACAACCTGGTGGCTTTTGGAGCAGGCAGAACTGCATCCCATCACAACATGTCTTGATCTGGCATTCACAGAGTGTATTTAGAAGAGTGATTAAAAGTCTTTTAGCTACAAAGCGCGTTCACTCATCTTTGACAAAAAGCACTGCTGGGGACTTCTGTCCCTAAAGAGGTCACCACAGGATACAAAACGGAGAATGAACAGGTCTTCTGCGCAAGGCACACTTATCATGTTGCCATAGAAACCAGTTACTTAATTCAGGCATACACAATTCTTCCAGCCCCCAGTGAATTCCAGTAATGGGTTTATTATATCACACTTCATTGGTGTCATCTGTCACACAGACACTCACATAAATGAACCAGCCTTTGATTCAAAACTCCCTTCCACTAGCTAGACCGAATAGGGGAAGGATCTCCTTTTGGGTCTGGTGGTTATAAGCAGGTCAGTGTTCTACCCCGCTTTGCATGCTAATGTCTTCCTTTCATGCAAACATCATCTTCGATGGAGGAGAACATTTGTTTTCATTTCCCGATATTCCAGTTTATTAAAAATGTGCTCTTAATCTCTCAGATCCTTGACTGCATGTGCTGTCAGGATGCAGGTTGAAACATTTTGGTCCCTGTTTCCCCCATATGATGTTTCAACTGTAAGTCACACTAATATCTGATGCAACATTGTGGTAATTTCTCCTTTTATTTGGGCCAGAGTTAGGCTTTTAGGCTCCATGACTATATAGTACAGTGGTTTTAAATTAGAAAAACAAATGGATGGACAAGTAGGTAGAAAAGGTCTCAGTTGATGCATAAGACTCTGTGCAAGCATTGCCTGTAGATGCACTTACGGTAGATGAACAGACCTTAAAAAGGTGGGTTCATGATGTTTTAGTTCATGATGTTATGTTGGAGATTTGCGTACTGAAGCTGATGAGCATAGCAGTAACTATTCTCACTTAAGAATAGTTAAGAATGTTCTCGCTTAAGAATAGGATAAAGATTAGAAGCACTTGTTTCCCATTTAATATATAATTCCTTATAGTGATAGAAGTCAACAGGCAAAACATAGGGTACTTAACAGGCCAGTCAGGACTTAAGACATGCTAGTGGAGGATTTTCACTAAGAAGTGTTTATAAGCATAGAAAGTTAGGTGTTGATTTTGTGGTGCTTCATTTGAAGTAAATGATTATGTTGGCAATTGGCAGTGAATAAATTGCTCTGCCTCCTAGACCAGAAATCATCAATAAAGCAAGTTTATTGCCAGGATCTCAGATAGATAGATTCTAGCTGCAGAAGTACTCTGTATCTGAACAGGAGTAAGGGATTTAGTAAATGCTGGAGTAAAAGAGAACTGCAAAAGAGACATTAGGAAGTCATCTCCTTGCATTTCTACAGGACTTGTTCCCCAGTGCATGACACCTTCTGTCTCAGCTGTACCTTATCTGAGATGGAATGGAGATGCGTGACCCTGTCAGAGGTGAAAGATAAGGGACAATCTACAAGAGACAAGGGATACACCTTAACTTAAGTGATACATTATGTTCTGTTGTGACATTGTCACATCACTCACCCAAATGTCTTTTGCTTCCATTCTAGTCTCCTAAAAGTTTCTCTTCTGCCAAGTTTCCCATCATGCTCCCAGGAAAAGTTTCTTTCAGTGGTCTTGGAGGACCATCAGAGTGTGCTGACTCGGGGAGATGCATCTCAGTTTATAGACGCATGTAAGTTACTGCAGCTCTACCACCTTCTCCTTTCACACCTACATTCTCAGTTCTGGAAGCCAGTTTCAAGCCAGTTGACCTGAAATCTTGTTTCATGATGTGTCCCACATGGGTTTTAAACCTAAGTGTTCTAGTAAGCCATCTCTTTTTTTGATCCCTTTTGTGCCCTGTTAAAAAGGAATTTGTGTCTCTTCTCCAAGTGAATAGGACAACACCCAAGAAAAACCTGAGTGTCATGCAGTGGAAATTACTTCAACCCCCTCAGCAGAGAAAACTGGCATTTATCTCAGAGCAGTAATTAGCATTTAAGTTGGAACGGTTTTGATCATTTCAGAAATGTTGTCAGCTTGTGATTTGAGCTCCTCAGCAATCCAAGGCTTAGCCAGAATCAGTAATTGGATAGGTCGGAGTGGAGGTGAAAAAGCAGAGAACGCTGCAGAAAGTAGTGGTGAGGATTCAGTCAGCTTCCTTCAAGTCAGTTGTGAGTCAGTGCTTGAGGGGATGCCCTGGTGACATTTGTGACATGTTTAAAATAAGGTTTAAAATTGCAGTTCTGAGATGCATGGGCAAAGCTGCTGTGAGACTTGTAAGAGTAGCAGTGTCACTCAGGCAAATCTGATCAGGTATCACTTTAAATAACTACACTCTGCCTTCCTTTATTTTCACTGACAAAAGAATCTGCTGTGTCATATTGCTGACCTGAAAAGCCTGATGCTTTTGCACCCTTGCCATAGTGGCATTTCATGGATTGATTAAGAGGTCTCTATAAAGTCTGTCCAGAACTTCAGAATCCTTTTGGGTTAATGTGCTGTGAAACAGTATTTGTCTTGTTCTCTGTTAAGTTGCCATACAGATTCCTGTGCGCTGCTTTAAAGCTTCAGTTCTCCGTCCCGTGGAGGAAGTGACCTCTGTATGTATTCAATTCATGTAACAGTTCATGAAAGTATTTGGGATCTGCAAGGGTATGACCTTGCATGACTATATATGACTGTTCTTACAATTACTATTGTTTTCTAACATCTACTACCACAGCGTAGATTGATTAAGCATACACATATTCTTTTCAATGTAGTTGCTGCCCAAGTTGACAGAATCATTTTGACACTTGTAATCACAAAGGCTTGTGTTGGATGAATGTTTTATTATTTGATTTCCTGCCATCCACTTCTCAGATTTGTTGTAGCAGCAACACATGGTCTTAATGATATTCCCCAAGGTTAAGTAAGCACAAAAGCCAACACAGTGCAGGGCAACAGGGGATACTGTGCTAGAGAAGGAAGAGTTGTTTTGCATTTAAGGCCAAGGCATTTGCCTCAGACCCTGTATTCTGTTCCTTACTCAGTCAGAATTGTCCTGTTTTACCATGAAACACTTCACCTTTCTGTGCTGCTCTTTCCCCATCTGTGAAATGGCAACAGGACCCTTACATGTGTGCTGAAGATCATTAAATGGATCTTGCAAAGTACTTCCAGATTTTTGATTGGAAGGCACACAAGAGTGGAAAATCATATTAGTTGCCTAGATTCTGTATTGACGTGGCAAGTTGTAATCTCTCTACAGAAGACATTTGGATGTATTTGACTTAAATGTATCATGATAACTGACCAGCAGAATTACTACTCCAGGAATGAGACAGTTTAGTAGTCAGATGATCTGCTCCAGATTTCTAATATGCAGAGATGTTTCCCAGCCTGTTGCGCAAAGATGAACTCAGTGTCTCCTCACTGCTGTTTCTCTGTCTCAGGTATAGTACACTAGTTTCTTTCTTCTCAAGTGCATTTTGAAGTGCACTGCTGAAACCACTGTGTTTTTTGAAGCCTATCTGGACCATTCACCTCACACCTGAGCTTAATTTGCAGCAAAGCATTACTGCCAAACCTGCATGATCACTTCCAGACAGGAAAAACAAGAGGATTGTGACTTCTTGAAGGAAGTGAAAGGACTCCAGCCTCTGTTGTGACTATAGGAATGTCTTATAGTCTCCCTTTGTGCCTTTATGTCTCCTCTATAAAATGATACCAATGATATTTACCATCTTTCCCATCTAAACTGTTTCAAGATTGATGAATGAAAAGGATTATAACTAAACTAAGTATCTGATTACTAAGCAGTTGTTAATGTTCTTATCAGAGGAATTTATCAGAGCAATTGTACATTTATCTTGAAAGAAAGCCTTCTGCATATGTTTAATAGCACATCAGAATATTCATACCAAGGGAGGGCCTTTTCCCACTGTTGAATAGTGAAACCTGGCTGCTCACTTCCACTCCCTGTTTCTAAACGGTTTCATTTCTGGAGCCTATGGCTTGATACAATCAGAGCAGTCACCCCCAGCAAGAAAAGTTACATTAAACTTAGGGGAAGGATGTATTTAGAAGTCACCCAACCATCTAGGACTTTTTTTATATGGAGAAGAAAAAGAAACCATGCAGTTCATGTCATCCCAAAGTAGGAAAAGTTTGGATAAATCAGACTCTACAAATGTGTATTTCCCTATGTCTACTTTGTTGGAATTCTAGTTCAGTTATTAGCATCTGCAATGTAAAATTAGGCAACGTTAATCCTATCCTGTGCAACTCTCATAAAAGAAATTTGTTAAAGCATTTCCATTCATTTTTATTGATATATAATTTCTCTTCTTCTTCCCCTTTATTTTCTTAACACAAAGCCTTTGGGGATGGGCTACCTTTCTTAATTAATATGCACAGTATCTCTTTGAGCACATACTCTCCAATTTTCAGCTAGTCTTCAGCTGTTTGACATTAAACTTAGTCCAAACCTCAGCTATTGCTTACCTCTCCTCTGGTGCAGGGCACTGCATCTGAATACCTGGAAGTGCACATGGAGCCCTCCTCAGTGAGATCATCCTGGAGCCCAAAAGTCGCTGTGCAGTTGACAGAGAAATACTTGTAGGGCCTCCAAGTCTGCCCATAGTCCTGGGATCTTTCCAACACCATCGCAGCTGGGCGAGGTGACTTGAACACAGCAATGACATGTGTCAGGTAGAATTCTGTTTCAAAGTCCAGTCTGATTTCTTCCCTGTGTACCCCTTGGGCAGACTGCCACCAGGAGATGGGGTTTGCAAAGAAATCATCTGTCATGTCAGAAGGGAGATGGGAGTTATCAGGCTGGTTGGCATTGCATTTGGTGCAGCGAGGCTGCCCACAGCCATAGGAGACCTGATGGAGGAGATTCTGGTCTGGGTAGAAGCAGTACAGCTCTGTACTGTTCTGGCCACACGTGGTGAGAGTGACTGGTGTCCTCCCTGTTGCAAGGTTTCCCACTGGAGGGTTGCAAGAACGGCCATTACAGCGGAAGGCTCGTAGCCTCATGGGATCTGAAAGACAGGCAAAAGAAACACAACTGAGTAGGATTTCTCAAATAGTTCTCAGGCTGTAACACAGGTGACCATGCAAATGTTTGGAGTCCTCATCTGGGGATTGACATACAAGAAGACTCCTTCTAAGGAGAGCTACTTCATCTTTTCACACGAAGTTTGGAGGGAGTTTCTCAATAAATCTAGTCCTTGTTTTTTGGTGCCTAACTCAGAAACTGAGGTCTTTAGAAAACTCATGCTTATGGCGCTTAACTTTGATTTCTGTTGAAAATGCAGTTGTGTCGGTCTATTGAATTTTATGTTTAACCACAGAAATCCTGTGTTTTCTTACTTTCACTCTAGTAAAGCTCTGTATCTGAGGACTGAATCTATTCAATGCATTTATTTTCATTGTTATCAGAAAGCAAAGTCAAACTGTACTATACACTGTAGATACATTAAGAAAAGAGATGATTCCTGCCCAACAAATTACAGACACTAATTACACATACAAACACAAAAAGAAAGCATCTATTTCTATAGTTATGCATTACTGGCATAATTTTGAGGGGTGTTGAGTTTCTACTGCTCCTATTGAGATCAGCTGGAGTTGTTAACACTTAGCAGAGCTGAAAATTAAGTCTCTCTTTTGTTTAAATACCTTGACATGGAGGTAGGTGACTATATTCTGTTTGCCAAGTTTGCAAATACTGGCAAATTTTTGGTATCTTCAATGTATACATCTACTTATTTCTGAATTAAGAAAAGGTAGGGATAACTACGAAGTCTCAATATTGTTTGGAAATCAGTAGTGTCTTGTGACACTGGAATTAAAGGTCATTCCAAAACCTTATTACCGTACTGGAGAAAACTGCTTTTCTAATGACATACAGTGTTCTCTTTGCAACTTAACAGTCTAGAAGGAGTTAAAGACTGACCTTGCAAGGTCATAAATCTAATCCAAGAGGTCACAAGTCAGATGACTGGATGTAAGTCCTACAGGAAATGACCCTTCCAATGAAACATAGGATGACCGTAAACCCTGGGTAATCTAGGAGCAGTTCAAAGGTCAGCTGTTTGTTCAACATTCTAGGTCAAATTTTAAAATCTCTACTCGGTTTATATTCAGCCTTTCCTCAGGCAAAATTAGTTTTAAAATCAAGTTAGGTCAAAGAAAACTCTCTAATTCAGTCTTATAAAAATACTCAAATTGTAAATGTAGTTGGACGAAACTGATGTCCTTCTTTCCAAAAGGAATGTTTAAGGTGAAAAAATGTGTCCAGCATGCACAGTTTTGCCTCTGAGTTGCTTCTGTCCTTAGTTCCTTAGTGACATTTCTGCACAGGCCAGAAAGAAAGGTCAGAGATAGACATTGTTTTGGAAAACACCTCATGCATTTTGCTTCCCAGGATCAGGACACAAAACAAAGTTGCTGCATGTCCACTGAATCCCATTGACCAATGGCATGCGCCATTTTAGCTTACGTAGAGCATAAGGTAGTCTTAGACTTCACATAGCAAGGAAGCAAACAATCCAAAAATGCTCTTGACTATTCTAAGAAACAGGTGGAAGCCACCTTCAAAGGAACTTGGACTTAATGTGTGTTTGCATTACAGACATTGTAAGCAGCAGCCTCAAGGAAAGAGGGGGTGTCTGGGGACACAGTAGGTTTCCTCCTGGTGGAGGCTGTCTTCCACCAGTGGCTGGAATGGGCTGGTCGAGATTCTTTTTTACTATCCCAGTGAAGTCCTAGGAGACTGGCAGACCTTAGAGGGCAGCAGTGCCTGAATTACATGTGCACCTAATAGTCCTCAGATCGAAGGAGTGAAAGCTGCCCCTCCTCAGTCCCATCACCACTCCCTGTGCCAGCACAGAGGTGAATTTTCATGAGAGAGGAGAAGTCAGCTGGAGCGGAAAGGAGAGAAGATAGGGATGTTTGGCTCTATCAGTTCTGTTCTTTGCTCCCAAGCAGGTGATTCTTCGCACTACTGGAGATCCTCCATCAAGCCCTCACAGCATCCTGACTGCTTGGTGACCATTTCAATGTATTTTCTTTCTGATTATGAACTTCTTATTCCACCTGAGCCTAATACAGCTACAGGGGAACACCAGGAGCTTCAGAGATTTTAACTGGGAGGTTCCTTGCAATTTCTTTGTCTTTTTGTTCTGAGAAAGGACTCAGGTTTCCACAAAAGTTGTTTAGAGCTTCCTCCTTTTTGCAGAGCATCTGAAATTCCAAATTGTTGTCTGCTCTGGAGGGTGAATTTCACTAAGTCATGCAGAATTCTTGAAATAAAGATAAATCTATCCTTGCAGGTCAGCAAAAATACAATGAGCTACAACTGCATGCCTCAAGAATGTCTTTGGAAGTGGCATTTAGGTCCATGTTCATGTCCAAGCTGTTTGGTAAAAATTACTGGAAATACGGAAAGCACAGCAATTTCTGTTTAAAGTAAATTGGATATTAACTGATTTTGCTCAGTGCTGCAGAAAGGTGTCATCTTTGCCTCCAGAGAATTTAAGTGGAACTGGTCTTACAACTGAGCTTTGAACAAGCATTAGCTCTGACTAAGAGTCAGGTTACTTAGTTTTGGTTAAGAATGGGTCCATGTCACAAATGCTATTGGATTATGGATAAATATACCATGTAATTAAAAGAAAGTCCATCTCTATTGATGGATCACACCACTGAAGCTTTCATAGAGGAAATGGGATGCTGGAGTTCTAAATTTAAGGAGTTATATAGGGGAAGCTTTGCAGACGAGAATGTGAGAAAGTAAAAAAGGAAATATTTTTTAAAGGGAATGGCTGCTTTTTATATTTTCCATAAATGGGCTATTAGTCTTGTATTGAGTTTTTCAGCTGTTTTTATCTGAACCTGGAAAAGGAAGAAAAACATGGTTGTCCTCCTGAACAACAGTCACAAGAAGGTTTATCTGCTCTGCCTGCTAATGCAGCAACATCAATAAATAGTTCCTGTCTGAACTGCTGTATCATTAGGAAAATGGGAGAAGAACAAAGTGCAAATTAGCAGAAGGGAGTTTGAGAGAAGGAGAGAGATTGGAAAACAAAATCTGCAGTCGATTAAAAGCTTTGCATTTAAAGAAATCAACTGGCAGAACATTGCTTGGCCACAAGGATAGCACAGCCTATCCATCACTCACTGATTCTGTGGAAACAACATGAAATGTTGAATCTGGACAGCAAGGGGGGACCGCTGCAGAAGGGAAACAGCAGCCAAGCGAACAAACAGCTTACCCCAACTGCCAGGAGGACTCATTGAATAATTCATAAAGAACTAAACAGTTTGATTGCGCATGGGCACTGCATGTTATTATGAAGTTGATTAGCTTTTACTCCATGGAGGATGGCTTGGCTCCATAAACGGTATGATTAATTTATTTGTTTGTTTTCTGGTCCCTCAGAGCTGTGTCACAAAGTGGCAGGTCAATGGCACATGCCCGGCACATGTTATAACAATGGTGTTATCTGATGATTAGGGAATCATACAGTTCAAGGGAAGTCATACTATTGATATTCCTGGGACACCATTTCAAACAGAGATCTCTTACTTCAGAGCCTTGTAATGCAACAGAACATTGTAGACATTAACTAAAAACAGGTTCAATTTTTTTTCTTTTTTTTTCACCCTCCATTGGGCACCCGACAGAAGAAAGGTCATATGGCAATTCAGTCAAAGCCTGCTAATGTGACTGGAAAGATGCCTAATATTTTCTGAGTGATTTGAATTGGAATTTTTATTTCTTTTCCATATGCAAATTTATGATTTTGTGTGTTCAAGTGTCCTACAGTGAGACAGGAGAGCAAATTTCACAGTTCTGAGCAACATGTAAACACTAAAACCTTTGGGCACCTTCTGCTATGTTTTTGATGGAGCAGCTTCAGCGTGTATGTTCAACCTGGATTTCACTTGTTCTAGATCTGTTTAACTTTTTCCTTAACAACCAAAAACTTTTAAATGTTCTTTTAAAACTAACCACCCTGGGGACATGAGTTGCTCAAGTTTTTTATTAATCAGACCTAGAACTTTACCCCTTAATGCTGGTTACAACAGAAGTGCTATACAATCCTTTGGTTTATATGAGGCCGACACGCAGTAAGTTTGACAAGTCTTCATCCATTTATGAGTAGCCTGATGTATTTCTGCACTAAAATAGCCCTGATAACTGGAGCTAATGAGCCAGCCTTCATAAATACCCAAGAGGTGAAGTTCTGAATATGCTACGAAACCAAGCTGCCTCCATGACCTGAGGCATGGACAGAAGAGTAAGATCCCAGGTCTGGGCTCTCTTCCTTTGTGGCCAGTTGCAGTCTGCCTGCCCGCATCCCTCCTGGAACAAGGGTGCGCTCCAACACCTACAGCTTCCTTTGCAGATGGGCTGAATAACCCCAGACCAGAGGAAACCAAACCCTGCTGATAATCAGGTCCTGCAATTGATTTTAAGCTTGGTGCTGGAAAAGGCCATTTTTAACCATACCACGCCCCCTTTTGGAGGGCTGCCATCGGGAGGAGAGCTGGCCCAGGCACTGCTCCCCGGGGTGCTGCTACCCTGGGAGGTCTGGGCCAGCCAGGGCTGAAGCAAGAGCCCAAGCTGTTGTCAGTCCCATTAACTGTCCCAATATGCAGGAGTTTTCAGACCACTGCAGAGTTTATTTGAGGGGAATAACGCCCTCCACCTGCATAAGACTAGGGGAAGGATCACCCAAGTGTCACATCTTGCAATATAAAACCTAGGTGACTACTCCAACCTAACCACTACAGGTTTTTCCCCCCCCTTGGCATTATATTTAAAGATCTAAGGAGCCAATCTTGACAACCTAGACTGTCCTCTCTGCACAGAGATGGCAGAAGGCAAATATTGTACTCCCCACAAATATTGTACTCCCCACAAATATTGTACTCCCCACAAATATTGTACTTCATGTACCCCCACACAACTGCCCAATCAATTTGTTTCACTTCTGACCAGGAGTGACCAGTTATAGGGCTGAAAAGGGAGTTTACTGTGTAGGTTAATAAAGCATGTCAAAAACTTCCCTGTACACCTCTCTGCTCAAGAAAAGGCTGAGACTTCCAAATCATTTTACACAGAGTGGCTAAACACTGTCTGAACTAACATTAGTCTGAGCAGTACTGACCCTGCCTGCAACAGGACCTGTAAAGATTCAAGGTTAATTCAAGATTTTTATATTGCTTCTAAAAAAAAAAAAAAAAAAGGAATTACATATGAACAGGTAACCCTTGTGCTTTTACAGGCTGATGGTTTGTGCAACCTTTTGACCAAGCAACGTATATTTATTTAAAGTGACATTGAATCCTTAGCGTCATCACCTTCATTATTCAATTATTTTTCTGTTATTGACTATGTCCTTCACCATTATTCTAAGTGTGTTTAGCTCCATCCAGAACACACTCCCTCCCCTCAAATTCACTTTCCAAGCAGTCAGCTGTGGGCTGCATTTCCTTGAAGATTCTTTTTCACTTTGTGAATTCGATGCAGAGCAAATTTAGGTGAGTTTATAACAGGCTGCTTTCCGCAACAGTATCAGCAACTTTACAAGACATCTCTGTAACCTTTCTGTGCTATTTATCAGCGTATGTATCCTATAGGGAGAGTCCTAGCCTGGGAAACTAGTGAATGCCTAAGACACTAAGAGGACTAAGGTACCATGTCCTCCCTCCACTGGTTCCCTGTAAGGTTGTGATAGCCAGCCTTTCTCCCAAATGAGCCACTGGATAATATGACAGGATTGTAAATTCATGAGCTGTTTTCAGTTTTTAAGAAAATAACTCTTGCAATTATGGAAATCTGATATCTATGTTATCAAAAAGGTTCTAGCTGGGGAATAATCTGAGCTGAAGCCACCTGATCTGCCTTTGACTTTACTGGAGCTTGCAGGGTAGCTGGACACTTCGGTCGCTTTCAAATCACTGCATGTAGAGTGTTGTTCCTGTCCTAATACTCTGAGCACGCAGGTGAAATTTAAACCACTGGTATACTTCCCTGTACAGAAAGAGAGGTCCCAAGCCAGTATCTCAAAGGAAAAGTAACCAAGGATGTATTGTTGTTTTATCAATGCATGGTTGTATGATATACAATGTTGGTTTTTCTGACCTGATCTACATAATTCATCCCTTTTAACCTTAGAGATGTATTAAACCACAGCAAGAGGAAAACAATCTAATGCTTTGCTTCCTTTCCCTTAAGGAATTTGTCTCCATCATAATCCAGGTATTTTTAGGACCCCATGTAAATACCATTACAGCTGTATCATTCCTATATATGCTTATTTGTACACCCACATATACACACACAACTGATCAACTTTTCTTTCTGTCCTAATACATTTTCTCTCTAATGCTAATTTAATCTTGTCCACTGCATGTTAACTGTTAAGTCAGGGAATACACTGAATGAATGGACTGTCTTGGATAAATAGTAATTCCTAAACAGCGTCTCTGTCTTTTAATGATGCAAAATGAAGTTAACAGAATAATTCAAATTTCTACAGTGATGCTGTCCAAGGATGTTGTCATTTCACTCTTGTCCTTCCTAGGAAGGCAGTGTTTCACCCTCAAAACAAATATCCAGCATAACTCAATTCATCTACCTCTTTCTTTCTCTCTTACTTTTCTTTCGTTCACAAAAATAATACACTTTTTTCTTTTAAGGACGTATGAAACTGTACATCCTATTATAAGTCTTTGGGAGGAGGCTGAGCTATAAAGCTGTGAATTGCAGGGAATAAGAAGCATTTGTATACATTGACTAACCCAGATTCCTTATAAAAATGCAATCTAACATAAAGATGTTGACATACTTTTTTTTTAAGAAACAGACCTGATTTCTATCCCCTTTCCCCTTGCTAAACTTAGGATAAATTGTTTCATGAATGGCAATATTGATTTATTTTGCTTACCTGCTTCCCCATGGCCAGAAATAAAATATTCCAAGAACACAATCAGCATGATGCCTTTATGCTGCATGGCTGTCAGTAAAATATCTGTCCTCAGTGAATCAAAAAGGAGCTGCAGTAATCTACAGGTTTGGTGCTTGCATGGCTTTTCTGTATTTTCTTTCTTTCTGCTCACCTTCCTCTCAGTGCAGGGGTCAAGGCTGCTGTCTCATTCTTCTTGTTCTCGTTTGGGTCCAGAGGTGTTGTGTTTTTTTTTTTTTTTCAGGGCTC
Organism: Pygoscelis adeliae; assembly: GCF_000699105.1. Lineage (NCBI taxonomy): Eukaryota > Metazoa > Chordata > Aves > Sphenisciformes > Spheniscidae > Pygoscelis > Pygoscelis adeliae. The sequence continues at coordinate 855,657 of NW_008825290.1, read as the reverse complement.
AGATGCCTGCTGGGTGTCACCCATACATTGCTTCCAATAAATAAATAAATAACAAGGATTTTCTGTGTCTTTACCCCTCTCCATGCAGCGGGCCGGGGACGTTCACATCCCTGATGCAGCCCCTGGAATGCACCATCGAGGGCTGATGCGACGCGGAGAGCTCTCTTTGGTCCGGTCCTTTGCGGTTGTTTGGATGCTATTTCGAAACTTTCATTTCTGCTCCTTGCTTTTGGTGGAGCTTCGTTTTGGCTTTGCCTGGGTTCCCCCTGGCAACCTTCCCTACCCTCCTCACACCTCCCGCAGCCTGCTGCTAACCGGGGTAGCGATGGGGTCCGGGCAGCGTGAACCCTGCTTTGTTAGGAGGTCTACCCCAGTGCCTTCTTTCCCTTTGCTCCTTGCAGCAGAGGGTCATAAGAAGAACAGAGTTGGCGTTTCTCCCTGAGAGATGATGAGAAGCAAGTGCTTTCTTGGCTCTTCTCTCTTTTTATTTTGGTTTGTTTTATTTTATTTCATTTCCCTCCTCCCTCCGCTGTCACGGAAGCCACTTCTCCCCCACCTCCAAGGGATTTGCTTCACACAGCGAGCGCCGGGGGATAAGAGTAAAAAACAAACCCAACGCCAGCTCGCCGGTGCCGGTGCCTGGGAAATCCCTTGCCGTCTCTGCTGCTGGACCGCGGCTTCTGGCCGCGATTTAGGGGCTGCGGTTCACGGGGAGGGGCAGGAGGGCAGGCTCGGGCAGGGGGCTGCTCTCCTGGGGTGGAGGTGCAATGCCCAGCGCCCAGGCGAGAGGGGAAAAAAAAAGGGGGGGGGGGGGCTGGAGGATCCTTCCACCCTCCTGCTACAGCAAGGCTTAGGGCTGGGGGTTTCCTTCCCTCCCGAGGGCTGGTTAGTTATCTCCAAGTTTTGTCTCTGCCTCCCCTTCAGGCTCTAGCACATCCCTCAGTCCTAACCGGGCAGTTCTCCTCTCTGGTCCTGTCTGGCTGCAAAGGGGATTATTATAACATGTGATCTTCTTCCTGTTCTTTATATGTGCTTTTTTTTTTTTTTTTTTTTTTTTTTTTTTTTTTTTTTTTTTTTTTTTTTAGGGTGGAGGAGGAGGAGGAGGAGGATGGGTCGGTTCCGCACCTCCTCGTCGGCTGGGCTGGTCCTTGCTGCGCTCAGATGCAGGCGTTGTTTTCCAGCCGCACCTTCCCCTCCCGGAGCCGGTGCGTGCGTGTGCGTGTGTCTGTTTACGCGCGTGTGCGTGCGTGTTTCTGTGTGCGTGTGCGCGCGTGTGCGTGTGTGTGTGTGAGCGCGTGTGCGTGTGTGTGCGGGGCGGGGGCAGCCTGCGCGGCCCGCCCGCCGCCCCCGCCCAGGCACCCGCAGGGCAGCCCCGCAGCGCGGGGAGAGCGGGGCGGCTTTGGGGTGTTCGGGTGTGGCTCACGCGGTGCACAAACGGGCGGATGCGTCGGGTTCCTTTCCACGGTCGCAGGCGTGAGCGGGGACGGCAAGGGGACCTGTGACCTCCCGGAGAAGCTGGGGTGTCCGCTCTGGCACCACTGGCACACGTGCCTGCCCCAGCCGACACCGGGCGTGTCCCTGAAGTCGGATTTGCTCAGGTAACACCAACACAAAGCTCCCCGGGACCCAGAGAGGCTCCAGCACGTAGCGATCAGGGGATGAAAGTGCCCAGCCCTAGAAATAATTTCAATTCGGGGAATGAGTTCCCCCCCCAGCTTCATTCTGTCTTTCTTCAGCTTTCACGGCAGTGTAATGCCATTAACTTCTGCTTGGTGTCACAGAGGGAAGCAGGTCCGATGGGAGTCCAAATGTAGACGAGGTTATTCTTGTGCCCGTGTGTGCACAGGGTCAGACCTTAGAGGGATTTGGAGAATGTGGGTCATACAAAGAAGAATAAGGAAAGATTATTTCCCTTTGGGGTGGGAATGTTTATGTAAGACAGGGTTATTTAGCTAGGATTTGGGGTAGAATTTTCTGACTTCACTCTTATCTTCCCTTTTTGTATGTTTTTAATAAGAAAACCCAATAGAAAATTTAAAAATGTGAAGGGGGCTTTTCCCTCTCCTTTTTGTCTTTGCCTTTTGTTTGAAAACAGCTACAATACTGTATAATTACAAAACAAAATTCTCCTGCCATAAATGACAGTTAGTATCCTTCAGAGGGTTTGAGTCTGCTGTGCGCTCAGCTCCCCTGGGATGTTCTGAGTTCTTTCAACTCAAGCATCTTCAGTGGGAGCTGGGGATGTGCAGTATGTCCTAGAGCTAAAGCCAATGTGACATTAATGAGATGCTGTCATTTAATAATTGTGCTTTGTTGTCATCGCTTGTTGATTGCCACCTTTGTGGGAAAATGCAGTATTTTTTTATTCCCAGGTTTTAGGCTCATTCCTAACTGAAATGTTTCTCCCAGTTAATTTCACCAGGCTTGAACTGTGGCACTTCAGAAAATTCCCTGGCCAAGAGTTGTAGTTCCATGGATGTAATAAAGGTCAAGAAGCCCTTGTATAATTTAAACAACAACTCAAAATGGAGAGCAAAGTTCATGTTGCACTTTGTAAGTGGAAAATCAAAGTTAAGTATATTAATTTCCTTGTGATGTCTGGATGGCAGTACCATAAGACTTTCTAGTTGTTGTTGACTGTAGGGTATAAAAGTGACTTAGAACTGAAAGCCTTAATTCTTCTTCCCAATTATTGCCTGTCTTGAGAAAACCAATGCTAATGACTACATTTCCAGTTTAATACTACTAAAATCCATTCATGCCTGTGAGCTAAGAGGAGGTAACACCTAAGGGGGAAATTTTACTTTTATCACTGACAACTGTTGTCTGGAAGTTGAATTGATGAGATCTGAGGAACAGCCCATACCTAGAGGTGTCAAACAGAGAATGCCCATCTTAGCTGAACAGTGTGTGTGTGAACAGTGACGTAAATAATAATTATTAACTTCAGTTAGTTCCTAAGCCATAGAAATGTAAATGCACAATCCTTGAGGTCTCAGGCAAGGATCATGCTCCAGACCATGACTCTCACTAGGACGTTGGAGGAATCAGATGATTTGGAAAGTGACTGAGTTTGCTCTAGTGGCTTAGCACAGCACCAGCTGACAAAGCACCCAGAGAATAAACAGCAAAACTGTGAATCATTCATTTTGGGGGAGGAGGGAAGAGCCAATAGCATGGCACAGTGGGGGGAGGTGTGTCACCTGTGCTACCTGCCCTCTCTGCTTGACAGGCCTGTTTGCAAAAGCCAGAGGACAGGCTGTCCTCTTCAAGATCACCTCGGAGTGGTGGTACATCTGAATCGCTTAGCATCTTGCTTGCCTGCACCCTTCGTTCCCCGTTCCTTGTACCTCTCCAGTTTGCCTTGCCTTTCCTCCGCCTATTTCCTCAGCAGCTATGACCAGCCTGAAGGAAATCTGTCGTGGCCTTCCTCTATACCCTTTGCCTGAAAACAGAGGTCGGAGGAAAGGAATACCCCATGCACCAGTGAGAACCCCTAATCTCACTGCTCAGGAGAAAAAGGTAACATGGGGTTTCACAGGGCCTCACTTCTCTTTCTTTCAGATAAATGCAGCTCGGGGCAGCAGACCTGATTACCTCAAATACTTTTCTGAGTGTGCACCTAACTTTGTGGCAAATGTATTTCCTTGGTGTTATAATTTCAGTGGGTAATGGAACAAAGTACTGGAAACTCTACTGCTTGCTTGCTTTCTTCCTCCCCCAGAGATAAGCAGGTTGATAGGAGGGATATTTGCTGCACAACAGCTTCTGTTCAGTGTTGTCAATCCAGCTTTGTTCCTTGGAGATGAAATTATGAATGCTGTTGCAAAAACACTGCATACGTATGGGAGTGAAAACTAACCTCTCAAATACAATAAACATAAAATGTGGTGAATCAACATCACGTACAAGCTACACATCTGTATATTTGCATAAAAAATCCAAGGATAATTTATCTTAACCAGTAGTCTGAAGCATTCTGGAATTTAGGCAAGTTTGTAGGGAGTTGAGTTAATTATTTGTCTTTAGTTGTGTAATTCTTTTCCTGTCTCTTTTTGTTTGAATACTCTATGTACACACTAAAGTAATCATTGCATTATTTCATGTTAGAGATTTTTAAAAAATCAGCAGCAGAAAATAATGGTCAATGGGTTGACATCCTTAGGAATTTGTGTGGGAGAGGATAAGGTGGGTTCCTTAGTTTGAAAGTCTGTGCTTCGTCACACTTAACATCACTTTAATGTGGCATTCTGGTCAGAACACATAAGTTCCTTCCCCACTAACAAGTTGCACGCAACTTCCTTGCCTTCGTGGGAGTTCCCCACTGGCATCAGCAGCCGAATTCTTTCGAAGTCCACTTCCACAAGCAGAGGAGAGCCTAGTCAAAGGGTAGAAAGAGGAACAGCTGTGAGATATGCAAAGAGGGTATACTTCAATGTCAGGAGCATTCATGGCTGAGGCATCCCGTCTGTGCCTGGGACAGTTCAGACACATGGAAGTGTGGCTACTAAGTGAGCAGAAGGGGGCTGTGGTGTGTGGTGATGGCTGTGAAGATAAAGGAGCAGGGATTGAGTTTCACTGCATGTCAGAACATTGCCAATCATCTCCATTTTATCCCTTGCCTTTGCTAAATCACTTTTCCCCATGAGAAGTCTGCTATAGCATGAAGGAGTCCATGTTGCAGCGCAGAAGATGGTATCTCTCAAGAAGATGCCAAACCTTACTCTCTACCTGGGGAGAGAAAGGTAATGGCAAAGTCCTCACTCCCTATATAGAAACTGAAATAGTTTCCTGCCTCCTTTAAGTGTTGCAGGGAGATGGCAGTAGACTGGTTTTCTGGTCCCAGTCTACTGTCTAACATCCTACCCTCATCTCTCCTTCTTATCTACCACATGTGATAAGAAGTCATGCTAGTTGGGTTTTTTATTAGTCAGTTAAAGATTTAAAAGCTTCCTTTCTGATTTATTTTACTCTTAATCTTCCACCTTAAACTCTTAACAGAGTTAGAGGCTCAGCTGGTATTTATTTTATATCTGAAAGGTCAAATCTCTTTTTTTTTAAGAGGTGTTCCATGCTTAGAAAAGCATGTAGACAGACAACTATAGAAAAGTCTGTCTGTCTACAAGGTGGTTTTTAAGTCTTGAGAGAAGCTTCCAGATTTTGTTGGCAGTGGATAATGCTAAGCATATTGCGAGGCTTGTCTTTATGTATGACACTGTTTTCATTTTCTAATTGAAGTGCTCAGGGGAAGCTTTGACAGAAGTGAAGTTAGTAATGCTCTGCTAATTTCCTCAGGATTTGTCCCTCTCTTCATATGCCTTCATTCCGGTTTTAGCCCTTTCTACAGGAATAAACCTTAGCACTGCCAATGTTTTATTTCTTGGGCCTCCTTTTGTGGTTATAATAGAAGTCCTGTAAGTGAGATTTGTAAAGTTCTGTGTGTTTTGGGGCTTGCTGAAGAGGTATATAATTCTTCCTATCATACCAACTTTAATCTTCTTGGATAAATCAAGCCATTTCTCAGAACTGATTCGGTTTATATGTTTCCTGAGTTCTCTTCCTTTGGCATTCTTTGCCTGA
>NW_008825290.1:839860-849971 GCF_000699105.1 Pygoscelis adeliae | reverse complement strand
CTCCCCAGCTCAGGAAACCCTAGCTTTCTGTTTCTCAGCATCTGTATCTTAATGTAAATATGCTACAAAGAAACTACCCCTAAAATCTTACATGTGATGTGTCCTTTGCAGAGCAAGGATGTTGCATGCTCAATACTCATTGACATGCCAATAAAGCTGGAGCAACTTGGGAAGAATGTGCACTTCTCAGTGTTTCTCAGAATCAGGAAAAAATGGTATGTCTTCATCCATGCAGCAGTTCCTTTACATATCTTAGAGCCAAATCATGTTACAGTCTTCCTGCTACCCCAGCATGATCATCTGTTACCTGATTGCAGTATCACTTGTGTCTGTCATAGGGCCCTGAGGTCAGTAACGGGCCTTGATGACCTTGACAAGCCTCACCTGAGATCTCCACCCATGCCCTCTGCCCATAGGCTTAGGGGCTCCATTTAAGCTCAGGCCTGGGATTTGATTCTTGGTTATGTTGGAGTTTTGTCTGTCTCTAGTTCTGTCACAGGGTATCCCAGTGCCCAGCCATAGACCTCATTGATCTGGTCTCCAACCTGTGGGCTGACTTGCCACTATGAACCTTCCCGATGATTTCTGGGCCCTATCTCTCTGTGGTAACCATCACCAGACCTGATCCTGGCTTGCGCTCCTAGCTTGGCCCCAGACCTGCACATCACCATGATCTTACCTGATGACGTGGACTCCTGGTGGAACCTGGCTGCCATCCCTGCGCTGCCCTGCTCACCTCTCTCAGGTACTATGAGGCTGGACCCTGGCTGGTGAGGTGCCTGTCCTGCTGGCTGTTATTCTGACTCCGTATCCTTTAGGGAGCACCTGGGCCTTGCTGCTTCATGACATCCTAGTACAAAAAGCTGAAAACCAGAGCCTGTGAAGCTGCATAGCACTTGAAGTTCTTGTTGAACTTTCTGGAGAAGTAGCAGGATATTTGACCTTAATGGTTGCTCTACACATCCAGAAATGAGGCCACTTCTAAAAGTTTATATGTGGATTAGAAGGCCAGCCTGTTGGTTCCTGTTCTGGAATGTCTGGATGATAACTTTGTTAAACTTTCACAGCCCATGGGGCATTTATAGCAATGGCCAGTTGGAAATCACCATGTTTACTTCCCAACTGAGCTGATCTAAACTGAGACCTATCAGGAAGAATAATACATGAAACAACCATCTTGCTTTTACAGTTGCTTTTTAGAGAATAGTGCCAGCAAAGATTCTGGGTCTGGATATCATCAGGTAGAAGAGGACAAGTGGGAGACAAGCAACATCTCTGCTGGGAAAGGGCAGAACTAAGGATGAAACTGTTGTAGAGTTTAGCTTGTCACTTCCTCTCCTCATGCTTCCCTTCCTCTCAGTAAACAGGGAGACGGCAAATCTTAGTGTTTGAGTGTCTCAAGATCCTTAAATTGGAAGTCCTGATGATGGTGTTAGAAAAGGGAAATGAATGCCATTCCTTCTGAAGAGACACTGGTTCTTCAACAAACACCAGTTAACAAAGAGGCTGGTATTCTTGATTTCTCAAGAGAATCTCACAACAAAGATATTTACAGCTGATCAATTGGAGCAGGATTTCATGGGTTCTTTTGACTAAATTTTCGTGACATTGAGAGGTCTGAATCTTGATTAGATGGCAGCAGGATCATGTTTTGCTGTATAAATGCCAGTGAATACAAAAAAGACACCCTACTAGTGACTAGAGCTTAAACACAAGAATCAAATGTTAGATCCAGCTGGCAGATCTAAGAGGAAGAATCTGCATCTGATGCTTGTATTGCACTGAGCTCAATTGAATCAGTAACTCAGCAAATTCAGAGTGGATTTTTTAAAACAACCTGTCAGGCTCAGGAGTATAAGTGCAATTGATTTTTTTTAAGACATCAGTGAACTCTGGACCTGTTTTTTCAGAGGTGCTGAGCACATGCAGCTTAAGCTTCTGTCAGTGGAAATTATGTACAGGAAGAATACCTAAATATCAAATGTACAATGTCTAATATTCAGAATGCAATGTGTCAGTTATAGGTAAAATCAATCCTACTTAAAGGTCAGAGTAATGTTTTTTATATGGTGCTTTAATGAAATGTAAGGAATAATGACCTTGTATTGCCTTTCCACAAAAGCATGATGAACAGCCTATTTGAATTTGCTTCTTGAGTCCCTTTCTCAGGTTATTCAGTTTACGACTCAATAATGAATATGCAAAATTCTTCCTGATGCACATGGCAATTGCCCTTTCATAAAGCAGTCAGGCTCCATCTAAGCAATTTTAAGCGCCCTGGCTCCCCTATTGAGAGGCTGTTTCAGAATCTCTTATGTTTAAATTCTTCTAATTTCAAGACTACATTTTTATGGTTAATTCACAGATATTTATTCCTCTTCCAGCATTTCCCTGAAGCTCCTTCCTGCTTTGACATTTATCCTGCAGTGAGACAGCAATCAAATGTCACCTTTGTTCAGTTAAGCTAAACAAGCCCCAGTCTTAGTCCTCTTTCATAAGATCAGCTGTCTATTGTCTGTGGAACCAAGGCGCCCTTTCCCACCCTTCATATAACATCCAAGTTCATGTTTCATTAATGTTTGCATCATCAAAATTCAGGCTTCTGCTAATGTGTAACATTAGTAGGATAGAGGCTCAGTCTAAGTGAATTTATTTGAAAATCCAACCAGATTTTGCTTGCTTGTATTTTTAGGGCAAAGAAAAATATTTGCCAATCAGTTTCATCATAATACAAATAATATATTGATCAAAGACTGGGTGATCCTTGCCAGACTGGAAGCAAAACACTCATCCTGATAGTTCTCTGTAGTTCTCATAGGCAGACGAAATGCCAAATGTGGCAATGTTTTCCTCTTGATTTTGTTGTTGCAAGGGGTGCAGGTGATTTTATTCTTACTTTAAAAATTTCTTAGATCTAGAACCCACTGTGATGGCTGCTTGACACTGAGATTGACTTTGAAAAATCTCTGCATATTTTGTCATGGTGTGGATATAGCTGGGATTTTTGTGTTTATTAATAAACATGCCCTTGAAAAATAACTGCTTATCTAACTGAAGAATAATAAGGTGGTATCTGAAGATGGAAGCTGCATTTGCTTGTCTGGTAAATAGGTTTTTTCCCCTTGCCATTCTCTGTGTGGAATGGCAATTCTTATTTGTAGGGTTTTACTGGTCTGATTCTCAGATGGTGTAAATCAGTATAGCTTCACTGATCTGAAAGGGTCTGACCCATATGCCAGTTCAGTAGCAAGTATGCCAACAAAAACATCTCTTAGTATGGGGCATTTTTAGATTTAGAGAGATTGTTCTTTCAGTCTGCTCTAAGGTATGTGAGACCAGCATGCTCAAATGAAGGGGCTGGAGAGCTCTAGCCATAAGAGCCAGACCATAGTCATGTTGAATGAGGAGGTTTATTACTGAGCTAAGGGCTTTATAGAGCTTTTCAGAACTTCTTACCAGGATGGATGGTGATGATACCTAGACTGGATGGTTCTAGGTGCCTTTGTTCTAAATAACTATTTCCTGTACAACTTACCCTTTCACTTCCTCCAGAAAATACTTGCTGCCATAACTCCTTGAACTGCCAACAGCAGGTGTCACAAACATGGAGTATCCTTGCTGTACTCAGCCCTCTCCAAAACTGGGCTTCCCTGGTTATTTTGTAGACTGTTATCAGATTTGGAAGCAAACTTGATCCCTTTCTATCCTTTCCACAGTCATTAAAAATCAGCCTAAAGAAGATGTGAAATACCATATGATTTGTGAATCTCTTCAACTAAAAGTCATTTGGATAGTGTTGCCATTTGCCAGGGAACTTACAAGATCTTTTAGCATCTTTGCATGAAATTGGCTTTCTAAAGATTACAAAATCTTTATTCTCATTATGGTTTTAATCAAATGGAACATGGAATAGAGAGACGTGACTTAACAGACTGTTACTAAAGATAGTGATTTACTTATGGTTTCTTTCATCCAAAAGGACATACTGTACTTTGCAAACCATGGGTAATGTCTTTGAAGGCAATAGGGAGTATAAGCCATGTAGTATCATCTTCAGAATTTAATTCAGAGCCTAGTAATCACTTTAGCTAATTTGGAAGTGATACATGTAGCATCAATAAAATAATGTAAACCACCACCCTCTGCAATACATTAGGATGCTAAATGTAGTGACTCTTTAATAAAACTCAGCCCAAGAACATCTTCATCTGGCAGTATGTCACAACTCAGGGCTAAGATCCCTTTTTTGAATGGAAAGTACAGTAGGGTCTTCAGTGTCTCTAGGAGTTCACGGTCTCAGTCTAAGGACTTCTGAACAATTTTTTCCTTGGTAGTTCAGTGCCCCCTAGCATTGTGAGAGGGAATTCGTCCATGTCTGTTATTGATAGGTGTCCTGGTTTCGGTTGGGATAGAGTTAATTTTCTTCCTAGCAGCTGGCACAGTGCTGTGTTTTGGATTTAGTATGAGAATAATGTTGATAACACACCAATGTTTTAGTTGTTGCTGAGTAGTGCTTATACTAGTCAGGGACTTTTGAGCTTCTCATGCCCTGCCAGCAAGAAGCTGGGAGGGGGCACAGCCAGGACAGCTGACCCAAGCTGGCCAAAGGGCTATTCCATACCATATGATGTCATGCTCAGTATATAAACTGGGGGGAGTTGCCTGGGGGACGGTGACTGCTGCTTGGGAACTGGCTGGTCATTAGTCGGCGGGTCGTGAGCAATTGCATTGTGCATCACTTGTTTTGTATATTCTTTTATTATTATTATTATTTTCTCTTCCTTTTCTGTCCTATTAAACTGTCTTTATCTCAACCCACGAATTTTACTTTTTTCCCTGATTCTCTCCCCCATCCCACTGTGGGGGGGTGGGGAGTGAGCGAACGGCTGTGTGGTGTTTAGCTGCCTGCTGGGTTAAACCACAACAGTCCTTTTGGTGCCCAATGTGGAGCTCGAAGGGTTGAGATAATGACAGATCTGCCCAGAGCATGTTAAGGCAAATTTGTTATAAACATTCATTATATTGGTTTAATAGTCGCTGGTCACAATGTTGATTAATTTACTCTCAAAGTTGTCGTGCTTGCTTTCAGAGTTGTGTTATGTAACACCTTACTTGCTGTGCGTGTTCCCTGTTGTGCTGTCTATCACCTCTGGGAGCTGGATCAAGGATATCATTTTGCTGCACTGTGTAACACTGGTTTATGATATGATAAAATTATTGGTCATGAGACTAATCTGGTATTTGTACTCGGCATTGCCGTCATCTCCGTACCTCGGGAGCCACCTTTTGGAAACTATTAATGATTATACTCTTTACCTTTTGTCCTCAGGGAACCAATCTATGGGGGAGACAGGGGTGACACTTTCCCCTGCTCCTTCACCTTCCCTTTCTCCTTCGGGCTAGTTACAATAGCTTTTGAGAATTTTTAATATCCTTGGGTTGTTCAAACCAGCATGTTCCTATTGCTATGTTTCCTGAATGCAGTTCAGGTCTTGTTTAAAGCTAAACAATTATTTATTAATACCATCCAGAGATCAACTGCAGCAACAGGTATTAAGGCTACTGCAACCCCGGTGATGGGCACTGTGGCTGAACCAGGAAACCAACCCATGCCAGTATCAGTTACCCCTATACACAAGAAGAAATACACAAGAAAATCAGCTTGTTTAGTAAGGGATGAAGATGAACCAGGGCCATCACAAGAGGAAGAGGCAGAACCCATAAATGAGGTGGTAACCACCCGATCCCTATCCCTGTGTGAGTTGAGATATGTGAAAAGATTTCAGTCATCATCCAGGCGAGCATGTTGTCATCTGGCTGCTCCAATGTTGGGATAACAGGGCCAGTAGCCTGGAATTAGAGGGTAGGCAAGCCAAGCAGCTGGGATCCCTTTCTAGGGAAGGGGGCATTGACAAAGCGATTGGAAAAGGGGCACAAGCCCTCAGCCTCTGGAGGTGACTCCTGTCAGGTGTGAAGGAAAGTTATCCCTTCAAGGAAGATGTTATATGTCACACTTGAAGTTCTTGTTGAACTTTCTGGAGAAGTAGCAGGATATTTGACCTTAATGGTTGCTCTACACATCCAGAAATGAGGCCACTTCTAAAAGTTTATATGTGGATTAGAAGGCCAGCCTGTTGGTTCCTGTTCTGGAATGTCTGGATGATAACTTTGTTAAACTTTCACAGCCCATGGGGCATTTATAGCAATGGCCAGTTGGAAATCACCATGTTTACTTCCCAACTGAGCTGATCTAAACTGAGACCTATCAGGAAGAATAATACATGAAACAACCATCTTGCTTTTACAGTTGCTTTTTAGAGAATAGTGCCAGCAAAGATTCTGGGTCTGGATATCATCAGGTAGAAGAGGACAAGTGGGAGACAAGCAACATCTCTGCTGGGAAAGGGCAGAACTAAGGATGAAACTGTTGTAGAGTTTAGCTTGTCACTTCCTCTCGTCATGCTTCCCTTCCTCTCAGTAAACAGGGAGACGGCAAATCTTAGTGTTTGAGTGTCTCAAGATCCTTAAATTGGAAGTCCTGATGATGGTGTTAGAAAAGGGAAATGAATGCCATTCCTTCTGAAGAGACACTGGTTCTTCAACAAACACCAGTTAACAAAGAGGCTGGTATTCTTGATTTCTCAAGAGAATCTCACAACAAAGATATTTACAGCTGATCAATTGGAGCAGGATTTCATGGGTTCTTTTGACTAAATTTTCGTGACATTGAGAGGTCTGAATCTTGATTAGATGGCAGCAGGATCATGTTTTGCTGTATAAATGCCAGTGAATACAAAAAAGACACCCTACTAGTGACTAGAGCTTAAACACAAGAATCAAATGTTAGATCCAGCTGGCAGATCTAAGAGGAAGAATCTGCATCTGATGCTTGTATTGCACTGAGCTCAATTGAATCAGTAACTCAGCAAATTCAGAGCGGATTTTTTAAAACAACCTGTCAGGCTCAGGAGTATAAGTGCAATTGATTTTTTTTAAGACATCAGTGAACTCTGGACCTGTTTTTTCAGAGGTGCTGAGCACATGCAGCTTAAGCTTCTGTCAGTGGAAATTATGTACAGGAAGAATACCTAAATATCAAATGTACAATGTCTAATATTCAGAATGCAATGTGTCAGTTATAGGTAAAATCAATCCTACTTAAAGGTCAGAGTAATGTTTTTTATATGGTGCTTTAATGAAATGTAAGGAATAATGACCTTGTATTGCCTTTCCACAAAAGCATGATGAACAGCCTATTTGAATTTGCTTCTTGAGTCCCTTTCTCAGGTTATTCAGTTTACGACTCAATAATGAATATGCAAAATTCTTCCTGATGCACATGGCAATTGCCCTTTCATAAAGCAGTCAGGCTCCATCTAAGCAATTTTAAGCGCCCTGGCTCCCCTATTGAGAGGCTGTTTCAGAATCTCTTATGTTTAAATTCTTCTAATTTCAAGACTACATTTTTATGGTTAATTCACAGATATTTATTCCTCTTCCAGCATTTCCCTGAAGCTCCTTCCTGCTTTGACATTTATCCTGCAGTGAGACAGCAATCAAATGTCACCTTTGTTCAGTTAAGCTAAACAAGCCCCAGTCTTAGTCCTCTTTCATAAGATCAGCTGTCTATTGTCTGTGGAACCAAGGCGCCCTTTCCCACCCTTCATATAACATCCAAGTTCATGTTTCATTAATGTTTGCATCATCAAAATTCAGGCTTCTGCTAATGTGTAACATTAGTAGGATAGAGGCTCAGTCTAAGTGAATTTATTTGAAAATCCAACCAGATTTTGCTTGCTTGTATTTTTAGGGCAAAGAAAAATATTTGCCAATCAGTTTCATCATAATACAAATAATATATTGATCAAAGACTGGGTGATCCTTGCCAGACTGGAAGCAAAACACTCATCCTGATAGTTCTCTGTAGTTCTCATAGGCAGACGAAATGCCAAATGTGGCAATGTTTTCCTCTTGATTTTGTTGTTGCAAGGGGTGCAGGTGATTTTATTCTTACTTTAAAAATTTCTTAGATCTAGAACCCACTGTGATGGCTGCTTGACACTGAGATTGACTTTGAAAAATCTCTGCATATTTTGTCATGGTGTGGATATAGCTGGGATTTTTGTGTTTATTAATAAACATGCCCTTGAAAAATAACTGCTTATCTAACTGAAGAATAATAAGGTGGTATCTGAAGATGGAAGCTGCATTTGCTTGTCTGGTAAATAGGTTTTTTCCCCTTGCCATTCTCTGTGTGGAATGGCAATTCTTATTTGTAGGGTTTTACTGGTCTGATTCTCAGATGGTGTAAATCAGTATAGCTTCACTGATCTGAAAGGGTCTGACCCATATGCCAGTTCAGTAGCAAGTATGCCAACAAAAACATCTCTTAGTATGGGGCATTTTTAGATTTAGAGAGATTGTTCTTTCAGTCTGCTCTAAGGTATGTGAGACCAGCATGCTCAAATGAAGGGGCTGGAGAGCTCTAGCCATAAGAGCCAGACCATAGTCATGTTGAATGAGGAGGTTTATTACTGAGCTAAGGGCTTTATAGAGCTTTTCAGAACTTCTTACCAGGATGGATGGTGATGATACCTAGACTGGATGGTTCTAGGTGCCTTTGTTCTAAATAACTATTTCCTGTACAACTTACCCTTTCACTTCCTCCAGAAAATACTTGCTGCCATAACTCCTTGAACTGCCAACAGCAGGTGTCACAAACATGGAGTATCCTTGCTGTACTCAGCCCTCTCCAAAACTGGGCTTCCCTGGTTATTTTGTAGACTGTTATCAGATTTGGAAGCAAACTTGATCCCTTTCTATCCTTTCCACAGTCATTAAAAATCAGCCTAAAGAAGATGTGAAATACCATATGATTTGTGAATCTCTTCAACTAAAAGTCATTTGGATAGTGTTGCCATTTGCCAGGGAACTTACAAGATCTTTTAGCATCTTTGCATGAAATTGGCTTTCTAAAGATTACAAAATCTTTATTCTCATTATGGTTTTAATCAAATGGAACATGGAATAGAGAGACGTGACTTAACAGACTGTTACTAAAGATAGTGATTTACTTATGGTTTCTTTCATCCAAAAGGACATACTGTACTTTGCAAACCATGGGTAATGTCTTTGAAGGCAATAGGGAGTATAAGCCATGTAGTATCATCTTCAGAATTTAATTCAGAGCCTAGTAATCACTTTAGCTAATTTGGAAGTGATACATGTAGCATCAATAAAATAATGTAAACCACCACCCTCTGCAATACATTAGGATGCTAAATGTAGTGACTCTTTAATAAAACTCAGCCCAAGAACATCTTCATCTGGCAGTATGTCACAACTCAGGGCTAAGATCCCTTTTTTGAATGGAAAGTACAGTAGGGTCTTCAGTGTCTCTAGGAGTTCAGGGTCTCAGTCTAAGGACTTCTGAACAATTTTTTCCTTGGTAGTTCAGTGCCCCCTAGCATTGTGAGAGGGAATTCGTCCATGTCTGTTATTGATAGGTGTCCTGGTTTCGGTTGGGATAGAGTTAATTTTCTTCCTAGCAGCTGGCACAGTGCTGTGTTTTGGATTTAGTATGAGAATAATGTTGATAACACACCAATGTTTTAGTTGTTGCTGAGTAGTGCTTATACTAGACAGGGACTTTTGAGCTTCTCATGCCCTGCCAGCAAGAAGCTGGGAGGGGGCACAGCCAGGACAGCTGACCCAAACTGGCCAAAGGGCTATTCCATACCATATGATGTTATGCTCAGTATATAAACTGGGGGGAGTTGGCCAGGGGCACGGTGACCACTGCTCGGGAACTGGCTGGTCATCGGTTGGTGGGTGGTGAGCAATTGCATTGTGCATCACTTGTTTTGTGTATTCTTTTATCACCATTATGATTATTTTCCCTTCCTTCTCTGTCCTATTAAACTGCCTCAACCCATGAATTTTACTTTTTCTTCCTCTGATTCTCTCCCCCATCCCACGGGCGGGGGGGGAGTGAGCAAACAGCTGTGTGGTGTTTAGCTGCCTGTCAGGTTAAACCACAACAATAGGATTGAGCACTACTTAACAAATCTCCAAGGTCTCTCCATGCAGATTGGGGGGGGATGGGAAGGGG
>NW_008825290.1:832410-839823 GCF_000699105.1 Pygoscelis adeliae | reverse complement strand
AGCTTGGCCTTTTAAATTATATCATCCTTGTGTAGCTTAGGCTTCCAACCGAGTCTGATTAAAGTTCAGGGCCACCCATTTACCTGCATTTCTCTTTTAGCTTGATTTTTGTCTCTCTTGGGTTTTTTTGGCAGCTGGCTTTGTGCAATGCTTTGCGTTATTTCCCACCTGAAATACAAAAGAAGCTGGCGCTGGAATTTGCTGAAGAACTCAGGCTCTATGGCCATATCTATATGTACAGATTCTTTCCAGATATTGAGATGAGGTAAGGACTGGATGGTTCATGTTGTATTTGGCTGCCATTTGCTTACCAGCTTTCACCTGTGAAACTGACCTTTAAATAGTGTCATTGCTGTGTCCTAATTTACCTCTTCTAGAAGTCATGTCATAACATATTAATGAAGTGCATCGTCTGAATAAATTGGACGTTCTGTGTATCATTAGATAGCAGTGGTTTCATTTCCAGTGAGGGATACTGCATGTTTTGGGATGCTCTTCTGTAAAGCTGCGTAACAGTGATCCTTCATCCTCTAGCTTTCACCCTATTCTCTGTGTCCTCATGAGAGACCCATGGGACTAGTAGGGAGACAGTGTGCACCCTTCTGGATAGGCTGTGGCAGGGCCAGGACAGTCTTGCTGCAGGAAAGCTCAGCACCACTCAACACAGGGAAAGGATTGTGCAAGGTTGTGTGCTTGGTAATGCCAGCTTTACCATACACAGAGGTCCCAAATGCTCTGCCCTGTGGCAAGTCTGAGTTTCTAGAGGCCAGTCATTACTTGGAGACCTCCGATTGCAACCTGGACAGAAAACTTGCAATAGTCCTGAGCTGCTGCAAGTCTCAACTGAACCAATTGGTAAGACCAGATGAGTGGATGGCTTGAGACCTGCTGTGAGTGGCTGTTTTTTTCCCAGAGAAGGCTTTCTGGGCTTAAAAGAAAGATAGTACATTTTTCCATCATTGGAACCTGTATCTGACCCTGGTTTGTAATATACTGTGCCTCTTGATCTTGGAGCATCACTTCATTCTAGGGCTGATGGGGCTAATGTTTGTGAAGCAGAACAGTTTTAGAGAGGGCTGCCAGGGGCTAGCTGCTTTTTTTAGACTGATTGATTCCTTTTTGCATCCAGCAGGGGCCTGGTTAATGTCTATACATTAACCTTTATTCAGAAATCTGAATAAAGCAAGCAACTAGAAAGCACTCTGATTTCCACAGACATCCATATTTCTGTGCTGTCCATACTAGTCTGGGGTCAGCTCTTGCAGAATTCAGCTAAGGGGAGGACAACTGGAAGACCGTCTGAAAGATATTGCAGAGCTGGACTTCAGAAGACTCTAGTCCTGAACTACAAATGAGGGCGCCTTCCAAGTAGGCTTGGATGAGACAGTCCACCAGCTTGTTTCCATCACTGGCATCAGTGACTCTTTGATAGCTTTAAATATTTTTTTCTTTGTGACCATTTCACTGATCGCTCTTTCTAATAGAATCTTACAGTCTCAGATTTAGAAAATGCTTTTTGTTCTCTGTAGTCTGGTAGTGTTTGATTTTTTTTTTGTTCTGTATGTCCCAGGGAGCACAGTCCAACTTGGTTCTGTTCCATTTAACAGCCATGTTCCCATACCAGCACACTCAGCTGATCTCTGAATTTGGGTTTCTTATGATCTGAGCAATATTATGTGGAAATATCTCCTCTTGATGAATTGGTATCATTCCACAGAAATCCTGTTATTTTATCACATCAAGCTTAGAGAAGCAGAAAACACTAATAAAAAGTATTGTTTCCCCTCCTGGTTTGCCAATTGACTACAAGGCATTTGTTTTAGAATTCTGATGTAAAAAGCTAGGATAAAGTGCATATGATCATGGGAGGAGACCATTTGCTAAATCTGTAGAATATACATTCCAGATCTTAACTCATGAGCTGGTCAGCGGATATCCAATTTTTTTTTTGTAGTTGGCACTCTTTAGCCTAACCTTTTCAGTGTAACTGTCTTCCCTGTACAAAGCAACTGTCCAGCCACTGAAGATCCATGGTCCAATAAAAGGAAGATCGTTTAGAAACCATGTCAAATGATCCTATCTACCTTTAGGAATTTCTAGCATCTGTAACGGTGGTGTTGCTTACAGAAAGGGTAACTCGGTCAATGGTTATACTTCCTTTTGGTATCGTACCTTAGAGGCCTCAGCACAATTTTACTAAGACCTGTGCAAACACAGCAAAGGAATTGTCCCTGCCCTGAAGAGCTACAGTATAAATCTAAGACTAGAAGTTTTAGAGCAATTTGATATAACAAACAGATGGTGGAGGAGAAGATAAGTAAGATGATCACAGCACCTGGCATGGAAGTACATTAGTGCTAGGAAACCTGAGTCAGAATTCCTTTGTGAGGGTTTCCCATACCTCACCTCTCAACTTTCTGATGACATGTATCTTATTCAGTAAAAAGGCCCATATTTCTCCTAACTAGTTCAGTTTTTGAGAGCTTCTTTGGGACTGAAATTCAAGCTGGCTGTTTTTTCTTAGATGGGATCTTAAATAACAAGGGCTGATGAGCCTGAAGGCAACTTCCACTGATGCTGTTTTCCTTGGCATTGCAGGACTTAGCTGTTTGGCCTGGCAACTGTGTTACAGAGCCCAATTCCAGCATCCCCAAAATAATCCAGTTAAAAAGCAATGAGAGCTCTTGGCCAACATATTTATAACCATTGTGATTAACTGATTCAGCAAATGACAAGCTGAATGCAATTTTTTTCTTTGGTTAGTTCTAATAGTTAAAACCTGATTTGCCTGTGAAGGTATGTATGTCATTTCAGATCTGTGCTTTCTCCTTTTTCTTTTTTTTCTTCCCTCCTGAATAAAAGCCCGCAACTCAAACAAATGTGTTGGCATGCAGGGATATTTCTGTGGGGTATGTTGTTGCGGTTGCCCTTGTGAGTCGGAGTCTCTCTCCTAAATTTTTGAAATTACTGTTTCAGAGCATACCCCATAGGAGACTACCCTTGCAAGACCAAATCAGCTGCTGCCATTATGTTGATGATCATGAATAATCTGGATCCCTCAGTGGCTCAGGTAAGGTACAGTGAAAATAAGGAAGCTGGATTCATAGGGCAGCAGGAAATGTGCAAGTTACTTCCTGTGTGTGCTCTCACATAAAACCTGAAGAATTTAGGCATGTAGGTGAAATTAATCCTTGTGCAGTTGATCCATCTTCCGTGGATTGAATAAGACTTTAGTTGTTCATAGACTTTTGCTGGGTCTGTGCTCCAAGGTACATGCCAGTCCCTGTACATGTAGAGCTGGCTGCTGTGTGTTAGCTAAGCAGGCCAATTTCAGTAGTGCCAAGGCAGCCTCCTTACTGAGTGATGTGCTAGGGTGTCCATTTCTGTGAGGCTAAAGCCTGCAAGGGACTAAAGGTGATTCTATACTTTAATTGTGGTTATGTTTCGATTCCTGGGGTTTGGGGTCTTTTGTATTAAGTTCTTTAGTTTCCTGCTGTGTGCAGTTGTTAATCCTGCACAGTGGGTCCTGGTCCTAACTCAGACCTCTGAGGCCTCCTACAACACCAACAAGGCTCACTCCAGCTCCCACTATATACAGGAGCCTGGTTGCTGTCTGTGAGATAGGTAGAGCTCAGGTCTTAGTACATTGCTTCTACAACATACGTTGAAAATTAGCGCTGATGCTTCCTGTATCTTTGAAAGCTCATCCCTCAAGGACAGATTTACTAGATGATTATAGGACCAAAGTCCATCCTTACAAGCACTACTCAGTGTAATGCATCTTTTTGCAAATGGCAGGGGAGAGGCCATGCAACTATGCCCTGCTGGTCGTAGACTCTTCCAGCTGTAAATGCCAGTAGCAACCAAACTGTAAGCTCACTCAGTCCCTGTTTAAGGGAGTTACCTGGGATGTCTGTTACAGAAACTGCAATCCAGGAATCACTTTGTAGCATTCTGCAGCCAAAAGACCATTGTAACAATAATAAACATCTCATTTGGAAAAAGAATTTTTATTTTTTTCTTAAGTTAGCACTTTTATGATGGTATTTTCTGATTTCAAGAATGTAGGGAGTGTTGATGCAATAAGCTGTAGAAAAGATTTATTACTGAGATTAAAAAAGTAGCTTGGAGATGCAGTGAAATGTTTCAGAAAAGTGCTTGCCTTATTGTTAAATTGTCTTTTTCAGTTTCCTCAGGAGCTTGTCACTTACGGAGGAAATGGGCAGGTCTTCAGCAACTGGGCGCAGGTGGGACATTGCTGCTTTTGCAACTTGTTTCACGAAACCAGTTTCACCCTCCTCCATGCACATTCTGCTTAGGCGGTTTGTGATAATTCTTGGCAGTTGTTGTCTCAAAATACTCCAAAACATCCTGTCTGGATAGAGGAATGCTCAGTTGTGAACTGCATAGATGGGGAGAGCTTTATTTAGTAAGGAGAGCATAGACAGCCCAACAGAAATACTAAACATAATGCCATAAACATACCAAGCTGTGTATGATGGTGTAAAGACCATTTCTTTATCTTTCTCTGATGTGTTTGTATGTGCCTGTGTATTTTGCACAGATAATTTTAGAGTCAAAATGAATTCTAGGAAACAAAAAAGTGTATCTTTTGCTTGCTTGTTTCTGGTACTTTTGTAATATTTTTCACAAGTAGTGGAATAAAAAAAAGGCTTTGATTTAAGAAAGTGCAATCCTGAGTCTTTTTCCAAGCAAATCAGATTAGCTGTAAATATTTACTTACTAGCTAGCCAGATCATAGTGCACTTTACTGTCAGGCCTAGCAATGTTATCCCTGATCTTCTGAGAATCATGGCAGGGGGGGAAAAGCCTGTCTGAAATTAGAGCTGGGATGTTTAAGGTGCGGTTGTATAATCTCTGTGCTCCTTCTCTATCCAAAAATGGCAATAAATACACTTGCTTTAATCCAAGTACTGCAAAATACATGTGGGAAACATTTTCAGGAGATCTTTGGCATCAGCAACATATTTAGACATGTTTTGTATGAGCTCAATTTATTCTCTCAAGAAAAAAAAATGCTCTGGGTCTGAATGCTCTACAGGTGTGTGGTGGCAGGAGGAACATTTAATGAACAACCATCCTGAGTGTCTGTGAATAGGCACAAATGTGGTTATTGTGAATGCCAAAACCGCATCATCCCTGTAGCCTCTGGTATGCCCCGAGGCCACAGGGTGGGGACAGGTGGAGATGTGGCATTGAGTCTTGCAGTGCAGAACAGAAACGGCACAGGCAGAAAGCTACATCACCCTGAAGGGCAGCATCACTCCCGAAGGCTGGGAAGGTCTTGATTTCTGATTCTGTAGCTGACTTAAGAAGCCGACTTCTGTCATGAAGGATCATGTATGCACCTTGTTGTGGCTTTATCTGAATCTGGCCTCTTGCTTATTAAAAAATCCAAGCAAAACTAACGTGTAAATGAAGTCCCTAGTTAGGGGAGAGGAATGGTTTCCTCACTGTGGCATGGGACTGAGTGACCTGGGTTTTCTTCCCAGTTTGACTGTGATTTTTCATTTGTAGCTTCAGTTTTCTAATCCGGTAAATGGGAGTTAAATGGAAGTCTTAGGCAGTTTTTGAGGCAAAACTGTTCTGACTTTTTAAAAGAAAGGTACCATGGCAATGCACACCATTTCTTTATTCTGTGTATTAATTAGTAAATGCCAGTTAACTAATGCCTGTTAACTGCATGAGTTTTACAGCATTTCTGATGTGAGACGTGCCAGCAGTTTATGTAGTAGCCTTTATCGGGCTGACATCCCTTAGGCAGATGCTGGGCTGCAAGGTGAAGTAGAAGAAAAAGTCAGAAATATGCTCTTCTCTTGTTCTCCTCCAAGTCAGAGCTATGACCTGCAATTGTTTCACAGCAGAACAAACAAAACCTTTTTGTTTTTGCTTACAGTAGCAATCACATGAATGACTCAGTTATGACAGAACATTTTGTTCTGTTTGTGGCTTAAAAACAACATGCTTTTTTGGAAATCTATCACTGCAAAATTCCTAGTGAAAAGGTTCAGTTTAGTTTATATAATCAACACAGACCTGTGCTTTCTTCTGAATATTTTTAAAAAAAACCATGTCCAGAGCTAACTTTACAAGCCTGCAGACAACAGAACTGTTCTTTAAGCTAGGAAAGACTTTTGCTTCCTCCTTGCTAGTTGTGCCTTTCAATGCAAAAAGATCTAATTATCTCACAGCTTCTAGTTTTATTACAATGTTTTTCCCAGCCTGCTAAAGAGTTGAGAGTTCAGCTAGTTACCTGTTCTGTCCTAGGACCAGAATTTGATTATTCAACATTTTTCATGAAACAAAAACAAAATGTAAAAAGCAAGACAGTAACTCTAGTAACCCTTTCCTGTTCAACTTAACTTGCAGCTTGGGAAACTAGCTGGGTTAGAAGGGACTGGCTTCAAATCTATACCACTTTTAATTCAGATCAAAGACACAACCACAGAGGTTAAGTGCCCATGACAACTGGTTTTGTTTATTTGTCACTGATACTGCTGTCTCTTTGATCAGCAGTTCCATTTTTTTTCTCAAAACTTTGTCTCTGTATCCCTGCAGAAACCCTAGTTTCAAGTTGTTGAATTCCAATATTGCATGGGAAAAATCCTCTCAGGCCTAGTTGTTACATACTAAAAGTCCCGTGGAATATAATGGGTTTTGTGATAGACAATGATGGATGTGAGTCAAATCTATAGGCAGCTTAGATGGTCAAAGCCTACTTTTTGGCATACATCAAGAGTAACTATTGAATTATGCAGGCAAAGTTGAGATGCATTTATTTGTATATTTCTGGGTGCCTCAAGGACTTTCTTCGCTGTCTATAATGAAAACTGAATTTTTTCTTTGAGAAGAAAAATCATTTCATTTTTAAGTGCACATTGTAATATCCATTTGTTGAAAAGATGACAAGAACTAAAAGATGCTAAATTATCCATTTCAGGTTAGGATCAACAATATGCATGGGTATTTTAATCACTTTTATAGGGAAAATTTTGCAGTTTGGCTTTGGAAATATTGCCAGAAAAGTGCCAGATCCAAATGGTTAACCTCAAGATAAAATTAGAACAGCTTTAAAAATGAAGGATTTCTGGGGTTTGTACCGGAGAAATTATTCTGGAACTTATTCAGACTTTTGGGGGTTGCTGAAGTGATATCTCTTAATGGACTTTATTAAAAGCAAGAATGTGTTGAGAGCTCTGGCTGTTATTCCGTCTATAAATACACCTCATTATCTCTATAGCTGCCTTCATACTCAAAGTTTAGCAGCTTCACGAAGAGACACAAATGTAAGATGCAAACAGATTCCCTCACTTTCCTTGCTTTTTCTTTCAGTTCTGGTTGGTAATGCACTATTTGTCAGAGATGACTGAAGAGCAAACATTAGTAATGTAC
>NW_008825290.1:825186-832338 GCF_000699105.1 Pygoscelis adeliae | reverse complement strand
CGATTAATCATTACTAATGGTATGGTAGGTATTAGCATCTTGTTTTCTCTTTCCTCCTCTTCTGTTTAGTTTTCAAGTGTTTGCTGAATTAAAATGTTATCTATACTACCTGAACTTACAACAGCACACAGGAGAATCTGGGGTCCAAATTCTGCAGCATTTATTCCAGTACAGTCGCTCTCACCTCAAGTGTGCTGATCTGCAGTGGTGGAGGGAACAATTCTCTCATTAGACGACTTCTGTTTTGACTGAGCCTGAGCTGTACATGTTCTTGACCAAAACAGTTCAGCTAGGCTCAGTTTGGAAGATTTAAAAGCCCTCAATAGGCAAACAGATGATTATTAATCAGACGCTCAGTTATCTGGACTGCTTTGCTTAGAAGGCAAGCTGGACAAGTGAACATACTGGTTCATTGCCAGTCTTTTGAGCCATTCAATATCTATCTCCCTGCAGGCTAGTTTTGTGGCTAGAGAACTGCTTTCCTTAAAACTTGCATGACAGTCATGCTGCCAGAAAGACCAGACATCTTTTCTCCTAATACTAGAATGCATGGAAAAACACACCTGAATTACTCCTCCTGTTTTTCACTGTTTTTCTATGTGTGTGACCATAGTTAGAGAAATGTAGGCTGTTAAAAATGTCTGCTTAAATCTCTAATTTGCTTGTGTGGGTTTTCTTTTGACTGCTTTCTTAGGTTATTCCCAACTATTCCACCAGAGATGAATATGAGAAGATGTTTGCTTTGGGAGTAACAATGTAAGAAAATACCTCACTATTAAAATATATCAAATACTTAACTAAAATGTAATTCAGACTTCAGGCAGTGGCTGGTTAAAATTTCTAATGCAGATGGATTTCAACTGTGCTGCATAAAGTCCTGATGCTGCAAGGCATTAATGCACACTGCAGTGGAATTACTTAGGAGTTTGAGTTATGTTCAGCCACATATATAAGGATGTAATTGAGGTCTGCTAGGAATTAGTATTAGGTTTATGTGTGGGACTTGGCTGAATTACAGCCTGAAGCCTTAATCATAACCTACTTATAGCACTGGCTAGTTCCACTTTGCAGTGGTTGTTTTGCAATCTACAGAAAACACAAGTTATGAAACATTCCTTCACACTAAGAGAAAGCTTTGAAGTAGGAAGTTATCACTTTTTTTAAATGATTATTTACCTACTTTTTTTACTGCTGATCTAGTTGACGAGCACAGGATTATTATTCTGTTGTGTACCATGGAGAGAATAAATTAAAACCACTGGAGAGCTGGGTGTGTACAGATAAGGAAGCTGGAAGAAATAAAAGGGCATGAATAGAGAATATCCATTGCCACTTTCCTGGGAATTTCACAGGAATGTGGACAGCCATTTTGGGCTAACAAATTCAAAAGCGGCTGTGTGACTTAGAAGTGTGAGTGCCACTGAAAACCAATGGCATAAGGTGAAAAGGAGTGTCCTTGTGTCCTAGTCACTATGCTAAATGCCAAGACAAGTTTACACTCAGTGTTCTGATCCATGCATTTCTGAACTCAATTTAACAAACTAAATGCTCCTCCGAAACACGTTGGTGCATTGCTAATGAAGAAACTCAATTAAGTTGTGAATTTGATAATAGCAGATCTTTAACAACAAATTGAAGCACAGAGGGTTTTTTGTTATACTGGAAACATATGTAGACATGTACAGAATTCGTTCCAGCCTGAGTAACATGTGGTATCACTGTGTTCGTTGCTATTGCTAGGTACGGTCAGATGACTGCGGGGAGCTACTGCTACATTGGGCCTCAGGGAATAGTCCATGGGACTGTGGTAAGAAACTGGGGAAAGGTCTATTTGTTGATACCTTTTGGAGGAGGGTATCTCCTGCAGTGGCTGGTGACTGGAGTGGATTGGACTGCTGAGAGAGGATGTTCTGGATACCAAAGAAATTCTCATTGCCCTGTCCTTAAAAAAATTAGTATCCTTCCACTCAGATAGTCCATGGCATCTTATCCAGAACACAGACCTGAAGGAATCTGCAATCAAAGTCTCAATCTGAGCTCATATCTAGCTACAACAAGTGAAGTATGAATTGACCAAATGTGTTAGATTAAAACATTTTCTTAGCTTGTTTTCTTAACTGTTTTCCTTAGCTGCCTTTTGCAGCCATCCTGAATAAGTCTCTATCCCAAGAGCAGTGTGTTGGGAACCACTGATTATTCTATTCTATTTCATGGTGAGAGAAATAAACAATCATGACCGATGGTTTCATAACATCACTTTGTAACATGTTTCCTTCCTTAAAAGGTGAAAACAGTTTCATGGTCCCAATGACCCCTGAGTTTCAAACTGTTTGCAAAATGGATGGAAGATCTTTAAATTTCAGGGACTCTAGGAAAAATAGCTCCTGATAATCGCTATATTGTGTTGTGTGCAGCTCACAGTGCTCAATGCAGGCCGTCGCTACTTGAAGGCAGAAGACCTGTCCGGAAAGGTGTTTGTTACTTCTGGTCTCGGAGGAATGAGTGGGGCTCAAGCAAAGGCTGCAGTCATTGCTGGGTGTGTGGGGGTCATTGCAGAGGTGAGAGCAATGCTTCTTTCATTTTGTCATCTCTCCTTCATGTGCTAAATCTCTTATCTCCCTGATTCTCCTGATCTGACATGTTCCTCAAATAACCCTGACTAGCCAAACTCAAAAAAAGATACTCTTTTCTAAGATCTGCCTGTCCTTTTCTTTGCTGAGCATTTTTCACTGCTATTCCACTCTCTATTTGTTCACTCACTGGATCAGACTGTAAGGGTATGGACTGTAACTTCTTACTATTGCTTCACAAATAATGCAGAATGATGCTGTCAGATGAGCCATTCTCAGTGCTTGAGCTACCCTCATTTCATGTGTGAAAGGGTGTGACTTCCACAGGCAATTCCCATGGGAACTGCACCCTCTTAGACAAAAACCGTCTATGTTAAAAAGGTGTTAGTTACATTACAATTAATCTTTAATGCCTCTGGCACCCTTATCAGATGCAATGGAAAGTACCCGTTAAAAATGTTGGTATGATTCACTCATCAAGGTTGGGACTAACGAAGTTGCTTGGTGTTGTGATTCTTTGAAGTCAATGGGATTTTGTAAAACTGGGAATTTTAAAGTTGGCTTCAGTATGAAGATGGTGAGGCTAATTATAAGCACTTATGAGAATCCCAGTTTGTAGACAACGAAGGTAAGTTCTGCTAAGGGAAAATGCTGATGAGGGAGAAGTTCTGTAGTACCATTTTCCCTGTTCCCTGGAGCTCGCCCACAGCATATTCTTTGTAGAGAGCCTTTCATCCTGATGTAATGTTTCTCTGTTCCAAGTATGTTAAAATAGCCCACCTATTTCCTCATGTAAACAAAGAGGATCTAATAATGACCTGTGATTCAAAGGCTGCTAATGTCCAAGCAATTGGAATAATGTATGATAGGATCCACTGGATCCACAGATATCCTTAAGTATTGTATATAATACAGAACACCGGCATCATAATCGTGGTAAGTATATATGCCTGTAAGTTTTGAATGAAATACATTTTCATATAAAAAAGTAACATTAGGTTCTCCTAATACCTGCATTTTTCAGCTATTATGCTTTTCATAGGGTTCTGTTCTAACAAATCAGATAGAAGGATGGACTACAAAAACACTGCAACAATTTTTCAACAGAAAATGTTGCTCTGCAATCCTGTGAAAATGGTAGTGAATATCTTTAACAATATTGACTATTGAGAAACAATAAACACTTCCATGCATTTCTTTCCTCATTACTACCTTTGAATTCAATACATGGGGGAAGCATTCTTGGTGGAGCAGATACAGGACTGACCAAAATGGATTGAGCTCTTTTGACTATCTGTAGGTGATGAGCTCTTGTTACTGCTCCAGAGGAAGAAAGATTCTGACAACTAAACTCCAGTGGGAGTTTAGCCTTCTCAGCCAAAGTCATTTATAGACAGAATTAGCTGGCAGACCTCCGCTGTAGGCATGTCACTTGCTGCAATGAAAAGGGTAAGAATATTGCAATCTGACCCATGGTAATTATAATTAAACTTCAAAACATAATAGGTCAGACTTCCCATGTGGCATGCAGCAAATCTGACCTGCTCTGGCTAGCTTGGGTCTTGTTCATGGAAGGTTAGGGTTTCATCTGTTTTACAATGATGGTGCAAAAGTGTTTTTGTTAGCACATGAGTTTTGCGTGTATTTGTGATCTTACCAGGTACTCCCTGCAGATGAAATAAATTTATTCAATTTATTATTGAATAAATTGTTATTGAACAAATTAACTTTATTCAGACTTCTACTTTGTCATCATGATCTTTCAAATGCTAGAATACAAAGGAAAGATTCCGGTCAAAGCTAGCCACAGCAGTCCTTTGTCCTTTTCATCTCTATGGCTGCAGATGATTTTGTTCAGGAGACTGAATATCGCCTGGTTTTTATCTCCTGTGAGATGATCCTTGTCGGAAATGAGTCTCAGCAGCACATGTGGATAGCTGTACATATTATTTAAGGAACTATTTATGCAAATGACATTGATGAATTGTGTAAGAGATGTCATTTTGTCAGCCAGGGCTTCTGAAGCTCAGACAGAAGGAATTAATGGTGCAAGTTTTTACCTCTTCTCTTTGACACGAAGCAGGTTGTAATTTTATGAAATAATTGTGTGGAGGGCCAGACTATCTCCTCTGAGCTGCACTAAGCTCTCTAGGGTTACACTGGAGGTGACATTAGCTCATCATGTTTGTGCAATTTTTTAAACTAGTGAGATGCTGATCAAAAAATGAGCTTATTTTTGAAAGTGTGGTTCAAAGGAAGCTAGTTTTCTTGAGTATGCTAGCAAGTCTGTGAAAGGCTAAGAAGTAAAATATGTAGGATGTGGTAACAGATTTAAATAGATCTGATCTGTGTTATGCTGAGCTTTAAGTGAACCCAATTCCCGTAATTCATATGGACCATTTAATATCTTTTCTCCTGTGCTGATTTAAATAACTCTCAAAGAAGCTGTCCCCCACGGCACCTGACTTTATTGAATAATTCCATTGGCAGTGACACTGATATTATCATAATCTGGGGTTTTGGAAGGATAACCTTTATTACTGATGTGGGAAACGATGGAAGGTTTCTCATGCTAAGAATAATTAGGAAAGAAAAGGTTTCCTGGTGTTCAAGTGACTACTGAATACGGAACTTATTTAATTTACATATAAATACTTTGTTAATGAGAAATAATAGAATGAAAATGATGGGAGTGGGTTATAGAGAAGTAAAAATGCTTTAATGAAATAGTAGAAGATACTCAGGTTATGTGTTCTTATGCACACACACCACTGTGGGTGTTTAAATCTGTTGCTACCACAGAAAATTGGCTTGAATTAATTTTGCCACTTGCTTTATGCCACTGATAGCTCATTATAAAAGTCTTAATGATGTGCAAGTTTGTACATTGAACCATTAATATGGAATCTGTGCCAAAGCCTCCACAGTTTGTCTCTCCATTTATATTTTTATCCAGCTGTCTCTTATGCATGTACAGACTGACACACACAAAAGCTGAGCCCAGAAGAGAGTACAAATTTGGGACTCAGTTTGTTTGGAGCTTCAAAGTTCAAACAAGAGGGAGTTAAAGACGTAGTTTTGTTTTGATCCATTCCATTTTTCAGAGGCATTAGCCAGCTGGGACAAGAAAATGCTTTCCTCTTTTCTTTTCCATATTTGGTTGAGATTTTCAACCAGCAGTCGAAGAACAAAAGTGAGGGTCAATTTTATTCAGCAAACCATTGCTTCATCCTGGGCAGTCTGGCAGAAATGACTGTCTCTATGCTGATCAAAGGAAATATTTCCTTAATTAAATAGAAATTTTATTTTCACAGAAAATACAGATTTGAAAAATAAATTGGAAGCATTTTGGCTTTTGTTTTTTTTCAATATAATAATGAAAAGAAACAATAAGAATAATTAAAATTGGTGGGAAAATATTACCTCTTGTACAATTTTAATGACAATTTTTGGCTTGTAAAATATTTTGGGAAGTGGTGTATCAAAAAGTCTTTTTTTCTTGCTTTGAGCCTGGAGTAAAAGAGAACAGAAAGTGTAAAAAAAAATCAGAGGTGAAAAATAAGTATTTGAATAATCACTCCATATTTTTAAGGCCAAGGCAGGGCTATTCCATTTACCTATTTGCTACTCTTTCTTGCAGACTAATTGAAAAACTAAAGGTAAAAGTGACTGGATAGGGGAAACAGGAGTTTTAAGATCTCTGCTAATTCTTTTAGGTTGATGAAGCAGCACTTTTGAAACGTCACAAGCAGGGCTGGCTGATGGAAATCTCTAGCAACCTGGACCATTGCATTGCTCGCCTTAGGTATGACTTGTAACATAATTCAGTGAGGTTTATCTCTGCTTCCTAATCCTCACTTTACATCTTTCTGCATTGTGCCATTTTAGTGTGCATATAGAAGGGGTTGAGGGACACCTCTTCTTTTTCCAGGTCTGCTTTTGAATGTGAATTCATCCTTCCAAACAGCAGCAGTCATTATTAATGACTACCAATACTTACTGCAAGCCACTACCAATGCTTCATATAATTTATATATGTTAAATGTGTCTTCATTCAGTTTCATGAATATGCATAGAGCAATTACAAATAATGTTACACTTGAAGCATCACTCAAGCTTTCTGGAATCAGCGATTAACAATTACATAAAGGTTGAAAGATCTGTTGTCTAGATGAGTGTTGGAAACCACATATAGACTTTTTTGCTGGGTTTGACTCTGTATATGATTTGTACATTGCAAGATGGAATTACGTGAGGTGCATTTTCTTTAACCAATCTTTATAATCTATTCTAGAGATGCAAGAAAGAATAAAATTGCCCTTAGTTTGGGTTACCATGGAAACGTGGTAGATCTATGGTAAGTAGTATATATGGATAATGGATATGTATATTAATGCTCTTGTGTGTTAGTCAACCCGGAGTTAGTTCCCAAACTTGGAAGAGAAGAGGCATTAAACCTAGTGCTGAGTTCATTACTTTAGATGCTCATGAAAAACTGTATTGTCAAAAGAGGGGTCTTCATCCTTGTGTTCCAGTTCTCAGTTGCTTCCCATGCACCTTCTCCTTTCCTTATGGAACAATG
>NW_008825290.1:798629-825161 GCF_000699105.1 Pygoscelis adeliae | reverse complement strand
TCTTCCTTGGCTGAAGAAAGAATTTATCCCTTTCCTTCTAACCTTTCACTAACTGGATGCAAGAAAGTGTCTTTGACTTCAGTGAAGAATAGAAGTATTGAGGTATTGATTGAATAAAAATAATCAGATGATGGATGGAAATTCTGGCACTCTTGAGACTTTATCCAATGGTAAATCTTGCTGTCACACCATATACCGAGGGCTGAGACTTGACCAATAAGACCAGTATGTCATACTGGTATCTGACTCATTTAAAAGTTGCAACTCTTCATCACCATAATTTCCCACCTCCTGACTGCTAAAACAAAGACTTAGTCTGCCAAGGGCATACCTTTATAAACAGCCTCTTGGGATGGAAGAATTTCCCTTGAAAGAGGAGCTAGAATGTGAAACGACAGCTTCCCTTCAAACACTCCATTCATTGTCTTCCCCAGGGAGAGGCTAGTATATGAGCTGGACACAACAGGAGAGCTGCTAGTTGATCTGGGGTCTGACCAAACTTCGTGTCATAACCCATTCAGCGGGGGATACTATCCGGTACAGCTTGGCTTTGAGGAAGCAAAGCAGCTCCTTTCCACCAATCCGGGGAAGTTCCGGACCCTGGTACAAGAGAGGTAAATGTTTTGGCGACACATGTTTTTCACCTTTAAGTTTAGTTGCTCTGGACGTGATCAGGTCTTTGTCTTTCTCACAAGAAGTTTCTGTTCTTTGGTATTCCAGTAGAAATCTGGGGTAGAGCTACAGTACTAATAATTCCCAACTTTGTACTTATAGAGCTATCACTCAGAATCTGGCAGACATCACTTACCCACCATTTTAGGAGTAGCCTCTAGTGTATAAGATCAGAGGTCTGAACACTAATGATTTATTTCACTTCTATAAATTCCTAAGTTGCATAAGGTTTTAAAATCTGGGACAATAAGCACAATTCCGTATAGTCTACCAGTTGGTTTAGGTTCACTGAATATAGAGTACAAACCCAATGGGTAAGCCAGAAAGTCCATCTACCCTACCATGCTTCCAGCTGTGGCCAGTAATGCTTTTTTAGGGAAGGATGTAAGGAGGGGACAAACTCCCCCAATCACTCCTCCCAGCTTCCTGCAACTGTAGCTAAGTTCTCTTTAGCATCTTGATTTTGGGGAGCTACTCCTGATTTATAAGTTTGCAAGTGAAATTGGAATTGGACATTATAAAGGGAGCAATTTGGCATAATTTATATATAAATAAAGAACTGTGGAACAGAGGCAGCAAGCTGTACTGTTGTTCTCAACTGGTACTTTCGAGACTTTATGGCTCCTAGTCTGGTTTTGTTCACCTTGAACATTGCTGCTGGAGACATTTTTCCAGCAGAAGGTAGAATATAGGCATCTAATCTATTGGACTTTGGATGAGGGACCTACAAGGAGCTTTCCAGTTTCCCAACTCTGTATCATACTACTCTAAGACAAAGGTAACAAAAAGGTAAATTTCTGGGAGGGAATCATTTCTAACAAGCTAGGAATGACCTAAACAAATCCCATTTCATTTGTTAGGCATTGATTTAGCTCTCTAGAGTTCCAAGAGGTTACACCTATGCATGTACAACTCCATATGCAACTATGCATTGAGATTAGAACTGGATAATATTAAGTGGAAATGGTATCACAGAGAGCAGTCCTGGGGTATGGTCCACTATTGGAAACAAAGGGAAAATTGGGCTGTTTTGGCCAAGGGAGAGGCCAGAACAGTGATGTTTAGCCATTTTCAGTTTTTCTGTCTCTGCTCACTTTCTCTGTGAACTTCTTAAACTCTTTTGCAGTTTTGTGTAGGCTGTTTTTTGTTATTACCTTCCGTCCTAGAGCTGGCTGCATTTCTTTCCTGACAGACGTGACCCCTCTCTGCTAATCAATGAAGTTCCCTTAATGACTGTAGATCACGTCAAGATTTGGGGGTAACAGGTGCTGCAGAGATGAAAGCATCT
The DNA here is from genome assembly GCF_000699105.1 of Pygoscelis adeliae. Lineage (NCBI taxonomy): Eukaryota > Metazoa > Chordata > Aves > Sphenisciformes > Spheniscidae > Pygoscelis > Pygoscelis adeliae. The sequence goes on along the minus strand of NW_008825290.1, from coordinate 823,201 downwards.
CAATTGGTATCTTACGGGTTTATGAATTTCTCTGGGTTCTTTCAGTTCCATCTGTCTCCCCCTACTCCCATGCCTTTAGTGAGTTCATGATATTACTCTTTTTGATATTTTATCAATCTCAAGAATAACTGTTTCCTTCTTTATTTCAGTCTGAAGAGACATGTGGCTGCTATTAACAGACTAGCTGATAAGGGCATGTTTTTTTGGGATTATGGCAATGCTTTTCTCTTGGAAGCTCAAAGGGCTGGTGAGTAGATCCTGGAGTTGTTAGGTGGAAAAAAGGACAATCCTGAACGCATCTTCCCAGCTGTATATTTTGGTAGGATAGGGTTGGCCACTGTGTAATGCTAACTCTTTAGTCTCTCTCTTTCTCTCGTTCTCTGAGATCCCTGACCTTCTCTGTGGCTGAGATAGAGCCTTCATGGGAACTCAGGTGCAGTCTGGTCTTATGTTTTATAGTTTTTCTTGATCAAGTCACTGACTATTAAAATTATTTTATAGGTGCTGATGTTGAGAAAAGAGGAGCGAATAAAACAGAATTTCGATATCCTTCCTACGTTCAGCACATCATGGGGTACGTTGGGGAGAGTTTGGAATAAAGCACTCAAGTCCCTTGTGACCCCTTCTGTTTAGGGGGAGAGTACTACAGAGATTCCACGTAGTGCAAATCTTGCAAGTGTACTATAAATGATGAAAAGGAGTCAACCATAGCAGTAGGAAAATGGATCTCACAGGTGTTATGCTAGAGTTAGTCTTATTTTTCTCCACTCTGGAGTAATGCCAGTGTGGTTTAGGAAGATGTCCTGTTGGCTGTAAGCATCATACTCGTGTTTTCTATTGGCTTCCTTAGAATTACTCCTTGCATTTTCCTGTCTACAGGAGAAAGACCCAGAGGGACATGCTGTATGTGATTAACAGAAGTAAACTCTGACAGCAGAGTTACTGCTAATATTTTGTCCTGAAAGGCATGGCATGTCTTGATAATTTGGTGTAAAGTTTTATCCTTTTTAGAATTAAAAGGTCTTATGAAAGCAGACACCAGATGTGCGAACAGTAAGCTAAAGCATGGCCAAATCAAAACTCTTCACTCCTTTACATGAATAGCTGCATTTTCTCTTTTGTTGCATCAATTTTCCTTAAGCAGTTTTACTCAAGAGAATAGCCAAGTCACAGCCTCAACCTGTAACTATATGCAACTTCACTTCTAGGTGCTAAAAATGAAGAGCTTGTCTCTTCGGAGCAGTAGAGCTCAATTCCAAATCATCAAAGCCTATGTCTACACTGAAGTTAAAAGCACGTCTGAAATAGGACATTCTTCTGCCCATATCGCCGACTGTACCTCTTACCCAAGCTGTGCATACTGCTTGTAGAAAAAGCTGAGCTCAGGAGATCTGTTGAGGGACTGGGTTTATAACACCCTTTTGCCTCTGACTCATGCTTAGCTTACCTATATCATGTGGATAAGAGCTTGAACACCATAAGAGTAAGGCACCAACCAGATTAGAACTCTTTTTCTGGAACTCAACTGAAGCGTGTCTTACTGTTGTGTGTAAACAATGCGGACAGCAAATGAGTCTGGACTCAGGCACTTGTTCAGAACCTACACTTGTCTGATAGTATAGATGCACTCAGAGTTAGCCTGGGTTAAGGACAAAAACACCAAGCAGCAGAGAGAGTATATTTCTTGAAACAAAAGAAAAATTGCAATTCATCTGATGATGCACTTATTTGATTGAACTGCCGAACATTCCTATAAAAATTCTGGCCTTACTGTATTTTTATACACCAGTCGATGGCTGCATGAAACAGCACTGTTTAATTTCTCAATTAATGGTCCCTGATGCTTCTGTTTAGATTAGTTCATTGAAAATATTTCAAATTCTTCTGTCTCTAGCTAATGAAAGAAAAGCACCGCTACCAGCCAGGATAAATAAGGAAAGAATTTCAACTATCTCTTAATGAAACATGTTCTCTTCCCAGGGACATTTTTTCCCTGGGATTTGGGCCATTCCGCTGGGTTTGTACCTCAGGTGACCCACAGGATCTTGCTACCACTGACTCAATTGCCATGTCTGTGCTGGAAGACTCTATACGTCAGGGAGGTAAGACACCATCCCATGCCCCCATCACTGGGGGTGCTTTTGGGGAGAAAAGGAAACTGAGAATTGTACAATGTGTGATAGCTTTTGGCTGAAACTGTAGAAAGCACTCTTGCCTGTTCCACAGGGGCAGGAAATCTCACTGTTCTCCAAACCCCTATAAGGAGTGTAACCAGTAGGTAAAACATAAAAACACCATGTAGAGAGGTTATTGATCCCAAAGCTATTGTTGCAATTTTGGCTAAGAGCATTTCTTTTCGTTTGTTACAGATTTTCCTGCACTTTGTCACCTTGAAACTTTAAGGCAAACAGTATCTTTCATTGATAGGTCTCCAAGAGTGTTTTTAAGGAGTCGAGTTGCTTTGCCTCTGTCTCACAGGTGAACGAGGCATGAGAATCTAGGGAGGTTTTTAAGAGGCTAGCAAGCGGATCAGTGGCAGGAAACCCAGGTTTCATGGGGGTGGTGCTCCATCCAGTGTCATTTATTTGTGATTACAATTTTGAGGTCTGTCTTTTTTGTCATTTGTTAATAAATTGACAGCTGTTTCTACTCACTGGTGGAACCAATCTGGAATATCTCTGCATGGCTTTGTATGCTACTCTAGTATCTAGGAATTACACTATGTTTCACTCTTCCATATCCCTGAAAGTATCTGGATAGCAGACTCAAAGACTTAAGTGTCATTGTCCCCTAGCACTGAAGTCTTCAGCTCTTCCATTTTGAGAGAGTGGAGCTTTGTGCTTCTCAGAATCAAGGAAGGGATCAGAAGGAAACAGATCACAAATCCAAAGCATATTTTATGGGGAGGAGAGCGTAATATTTTTATCTGGTAATATTGAAATATTTGTTGCTTCTTTCATGAAAGACATAATTGAGATATCAACAGAAGTGTGAAGATCTTGAATGCTTTCCTATTCATTCTGGAGCAGGTAGCATTGCAAGGATCTAGGGTGGTATTTCTGAAAAGGATATACTGCATTCAGATATGTGTCTCATTTGAAACAAAACTACTGTTTTCCTATAATGTAAGGCTGAGTTCAGCTTCACCTTCCTCCCAAGAGGTGAATTACTGATAGAGTGGGTCTGACCCTGCAAGGTCCTTAGCTCTGTCTATTCAACTTTACTTAAGAATCATCTTAAAGAAATAGCACTGGAGCATGAGGTATTTTTAATGCAGTGGCCCAGAAGTGCCTACCCTGTTCTATGTCTATTGGAACTTTCATGGTTTTAAACCTGGTCCTTCAGCTTAATTGAAGGGAGGGTGAAATCCAATACTATAGTGCTGGATCTATCTTCAAAAATTTGCAGTAATTTTTCTGCCATGTACTGCAATCTCCAGTCATCTTCTCTCAAGATTGAACTGATGCATGACCTTTGGATGGTTTGCATTGCAAGACTAGGAAATGAATCAGTTACTGTGTGTACAATAGTATATGGGTGTTTCTATAGATGGTAATGTAAAGATGGGGAGAGAAGTCTCTTCCACAGACAAAAAGCATTGAACTCCTGCATGATATTCTTAATTTAAATGAAAAATTACATTTAAAAAATCCCAACAGGTGAAAACAGGCTTAAAGGCAAAGCTATTATTGGATTTGCTGTTGAATTTGGCAGGACAATGGGAATAGGATTTCAAAGAGAAATGAAAACAGAATTTGGCCAGAAAATAAACAGCCATTCATGGATTCATGTTCTTGAGTATTCCACTTGCTGTCCACTCCCTATGAAACCTGGGCTTGGACCAAATTCCAGAGTCTGGATATCCTCACACACACATACATCTAAAATCTGAACCTACCTTTGAATTTTATAAAAGAATCTTTTATGATGGCTGAATGAAAGCTCCACAGAGCTGAAGTCTGTTGCATTCCAAGTCTAAACTTTTGACCTGGCCTTGAGTCCAATGTTAAACATTCTTCTCCTTTTGTGCAGATGAATTTTTGCGCTTAAACCTCACAAACTGTAGAAAAAGTCCTATACAGTTTTATTATCCGCTTCCACTCCTAAGGTACCCAAGCTTTTAATTTAGCCTTTGCACAAGAGATGCAGCACTGATGGTTGGAGCGTAACTCGGATTTATGACCGCTGTGGTAGTTTGAAGGCTGAGCTGATGCATAACAACAGTACAAATCTCCCAAGAGCAAAGGGAGCCAATCTCTGTGTTGATGAGGACTGTTCCTCTGAGTACACAATGCTTTCTAGTATCTTTTAAACCCTAAATAAGTACAAAGGCCTATGAAATACCAGAAGCAACACAGTAGCTTGCCTGACTTCAAAACGTATTCCTGTTGGGGTGGGGAAATGGGGGCAGCCGTTTAGCAAATGGAGCTAATCTAAAGTTAAGGTCTTTCTAGAAAGAGCTGTAAGATTTTTCATTTGCAGGAAGTAAGGCTAAATAAAAGGGAGGGTTCTTCACTTCCCCAGGCATAACTGATGAAATCCAACTTTGGACACACCACAGTTTAGGACAGAATATGACTGTTTATTGGAGCTGGCTGGGAGGGACAGATGTGCTGTGTTGAGATATGTCCTTGTAGCCAGTATTCTCGTCTGGCTTCTCTTCTGGATATGTTCTATAGAATTAACAGACAGTAAGATCTTCTCTATAAGTCTGTGCACTGTGAATTATAAAATATGGTAAGTACTCTCTGAGATAGCTTATAAAAATGATAGAAAGGAACTAATTCTCTATTCAGTTTTCTAGAGTAACTCCTGTAAACTCTCATTAAATATCTATAATAACCTAAGTGAATACTACCCATTACCTTCTAGAAGATGTTTCCTTAATAGCAGCACAAACCTCCTAGGACAGCACTAGCAGATGTTTCCTCTTTCACTCCCTGTGAAGCTAAGAGCTGACATGTTAATCCTCATTGCAGAGTTTAGAAGCTATCACTTGGAGCCAACCCCTAAAGTACTGACAGGTCTTTTTAGGATCATTAAAATTCTCTGTATGGAAGGCCTGCCTCTGCAGGAATGAGCATATTTTACATTTCCCTTTAACAATGTGTTTAACCTGGATTAGATATGAGTATCTTGCCTTTTCCTCTTTCCTTTTTTCTCGTTTTACTATGTATATATGCTGACATATTGCCTAGTGGAAAGACAGTAGTCTTAAACACTCTCCTCAGTTACCAGGGACAATTTCAAGTTTGCAATGTGCAGTTTGTCCAGTTTGACTTTCAAACATAAGTTTCAGATTTAAGATTCAGCTGGACAGGGTGCTGGTCCATCTTGTCTAGACCGTGCTTTTGCCAAGAAAGGTTGGACTAGATGATCCTTGAGGTCCCTTCCAATATGGTATTCTATGATTCTGTGAAGTTATATGTACATTATAATTTGACTTGAAAATGAGTGAGAGCTGGAAAGTGATGGGGAACATGCTATCTTGGCATCTGCAGAAATGATTGTAACTTGAAGCTCTAATGCATGAGCAAGTCACCGTGGCTTAGCATGTTCCCACATGCCAGCTGAGCCCTGGTAGCTGACCATGTCTCTCAGGACAAGGTAATGTGACATAGCTTAGCCCATAGAGAAAGAGCGTATGGGCAGTAACTTCTTCAGCCATTGTGACCTCATCTGAGCTCACATTCAGCCTGCGTGGAAAAAACTGTAAAAGCCCCCAAAATTAAGACAGTAAGACAATGCTTCTGTCCCATTCCATACTCCCTCTCCCTTTTGTTACTCACTTGCTACAGATGGTGCCATGCCTGTGGAGGCAGGTGATTGTACTGAGGTCACCATGTATCTGACTGATACGTGCCATATTTCACTGTCTTTCACTTCAAATATACTCCTCTTTGGTTTGGTTGATTGAGATGGAATGGCACAGATATAAATGAGAGGAGAAGCTGGAGAATATAAAACCATTATATATAATTCTCTTCTTAGATAACAACATATATATCTAACCAAGGTGTAGGCTGGATTTACACATAAAGTAGATACTCCATAATAGTTTTTTTTGTGCAGTTTGTGCTCCATAGTAATGTGAGGCAACATACCGCAGTTTGTAGGATGCGAGACCTCGGTTTTATCTCAGGATAAAAATGTTCATGTGGGCCATTTAGTACAGAGCAACTGCTGTGCTATAAATCTATATCCCAGCATTGGTGTAACTTATCCTCAAGTATGTATTACCAGCTGCTTCTGAGAATTTCTGCTGGCTGACTCAAAGGAGTTATTTACTACTTGATGCAATACTGGACTGTAGCACCCAATGTCACGGAGTTTGCTAAAACTACTAATTTAGCAAAGTCTCGGAAAGGGATTGGGCATTTAGTAGGCAGCAAGCCAGGTGACCAAAAATGAACATGTAACCCATATTTCAAGGTTTAACTTAGTTTGCTAAAGATCTCAAGGGGAGTTATCATTCCAGCTGCCTCCTAGGTGACATCTCATACCTTCCTCTAAATATATGGTACCAGTTACTGCATCAGCTGCACAGAGGATTCTATATAGCATTTCCTATATGCGTGCTTGTATCTGAGAGTAGAATTTGACTTCCTAGTGCTGTCAGATGAATTAAATTAAATTTAGAGCATATTGCATTCATTTTCAAAACCTCTCTTCTTTCTTGCTTTCTCTTGCAAGTGAGCACATCTGTGAAGCAGCAGTACCATGACAACATCCGCTGGATTCGGGAAGCTGGCAGGCACAGCTTGGTAAGTCACAACCTCCTTCAGCACATGTGACCACTCCTGGTCCAGAATGCAGTTTCTGAATGCTGGAGTGAAAAGCACGGGCATGAATGAAAACAGTGGCTGTAACTCCCAGGGCTGATAACTTAAACCTCTCTCCGCAGCAAGGTTTTAGGGTGAGCTAAAGCAGTTCTTTCCCTTCAGTTCCTCATCTGGAAATGTTCAAATAATCCAGCAATAGCTAGTCTTATATCTGGAGTGAAACATCAATGATTCATCATCCACCTCATTTGTAACTACCTTTCCTTCAGAGCACTATTCAAAATGTCCTTCTTGGCATTGCTTTGGCCCAACCCCTTCAAGTCTGCAGTTCCCAGTACCTTTTCAAAACTGGTGATGAGGCCAAAGAATTGCCATCCTTTTGCATTGTGGGAAGCAGGATGCCAGTGAAGCATCCTTTGTTCTTCTTCTAGGGCAGGCTCTCACCGTGAAGCTAACCAGTAACACTGTAGGGCTCATATGTGCTCTCCTCATCTGGAATCCAGATTGGTCTGTGGGGTGAAAGCTGGAGAGGAGCATAGCTGTGCAGGACAGATGTTCTTTGCCATTCTTTGTCTCCGTATTTCTCTTCCCTTCCAGCCCACCATCGCCAGTTCCAAACCTCTGCTTCTCAGCTGTTGATAAGGGATTTGTTGATAGGGGGATTATAGCCTAGCAATCAGGTTGATTTGAAAAGTGGGATTTATTGGACAGTAGCAGCTGAATACAGACATACATCTCACTGATTGTGTGAGTGGAGATAAAACTCAGTTCAAAGAGGGATTTTAATTTCTTTTTTCTGGAAGCTGGGTGTTGACGAAATAATCTGTGCTTTCTCCTACAGAAGGGGTCAATCCTGTGACTCCGTTTATCTGGGGCCTGAAGATAAGCCAGTTGCACAGAGAACCTTATCGCTCTGGCATTTTTATTTTCCAGGTTGTTGGCTCTCAAGCTAGAATCTTATATTCTGATCAGAGGGGTCGTGTGTCTATAGCTGTGGCTATTAATCGAGCGATTTCCGAAGGAAGGATTAAGGTTTGTCTTATTTTGTCTCGATATGGTCTGGTAATTGTGTTTAATATCTGAGACTGGGGTGGCAGGTAGGAAAGGAGGAGGCTTCAACCAGTGAGAACAGAAGTGCCTGCCGTTTACATGGGACCAGTATTCTGTTAGTATGTGTTAGAGCTCAGGCCTCATCTCTGCCTGACACCAGTATTGCGCTACGTAATAGAAGAGAGACGCGTTTAGAAACTCTCTGAAATATGCTACCTTTTATTTCATGGTTGGAATCTGCCTTATTTTCTATTTGGGCATCTACAAGCACAACATATCATGCTGTGATTTGCTGAAAACACAAGGCAGGGACTGTAACTCCTTAGCAGTGCCCCAAACTTTAAAAGTAACAAGAGACTGTGCCACTGCCCAGTGCTTCTTACCCTCTGTCCCTCACTTTCAGCCATATTATGGCTACAGCCAGCTCTGCAGTCAATATTCATTTGCATTGCATATCTGAATGAAGAAAATTGTTAGGCTTGACGCTGCCACTCTAGTGCACAATATCTTACTCATCTGAGTAAAACCCCACTGACCATATGTGGTGGTGGTAAAAGTACATACTACGCGCAAGATTGTATAGGGATTTTCTAAGTTCTTCATGAGTATTGTAGGTAGATGTACGATGTGGCATCCTGGGGGACCAAAATCCTGAAGGCACCACTCAGTAATTATACCCATTACTTGCTGTGTGTACCACAGCATCAGACCAAGGCATGTTCACTCATTCATTTCCATCTCTTTTACAGCTGAATTACGATTAGCCTTTTTAAAGGGGCAAACTCAACTAAAACTTAGAATAGATTCTAGCTAGGAAAGGTCTGGTTTTTGTTACTCAGAAAATGTTTGTTAAAATATTTCAAATGCTGTTGACCTTCTCAGGATTCAAAATGAACGTCACTGCAAGCTAGTCTTAAAAAATAAACCTGACCAGACAGAGCACTCCCTTGGAGCTATGACTGACAAGGTCAGACTCCCAGGCCCTTCAGATTTTGTTGCGTCCTTTTTTTGTTTCTGCAAATCTCTATTCCTTCTCTCACAAGCTGGGTGCTCATGTCTATTTTTGATGATTTTCTAATTCACTGGCAGCATAAAACAGAGCCAACTAATTCCAGACCACACCATGCCAAGAGTGAATTATTCTTATATAAACCCTGTGCATGGCAAATGATAATCGGGACCTGCAAGCTGATCTAGATTCATGCTGTCAATTGAATTCCAGATCAAGAATAGACTTGTTGAGCTCTATGAAATCACTGATTTTCATTGATAACCTATTTTTAGTCTTGAAGTCTTCCAAAAGAATGAAAAAGTGTAAAAATTCTTACTGTTAGTTTTCATTTTCAACAGCAAACAGGAACTATTTTTGAATGAAGATTTTTGCATACTGAAATGTCTTCGAAATTTCAGCAAAGAAATGTTCAGATGAGATAACCATACTGCTTCCCCTCTTCTCCCTGCCCTCCTTTCAGGATGCCATTGGCATAAAAACAAGCTCTTGTTCTTAGTTATGAAAGGATGGTGGCTTTCATGAACAGTATGTGAACAACTGTTTTATAATAAATAATAGCAGGTAGAGAAGGTGTTTCAGGGGTTTAGGAGACAGGACAAAGCTGAGGTTTGAAATGACTTAAGACAGCAGTGAATTCAGCAAATGATGATCCTCGGTAGTATTGACAGTCCATGAAGGATTCCATTTTCTTGTCCTTGGCTTTTTGCAGGCTCCGGTAGTCCTCAGCCGAGATCACCATGACGTGAGTGGGACCGACAGTCCTTACAGAGAAACGTCAAACATTTATGATGGATCAGCCTTTTGTGCAGGTCAGCAGAGCAGCTGAGGCTTGTCCATCCGGGCAAACAAGGAAATTGCTTTTAAAGAGAAATAGGGGGTTTTATGCAACATTTTTTAAATGTTTTTGTTTAACCCTTTAATCCCAGTTAATCAGATTTCCTGAGAAGCTTTGTGGGATTTAATAGTGATACAGACATGAATGTGGAGCTAGTTAAATAGGAGAGGTCCAGAACAATGCTGAAAATTCCATGAAGATGCATCAGATTTACCTGAATGTAAATGGAGAGCAGTCTATCTCAGAGGACTGTATCTTCTGTTTGATTTTAATTTTGCACTTCACTGTTTCAAAGAGGTGATCTGAGCAGAATTACAGCTGTATTTTCTTGGGATCAAAATCAGGTCTATAATAGTATTTTGCTTAAAACAAAAAGATTCACAGCTGCATTCATTTCATTGCCTGTGGACTCAAGAAAACAGTCTGGAGTTTCTGAAAGGAACTTTTCTGGTCATAAGGGAACATACTTTGATAGTAAAAGCATAAGAATGGAAGTCAGGCGTTCTGGATTAGACTCCAAGCCTTGCTGCTCACTTACAGTGTGGCTGTGGGCAAATCATGTAGGTTTGCTATGCAAAAGGAGCCTTTAATTCTGCATACCTGACCTGAGCTAACCAGACTGCTTTAAAGTTTGTGAAATGGTGCTTTAGAAAAATAAACCCAAGAAATATCAGATTGGAGACCTGAAAAAAGTGAGTAGAGCACTAAGCAATTTTTAACCTAAATCTTCCTCAATTTTCCATCCATAAAGTGGAAATTACGATAATAGCTTTAGCCCAGTAGTGTTTCCACATGTCATGAACTGACAATCACAAAGTGGCTTGAGATTGGAGGATACAAACTGCTGTAGGAGAAATTATGATAGAGGTAGCTGAGCATATTGAATTACTTCCATTATGGGAATTCATAATAGAACTAAATTATGGCTCAGTTTTAAGGAGAAAAGTTCCCTGCTATCTTAACTGGATTTCCTGATGAAATGAGGCTTTTAGCTGTGTCTACCTGCCCTACTTCAACACTTCTTGAGGATGTTGGCTAGTTCTAATAGGCCAGATGGATAGATGCCTCGAATAATGTTTGGTTCTGACAAGCTGTGAGAAAATGGTGCAGCTGCACAAAAAACAGCAATCCAAAGTAATATCTCCACTAAAGGGCTTAACATAAGTAAACCTCAGGCAGTGCCCTCAGAAGAGGGCAATAGAAACAAGGCTTGTGAAACCCCACTGCTCATCATGCCATGTGTTTTTCTTTGCATTTCATGATTTACATGAACCATTTGCCTTCTCCAAGGGCTTATGACCACTGATTTCACTGGTCTTTGAAACTAGGCCTAACCCTGTTTTACTGGATGAACCTCTGGAGGTAGTAAAAGAACGTCTTAGGTCTTCCTCTCTCCCTTCTTTCCTGTTGTTTTAAGACCATATTTGAGCTGGTTCAGTTGAAATTGGCTCCTCTCTAGCACACAGGAATTTTCCAGAGTGTTTGCCTGTCTTATTTTGTTTTGCAGTAAGTGCCTCAGTCTGATCCTTGGCAAACATGGGTCATCGCTGCTCGGCAAAGTGTAGTTCAGCACAGACATTTGCACAGTTAGTGACCTTTATCGAAGCCAAGGAGCAGCACGTTATTACATTGTTAGTCCACTTGCCATGCTCCTTGTCCAACATCCACTCTTATCACGCTAGTGGCTGAGGAAGAAATCTGTACATTTTTAGAATATGGGGATTTTAATCTCTTCCATTCCCTCTTGACAGCACTATAATTATGATAATTGGGTTATTAAAGTGACATAATGCCAGATAAAAGATGCTATAATGGGGCTTTTGACAGGGTTTCACATAGATTAGTGCTCAAGTAAACTCATTTTTCCATCAGACATGTAACAACTGTGGGTCTGCAAACGTGTCTGGTGGGGATATTGCTGTTTGTCTCTTATTTTTTGCTGTTAAAAGCACAGCAAATGATCTATTAAATCTGTCCTGAATTAAATCTGGACAAATGTTTTCAGTAAATTTTACCCTGTTATCCTCTGTGTGTACCTCTTTCTGTCTCTCTGGGTATATCCTGTAGCACAAATTGTAGAGAACGTACAAAATTCTAGTGAACATTTCAGTAGAAATCACACATTTGGCATTAGTCAGATGACATTTGTCTGCAAAGTTATTTTTCTTCATTTTTTTTAAAAAAAGAAACCTCCTGTGTGATTTCAGCAGTTCATGTTCAGGGTAAAATTCCCCCATGTCCAGAGAATTGGGGCCAATATCACTTTCATCCCAACTGTGTTCCCAAAATGCAACTCCTTAGCTTTAGACTGGCTTTCTGCACAGGGCTGAATTAACTCTGCAGTCTGACCTGAAAATAATTCAGGCTTCTGAGAACTGCAAGGTGTGTGTAGTTTTCCAGGTGTCCCCCCCATTTTGAAACCCTTCACATGCATGTGTCCAGCCTGTTCTTCCATGACTGAGACATCCCAAAGTAGAGGATTGTATGTCTCTCCACCCTGAGGAGAGGTATCTCCCAGCTGAGGAGTGGTAGGTTCTTCAACTGCTTGAATTGGATCACAAATGCAGAAAGCACCAGGGTCCTCACAAACCACAGTGTGAAATTGGCATTTGCTTCCTCCAGTGTAGGGGCAAAGAGTGGGAGGAAAATCTCTTGCCTGTTCCTCCCAAGAATGAGATGTTCAGTGTATACCTGTGAGAGAAGCTGTGAGTAAACCCTGCCTCCAACACTGCCTTCACGCAGCCAAAATCAAGGTGTTAGTGGAATGAGTGAGCAGCACAACAAAAAACCGAATGCAGCATGTCAGAGCCATAACACCTTTCCTCTTCTCCTAGACATGGCGGTACAAAATTTTGTAGGAGATGCATTCAGAGGAGCGACCTGGGTTGCACTGCACAATGGTGGTGGAGTTGGCTGGTAAGAACTTATGTTTCTAAAGCTGGGCTCCAAATCCCGTTACCACTGCTGTGTATGCGTAGGGAGGAGAGACAGGAGGGGAACTGCAGAAAAGATGTGTGTATTACTAGATTAGTACAATGTCATGATCATGGGAAGAATGGGTTTGGAGACAAGGATGTATTATAAGGTAAAGTGTGGTGTTGTATAAGGCTTTTTTAATTAATGCCCATATGTCTAGAAAAAGTGTTTTGGACATTGGCCACAGCACAGTTTGGAGAACTTAATTTGCCAAACAAGGACATTCTGCCGTGGTCTTTTTGAACAGATCCTACTTCCAAAGTTGTCTTCACACATGCACAGCCAGAGTGTTAGTGGATGGATTATGTTTAGGTTTCCCCTTAAGCTGTGTTTAAATCTGTGACCTTAGGACCCCAATATAAATGCCCATGTGCTAAAGTGCAACGAGGGGTTATTGATACAAAACAGCTCAGGTGCCAGCAAACCCCCCAGTCTTCTTTCTCCCCTTGCTTGTGCGTGGTAGGATAAAAGACCACAGCCAAGTAAGGACTTGATTAAACACCCCCTTCTTCACATAAGATGCAGAAATAAGAGAAATATCTAAACTGAGATGCAGAATGAGAGAAATATTTTGTATGGAGAGGGAAATTAATCTCCTTCATGTGCCACTAAAAGGTTACTCTGGTTTGGCAGAGGTTTAGGGAAAAGGAGAGCCTGGCCACACTGCAGAGTCTTTAGTTCTGGTTTGTTCTTTCCAGCATAGTCCAGCAAAGCCTCTCCCGTTTACAGTCATGTCTTCATTTTGTGGTGTTAGCAGCCAAAAGGGGGGCAACCCTCTATTAAATGCTGTAGTGAACCCTCCCGTTTCCCTGTTCCATCCAGCTCTGGAATATGCCAACAACAGTAAGCCAAAGAACTTGTAGCAGATGTTATCCTCAAAGACATTTGATGATAATTTATTATTACTCATCAGATGATCTGGATCTAGAAAATATCCCTTCAAGTCAGATGGAGAATTCCCTCTCCTGTACTCTAACTCCTTTGATTTCAGTGAAGTGACTTCTGAATAGAAGACACATGAGAGCAAAATTGAACAGTGGGATAAGAAGGCTTTCTGAGGACTTAGACACATGGAGTGAAAATCTGGCTTTAGGAACTTCAGAGATAACACCCGCTGTGGCCAGGATTTTATTCACAACTTCCATAATTCTGAATGGAAAATACATACCAGAGTATCTGCTTACTCTGGTCGTCTCAGACTCCAGAGATAGCAGCAGACTAGATCTGTCTGAATGGCCTTAGCTGAGTTTAACCTTTTAAAATATCTGCTTATGAAATACAAGCAAAGAAAATAACTTTCCACTACATGTTGTGCAAAATATTTGGAATATTTTTATGATAATTGATAATTATAATTATTAGAATTGCTAAAATAATTGCTTATGCCACGAATGTTCTGTGCATCGATGATGTTTAATTCAAAGGATACAAATGATCATATTCCCTATCTCTCTCTGGTCTCTGTAAGGCCAGTCCCTCCTCCATGTTTCTAACCTTCTGAGCATTTCAAAGAGAGATTGGCTGAATGGTGAGACTGCCCTTACTTCTGGAAAACTGGCACTGGCCACACTGCAATTTCAGTTATATTGTTTTAGTTGTTTCTTAAGTGGAGTTCCATCATTAGAAAGAAGCTCTTCCCCAAGGCAGAGCAGAGGTGCTGTCATTTATGTAATACATCAGAAAATTAGTGCATGGCTATTCACTGAAATCAAAATATCAATGGAAAAACTGAGTTTGGTTATCCTTTTTGACGTTTCCTATGGCTGCTTAGTGGCTCGTCATTGTGGAACAGTATCTGCTCACCTTGTTCTCAGGAGCAGTTATAGCCCTCTGTGATTAAATTACTGTGCTTCAGTGAAGAATGCAGAGCCTGAAAATTAGGCCTGTCTCTGCATGAGCCTTAATAAGCCACCATGCTGAGACTCAGATGTGGTAACAATGTCGTGTCATTAGATGCCGTGGTCTGGAGAGCCCCCGAAAGCCATGGCATGACAGGTGGTTCTGCTCGGCTTAACTAATCACGGCACCACCTTGGCTAGTTAAGTGCTGCACTCCTTTGCCTTCTAAGGAGAAAGAGAGGAATAATTTAAAGGTGGTAAAAGAAGCAAAACCAACCCCCAACCATAACAAATTACTTTCTTTGCCTGGAAGAGACAGATGCCTTTAGGTTTTAGGACCCTGTTTTTCTTTTTCTCTGGAGAGCTAAAAATTCAGCTAACTGCCATAAAGAAATCTCCATGTGGCTGATAAAATCTTCTTGTCATCAGCTGATTTGGAAATGTGAAAGTGCACGCGGAAGCTTATATATATTTATAAACAAATATGCACATGATTAGAGAGAAATCAAGTTGTCTTTGGCAAGTTTCTGTTCAGGGAGTTCAGAAATGGCAATTGCACTGTGTTCAGCTACCAGTCCTCCCTGCAGAGGCTGGGCTTGCCTGGAACTGCTAACAGATCTGCCACGTTTTCCCTATGAGACTAGAGAAGTGCCTTTTACCTGCTTTGATTTTTCTGTGCTATAGCCTTGTGGGACAAACAGAAAAAGCAGGATTAATATTTATTTAGCTGGAATCTGCATCACATGTGCTGTTTGAGAGACTTAAGATTAACGTAGTCTTGACTATAATTACAGCAAATGAATGTTATTAATTTCTTGCTGCCTGTTTATTTGCAGGAGAATGTATATTAGCACAGAGTCTGAGTAACCTGTAGTAACAAAAAGGCAGAAGCAATTTAAGAATCAAACTAGACTGTTGACAGTGTGATGTCTTGATTGTGAGAGAGGCCTTGTTTTCTTTGATCACCTTAGGAGGAGACATCTGGAAATTATAGGAGGTAGCTTAGGTCAAAATGCCACATGTTTCTTTAATTACCTGAAAATGTGACCCAATGCTAATGAAGGCAGAGAGCTCCCCTTTAAAAGTGAGAGGTTTTGCTAGAAAATCCATCCTAACAAACATTGACATTTACTTTATAAGTGATTTTTAGACAGTAGGACAGATTCTGATGAGTGATTCTGATTTACACTGGAGTAACTCCATGGAAATCGATGGAGAGAGGCTCTAAATTTATGGAGTGCAAGTGAGATCAGACACTGACTGTTCATGCCTAAGCTTCAAAGGATGCTCTTTGGGATGCTGTGCACAGAGGGGATCTTTGCCACTGAAAGAACATCATCTTCCCGTATGGAATATCTTTATAAAGCACTGGTCCAAAGGTCTGTTTTTCTTATTGTCTGTTATTGCCAGTAGGCTGTCTTGAGGTGTGCTCATACTGTGATCCCAGTTACATTGCAATGGCATCGCTGACATTCATAAGGGTACTCTAGCTTGGTACTTTGACAGTAAAGAAAAGTGCTAATTTGGTCTCTGTAGCAGAGAAGCAGCAGAGTACGGTGAGGTAACTGGCCCTGGTCTTGATATAATTACATTTGTAATATTGTTGTCCAGTCTGGTCCCCTCTTTCGAAGAAGACAGTAACAACGTGAGCTATTCAAAAAGTAGAATTTGCAAGAAATGCAGATGTTTGGATGTTTGTTTTCATCCCAAAATGAGACTAAGAGCAGAACTAATGAAAGATTTCACACAGTAAAGAGATC
Organism: Pygoscelis adeliae; assembly: GCF_000699105.1. Classification (NCBI taxonomy): domain Eukaryota; kingdom Metazoa; phylum Chordata; class Aves; order Sphenisciformes; family Spheniscidae; genus Pygoscelis; species Pygoscelis adeliae. The sequence continues at coordinate 806,948 of NW_008825290.1, read as the reverse complement.
CTGGGAATTAAATTCCAGGCTGGAATGTGTTGACATTGTCAATTAAAAAGAAACATTTTATTTTGTCAAACATCTCACTTGAAAACATGACTTCGTTTCAAATTTTCCTGTTAAAGATAAGAAACTGATTCATTCACTGACATTTAGCTGTGAGAACTGTCAGTTTCAAGAAAACTGTGCCTTTCAAGAGAAAATGGATTTGTAATAGTGATATATCTAATAATGGTAAAGTGGAGGGAATTCACAGAATGGTACCGTGGTGGTGAGATCTGGAGCTCTAAGCTCCTTGTTCAGCTATGTGATAGGGTCCTACTTAGCACACAGGTAGTGTATATAACTAATGAAAGGGAATTAACATCACATAAGTAACAACATTACATTGAAAATGAGAGTTCTACTTTCAGGAAGATGATCTCAGGTCTGTGAGGCTCCAACGTAGCCTCATTTCCCCATTTCCGGAGAAGCTCAAGTTATTGCTGGAAAAATATACAGTAAGGAACAATTCCTCTCTGGACTGGAAGACACCTAACTCCTGTCTGATTCATGGATATGTCTGATGTTATTCTATGAAAACTTATTCATTATATTAACTATAAAACGCAGAGGACAAAATCCTGCCTCCAGGGATCTCCATTAGTAGTCTCTCATACCACGTGTTGTATGATATGCCCCGTCCCTCAGGTACTGCTGATGCCGAGTTATAATGCCAGAACTCTCATAGATTTACAGCAGCAGATAACTATCCAACTGCATCCACCACTGCTCACCATATGCAACGAAACAAGAACTTGAGCAGGCCAGACAAGATGTTTTGCTCTACGTGTTTTCCCTGTCCTTTTAAAACCAGACTGGTATTTCTCCCAAGTATAATCTGTTAGTTTTAACGTATTTCTGTTGTTCTTCTGCCAATAAGTCTGCTTCCTGAAAAATTGGCACTGATGTCTTTAAACATCCATGTATCTCATATAAAATAAATGACTGTTTTTGAAATGATCAAGGCAGATGTGCATTAAGTGGTGGTTAACGCTTTTTTAATAAAATACTTATGCTTTCTCATTCGTCCCGAGAGAATATAAATAGATCCATCTGTCTGCTTCAATAAGTACACAGTCCTCCTCATGATCCTATCTATATTGCAGGCTTTAGTGTAGCAAACATGAACAGCTTAACCTTTAAAAATACCCTGAGATAGGTAACTCTCCAGCCCATCAGAAGTGCTAACCTTTCTTTACTTGCTTCTAGAGACTGCACAGTATAGTGTGCAGTCCTCAGATGTGGCGCAAGCTTAATTTTTGGCACTCCTGCTTGGAGCAGATACTGACTGCTAGCTGGGCATTACAAGAAAGGTGGAAGAGGTTTGCTGCAGGTCAGGGAACCAGGCCTTTGCCCTGCTAAATTATCTTTTTTTTTGTAAGTATAAGTCGTCACTGATAGTGTCTCTTATTCAGCACCGTTCCTATGTTCTCATCTTTCTTCTTGCAGTGCAACTGAACAAATTAACTCCTGTGAATCTTCTGAGATTGGTTTGAATTATTTTGATTTATTCTCTTATATTTATATTTTTTAGGGGTGAAGTGATCAATGGAGGATTTGGCCTGGTTTTGGATGGGTCCACAGAGGCTGAAGAACGGGCTAAGATGATGCTCAGCTGGGATGTTTCCAATGGAGTAAGCAAAACTCATTATATATGTTCACTTTAATATCTTCCTGCCTCTGGGAATACATTTATTTAGGTACTCAGGTTCCAGTGCTCCTATTCTTTTTAACTGAATGGGAGTATGAGCACTCAGGCAGGAGTTTTTGGGATCTGTCTTTTTGTATCCCAGGAATAGTCCTAATGGGCTGAGTGACTCATTCTATTCACTGCTTCTAATAAGGACGGTTATGAGCCTGATTCCACTAGAGCCAACAAGTTGGTTTTTTTGGTTGTTTTTTTTTTTCTCCAACCAACTTCAAAGGACTTTAAGTCAATAAAAGAGGCTGAATAATTCTTGGGTAAGGAACTTAGTGTAAAGTGTTAGGACCATCCCCTCTGACTTACAACATATTGAAGCCCAATAGTTTCCACATATCTCAGTGTGTGTTTTGTTATTTTTTTAAGGAGAAAGGGAAGCATGCTTACGACAATTTTGTTAGACATATTGGCATTGTTGTTTGCCTACATAATACAATTGACAGCTATATGAACTTTAGTCTTGTCTATTCCTAACTTCTAGATCTAGGTACCTTGAAAGGCTTGACATTTAAGTGCCAGCTCATCCAGCCCTTGCTACTATTAGAGTTTTTTCATTCCATTAGTGTCCAACCCAGACCCAAACTGTCTGGGTTTAAGACTAGGATCCCACCTCTGAAGTGACAGAGAGGTTTTAATTCAATACTTGCAGGGAACCTAATCAGCAGGACGTAGTGATGCATAGTCCAATTAAAGGACAAAACCTGTTGCATTTCAGTCACGAAACCTCACAAGGACCTGATGTATTGAGGGAGCTCCTTGCCAATGCTGACATGATCTGTTCTGTTTTACTTCTCAAGAGAATTGCAGAGTTCCTTCGTGCCTTAGACCTAAACATTTTTTTTCTCCCCATAAGACCTGGCATGACTGGGGGTAGAAGAGGAGCAGGAACAATTTGCACGTACTCCCTGTCCCAGATCTGAAATAACACATTAGTAAACTATTAAGGAAGAAAGAGGATGACAATTACATTAATTTGTAGATTAGAGTAATGAAGACAAACCCTTAACACGCACTGCGTATCAGAGACAGCCTATTAAAAACCCAATAAATCTTTTGCTGCTCTGATTTACTGCAAGCAAAAGCCCCACTCCTCCACACACATGTTGAAAAGGGACAGTTTGAGAATGCTACCCATATTATATACAAGACTGGAAAGAAACTGGAGTCTACCCTTGAAAATATACTGCCAGGAATAATCATAGGTGAGTGGCAGGGAAATTGAGTTGTTAACTTGAAAGGTCATTTCTAGCTGTTATTGCTATGATCCTGGGAACATATTAGGCTTAGATTAATCATATGCTTAAATATTTTGCTAAATTAGAATCTAAGTATTTTCTTGCTTGAACACTTTTGAGTCTGAATATTTCAGACACTTATTTGCAATTCATAATAGAGATTTGTAAGGCATTGAATAGAGGGAAGGACTTATTTCCTTTGTGCCAAATCTTGACTTTTTTTATCTGGGGAATCTTGCTTGTAGAGATTCCCCAGACCAAAACGCAGAGCTTTGCTGTTGGAAGAGGCGTTTACCAGTTCCCTGGCTGTCCATAGAATTTCATCCTTATGTGCTGGCAGAGAATTTGGCTCCTTGATTTCACAGTTTGAAAATGCACTGAGTGACATTTTCCTTTTTAAATATTTATCCCACTACAAAAGCATCAATTGCTTAAATGATACTGTTATCTAAAGCAAGTGCTAGTTTTACAGAGCTGGGGTGGAGTGCACAATTATCTTTAGTGAGAGAATTTTGTAAATTTTATAAGGTATCTGGCTCTACCAATGTTATCTGTCCAATGTTATGTTTCTGCACGAAAATGTACCAAGTCTATCCAAATACTACTCATAAAAATGAAGTAGGTATTATAAAAATTACTTCCAAAATCAGTAAGGAAACTAGAAACTGGCAGAGGGTTGAAAGATTTGTTGTCATGAAACTGGGTGCCAGTGTTTGCGCAAATATTGGGTAAGATGGATGTGGCAATAGAAATGTACCATTTTTGCACCCATTGATTTTCTGGTCTGACAGGTTGCCAGACGCTGCTGGTCGGGTAATGACTATGCTTACGAAACGATCTGTCAAGCAATGAAAGAGAATGCCACGTTGAAGGTGACTCTCCCTCACAAGGTGGTGGATGAGAACATCTTGGAGCAAGCCCTGAAACGTTAGTGGTATTCCTAGTGCAATGTTGTCCTTGCAGATACATTTGAAGTTGCTTCCTTGACACCCTATTTTGCTCTCTGGCCAAATGATAAAAGCCTTGCAAATGTCTCTTCCATGTGAGTTCTTTTTTTCCCCCTTTAACTTGTTAATGGGGCAAACCTGTATCTGTCTGTGACAGGTCCACTGATGTAAGGAATAACCTTTTCGCTAACATTTGGAAAAACGTTTGCAATAAGAAACTATTCATTGTAAGGAAAGGAACTGGAATTTTGTCCCTGAAAATTAAATGAAAAAAAATTTCACTTATTCCTGATAATTCTTAAATTAAGGAGACTCTTAGGTCTGGTAGATCAAATGTGGAATGGAAATTGGAACTATTCATTCTAATTCAGAGTCTGCTGCTATCAACAAAGAGCCATGAAATCCAGTAGCCAAACGTGGATGTGTAAACAAACTTACTCTTCAGCTGGTGGAAGATGTACTGATATCACATGTGCTAGACTCAAGCTTTTCTATATTGCCATAAAAGTGTTTGGTGATTGCAATAGCAAGTGACTGATGAACTGAAACTGGTTAAGCACAGCTAGCCTGCATATGTCTTTCCCTGAAATTTTCATACAGGATTTTCACTACAAGCAGGAACAGAATGCAGTGCCAGGTAAGTGGGTGGAAAAGCCTGAGGGCAGTAAGTACTAGACCATTTCCAAACATCTCACAGCAAGGCTAGGAAAATATGGAACAACTCGTGATAAATTAGCGTGAGCCAAATTCTACGTCAGTCTGAGATGGTGCCATTCTGCTGAATCTGATGTTGTGTGCGCTTTGCTGCCTCACAATGATGAGTTTGTTCTTCTATAGAAACCCATTGCACTTGAGCAGTGTCTAAATGGATGGAAACCTCCAGAAAATCTAGATCCTTAGGGCTGGCTGCTGCTTTTTAATGAAAACACGTGGGCTACTCACCTGTTTGGGTGTGAGTGGTGCAATTAGTAAAGCCCTATAACAAAATGATCATGTAGACTTTCTTTCTGAAATAAACACAACTGATGTGAAATGAACTAAGCACCAAAGACAAGACAGCATAGGCTTCCTTCCCATGGAAGTTGGTTATAAAGTAAAATAGAGATAGAAAGGTCTTTTTGATCTCCCTTCTTCCTAGGAAGAGTTAGGAAGGCACACAACCAAAAGAAACCTCGTATTTTGCCCCTGAACCTACTATTATATTTGTGTTAACAGTAACTCACTGAAGTATTTTGTTCTGATCAGCTGTGACGCAGAACCAAAAGTTGAGGCTTACTTTGAGCTTCCTATACACATACACGTTGACAGATACATATATATTTACAGAAACATGTTACATACACACCTATATATGTGTGTACAAAAATAATTCTTAGCTATGATGTCTCATGCTAAGCATGGCCCTTGCACATGGGCCTCGTTCAGACATGAACAGAGCACCAGCGATCCCTTCCCCCAGTGTGCACATGGTACTGGACTTGACCTGGTCTGTCACTCAGTCTCCTTGGCACTGTACCCGTTAACCCTTGGAAGGCAAAGGGGTTACACAGGTAAGCCTGCCTTGGCTGCTGCAGATGAGGTGTGATGAGCTGCAGTCCTCAGGACTGTGGGGTCTCAAGACCGCATACAACTGTGGTACTTGCCAGGTGAACACGCTCTGCAACTCTGCATTGCCTCTGGTGCCAAGTAAAGGAAGCCATTTATTTTGAATCACAGCTCAGTTCTTTACTCTGTTCACGTACTGTATATGTCTCCAGATGAATAGTGAGAGCCTGGCATCTGCTTGCAACTGAACCTTCTGTGAAGTGCGATCTCCAGTTGATCGGAATTGCTATATATTATGGAAAAAACCCGCCCATATTGCCAAGTTGTACGATTGAGATGTGAGTAGTTGTCAGCCAGATTTGACAGCCTTTGCTTTGACATATGTTATGCATTACCTATTATTAATAACCACACTGGACTGGGTCCAAAGTTGGTATCGTACAAAACCACTCCAGTCTTCATAGCCCAAAAGCACTAGTTTTGTCATGAGGAACAACCAGAAAATACACCGGCTTTTCTGTACTAAGGAATGTAGAGCTGCTCCATAATTCATCTTAATTCTGAGTTGTAATTCTGAGTTGAAAATCCACCAAAGACAAAATATTGAAGAAATATTTATTATGAACTCTTAATCTTTGTATTGTTTAGTACTGGGGTACCTGCCAGCGTGCTCACCTTCACATCCCAGACAAAAAAGGAGCCTTGTTTTCATCCTTATAGCTTTACTGACCAGGGGACATAACCTTGCAGGTACACCCATGTTGAATGCCACTCAAGTCCCTGGGAGTTTATAACTCCGGACTACTTGTAGGGAGACATAGAACCGGAGTGTATGAGCACAATTCAAGAGTTACTAGTTGAAGTTCAGATTATAAAATCTTTGTCTATTAACTAGGTAGCATGAGTAAGGCAAAATGGGTTACAGAAAAGCAGTGAACTGATGCACAGTTGGTCGTATTTATGACTACTCACTGTTGTTTATTTTAATTATGAAGTATATATAGTTATGTGTATACATTTAAATCTACTTTGGTCTTTTAACCATATATCTCAAGCACTTAACAAATGTGAACTGAGATTTGCAATACCTTTGGGGGGGCACAGGGAAACAGTAACCTGTTACTGCCTGGGTTGAAATAGCAGGTGGTTTCCAGCATACAGAAACCATAAACAAGACCAGTGTGAAGATTCCCTTTCTGAGCTCTGCTGAGCCTTATTTTATCTGTTCTCGACTTGTTTGCAGAGAAGCTAGGACTGTGAATGGGCTATTGTTCTGTGGGGATGCTGATGTCATTTTTAGGTAGCTGACCTCATTGCTGGACACACCCAATGCAGGGAGAGCAGTCTTCAAGCCATGCATCTGTAGGCACTGCATCAGATCCAGACAGTTGATATAGAGGTAGCGAATTTCTGTAGTGAAGTCTCAAGCTTGCCACAGGCTGAAGCATCCTTCCTATGAATCCTAATACCTTAATGCTTTCCTCAAAACGCAGACACTTGTCCTGAAAGGCTTGTGCCTGGTTGTAGATAGAGGCAAGAGCTTGGTGACAAAGGATAATTCATGCAGGACACTCATATGTCTGTAACTACAGTGGTTTTTAAAAGTATAAAGTGTGTGACGTGAGAGAGCTGTTAGCTCTTCTAGTTAGGGTCTTGTTGAATCTTTCCAGGCTGTGGCAAACATAAGGGATTTGTGGCTTGATTTTATTTTTCTTTTATTCTTTTTTCTTTTCTCCTTCAGGTTTGACATTCTTCAACCACGGATGCACCTATGTGTTAAGCAATAAACTCCTGAGCAGACCTTTCTTTTCCTAGGAACATGAAGGAAGGTACTGCAAAAACCTCCATAGGAAGATCAGGGTAGCTAGGGGCAGCCAAGAACGGGAATGACCCAGACCCAGTGATGGTCAGCAGTGGGGCAAGGGGGATTTCAGACTGTACAGGTGGCTGTGAAGGTGCACAGTGGAGCTCTGGATGTACCTACAGCTCTACCACAAGAAGCACCAGCTTCCCCGGAGCTGAGTGTGCCTGGCCAGCAGTCTCCCATCCTTGCTGGTGGAGATTTGAGGCAAAATTGCTCAGCAGAAAGGAGAAATAATTTGCCCAATGGAAGGATCACAGCACCATCTGCTGGGACTGCTCCTCGGTCCCACAGCAGGAGGGGGCTCGTGTCATTTCCATGGCAAATACAGGATAATTTTCCCTTTTCCTTAAGTATTGGAGAGCCAGAAGGCAGCTGAACATTCTCTCCCAAAGAAAGTGTTGCCCAAGAATGAAAAAAACTGGTTTATGCATTAGCTGAATTCATAGGGGGGTTTTGCCTGGGTTCAACTGACTTCAGCATCAGCATGTCATTTGAGAGCCTCTTTCCTACCCTCAATCTTTTTTGTCAGTTTGTCCTTTTTCCCTCCCTCCTTCACAGCGTGTTCCCTCTGCACAGCACTGCAGCACTCTTTATTGCCCTCCTTCACTCAGGTCCGCTTCGTGTGCGAGCCCGACTGTCTCGGGTGATGTAGGGGCACGGCCATCAGGAAATTTGCATTGCTCAAGGCTGGTTCATAATGCTGTTTTCATATTTCCACTGAAGGTGCAGAGGATATTTTGCTAAAGCATTTACTTATTGCAACTTTCCAAACGCGGCTGCAAACTTAGAATTGCTCTGCTCCAGCACAGCTGCTTCTTTGCTATTAACAGGAATAGATACCGGGCTCATCCCCAAATACTGAAATAATTCCAACTACGCCACTTTGGCTATCGAGGGGAATTAAAGGTACTAGCTGCTCTGCAGCAGCTCGCTAGTGTACGATAGCCACCAGGGCAGCCTTCCCCCAGGGGAGGGGAGCCCGACAGGGGCGAG
>NW_008825290.1:766351-797368 GCF_000699105.1 Pygoscelis adeliae | reverse complement strand
CCGCCGCCGCAGCCACCTGGAGCCCGAGCGGCCCTACCGCTGCGACTTCCCCGGTAAGCCGCCGCCGGGCCTCTGGGGCTTGGTTCCCTCCCCTTCCAAAAAATAGCTCGCCCGGGTAAGGATGGGATCCCTTCCCTGACTCTGTGCGGCGGCTCAGCTCGCTTTTCCTCCCCGCTGCCCCTCCTTCCCCTTCGGATCTCCCCCAGAGTCTTGAGGAAGGGCCCCGCTCCACGCCACCTCAGTTACCAACAGGGAAAGTTTGGGAGCTGGAGGATGCTGCTGGTCAGCTCACGCGTGGCTTTGTGCTCGTGTGGTGAAACGCCTTAAGTCACAGCACAAGTCTTCGGTGGTATGCCTTAAACCGGACTGCGCGTGTTTTGGTTGCCCATCTTGGCTAAATAATTGTAATCTCTGGGAGTAATGTATTAGGATTGCACCATTTGGTTTTACCGGGTGCCAGCATTTAATATCCTGGAAAACACAGGATCACGAAGGTCCCCCACTAAAAGTTGGGAAGGAGAAAAGAAAGCAGTTTTCCTGTTTCAGTTCTGTGTCAAGCTGATGCGTTGTTTCCCTTCTCTCCCCAGGCTGTGAAAGAACATTTATCACAGTGAGTGCGTTATTCTCCCATAATCGAGCCCACTTCAGAGAGCAAGAGCAGTTCTCCTGTTCGTTCCCTGGCTGTAACAAGCAGTATGACAAAGCCTGCCGACTGAAAATCCACATGAGGAGTCACACAGGTATTCATGAGGGTGGCTTGTACGTGGGGAAGTACGCGGAAGATAATGTGTGGAGAGTGGACTTCAGTTTGCTGGAAAAACTGAAAGTCATGAAGGCAGAAAAGGTGACATGAGTTATTTGGAGTCAGTGAAAACATTTGATTCTTGGCCTTCTCGGGGTAGGAGTCCACTGAATGAACTTGCCGAATGCAAAGTAGCTATGGAACAGCAAAAGCTGTGGCTTTTGGCATGTGAACTCTGTTCAGAAAAATTATCCCAGCTCTATTCCTGAGTTCATAGACATTCAAAACATTGTGTAAATTCTAATCTTGGTCAAAACAGTTAAAAAACTCTCAGAACTCTCATGTGAAATGTATGTACCAAGGTTTTCAACAGCAAGAAGATAAATTTCAACTCAAGCAAGCACTCCTGACTTGCAAGGACTGCTGCTAAGCTGAAATCCAGACTTTTAATGTTTTAAAAACAATTATGTGTACTCTCCACTGTCCTCTGTCTTCCTGGTTTCATGGCTTTACAGTGTGGGTTTTGCTCTTTTGTTGTTTGGGTTTTTTTTTTAAAGTGTCACTTCTGTTAAGTGAAAGTTCATAGATGTGATGGAAACTAACTTCACATACTTCACTGTATTGTAATCAACATATAATCACAGGTCAGGAAAACAGAAAAAAAAAATTAAGCTGTGTTTCTCTTTTGAATAATGCTGCTATTAGTTATTGAAGCACCTTCAAGATAGCTCAGATTAACATGAGATGGATTGGTAATTATCTATGCTCCCTGATGCATAGGGAAAGGTGTGGTGGCCTTGAGTTAAAGAAGACTCAATTGTACGATGGGGAAGGGGCATCACAGTACTCTGCAGTGAATTGCAGGAGAGGGTGGTTGTGTCTTCTCATTTTAAATCAATTCAAGCAGCTCTTGAGATTTTTCTAGTAGCAGTGTCTATTTCCGTATTAGATTATTAACGTAACCTTTCTTTGCTTAAGGTGAAAGGCCTTTTATCTGTGACTTTGAAGGCTGTGGCTGGTCTTTCACCAGTATGTCCAAGCTGCTGAGACATAAAAGGTAGCCTTTTCTGATTATACTGTCCTAAGTCACTTGCTGTTTGTTTGTTTGTTTGTTTTTTCTTTCAGTACTTAAGCAGCAGTGGGTTTAATCACGCCAATGGCAATTTCCTTCCCTTGTAGGAAACATGAAGATGACAGGAGATTTATGTGCCCAGTAGAAGGCTGTGGGAAGTCCTTCACAAGAGCAGAACACTTGAAAGGCCACAGTATAACTCACCTTGGTACAAAACCATTTGAGTGTCCAGTAGAAGGTATTGTTCAACTCTTGTATGTACTAACTGGTAATCGGTGTGTGTATTGCCTAAAGATTGTGTGCCTTTTCCCCAAACACAAGCTTATTACAGGATCAGAGCAATTTAGAGTGAGTCTTCTAACAGTTTGAAGAGGTAAAACTCAACAGAAGACGCATAACTGAATGAGTGATCATTCTCAAATTTATGGATTGCGGAGAAAACAGTGGTTCATGCTCTAGCTTGATTTTGTTCTTTATGATGATCAGAACTGCTTTATTCTGGAAAATCCTGCCTCTGATACTCAGTTTCTGCAGCTCAGCTTTTTCACTTCATTCATCAGAAATAGTGAAAAGTGGTCCTGTCCAACACCTTCAAGGCCACGTTTTGCTGTTGTGACATGTCATCTCGAGTGTTCAGTGGTTGCACAGTGGTAGTCTCTGCTGCTGGGGTGGTGGATGGCCATGTGAATGGTATCTGTTTTGGTTGTACAGGAGCCTTGCTGACGCTCCATGCATTTCTTAGCACTACCTCCATCACTTCAGTAGGACTCCAGGAACAAAGATTTTGGGTCTGATCTGGGATATTCTGCTTCATAAAGTAAAGCAGCTCTACTTGGTGATTGTTTCTGCTTCTAGTGGTTATGCTAGCAGTTGTCATGAAGAGTTTACATTTAAGATGCCGTAGCGGGGAAAGGTTGTGCGTTACACTGAATGACTTAAGGGTTTCTTGTTGTCAGAAACAGGTTGCTGAACTATCCTACCCACTGAGATGTCCTTGTTGTAAAATGAGGAAATGCATGTTTGGCTTTCTTCTGATTCCTCTGAATGTATGCATAGGTGCTGCAAAATAGCAAATAGAGTTCTGCAGAGCTACTCTGATTTGTTCTCTTAAGATACTAAGTATGGACATCAAATTGAAATTGGATGAAACTTTAAAGCCTTGTATATCTTCTTGTAGGCTGTTGTGCAAAATTTTCAGCACGAAGTAGTCTGTATATTCACTCCAAAAAACATCTTCAGGATGTAGACTCGTTAAAGACTCGTTGCCCTGTATCAAGCTGTAATAAATTGTTCACTTCCAAACACAGTATGAAGACACACATGGTCAAACAGCATAACTTCAGCCCAGGTAAAGTATTTATTTCAAACTATAGGAGGGTGCAATGGAAAAACTTAAGTGTTTTATTAAGGGAAAAGTGTGTTTACTGATGTTGAAATCTGAGCCCCATTGATGTGAATGGCGGAATCTTCACTGAGACTGGAGTTGGTTTTCCCCCCGCTAAAATTTTCTGTGGGACTTGTAACCGAGTGTCAGAAAGTGAGACTTGAGCTTGACCTGTGTGAAACTGTGAGAAATTGCAGCTCTTTTGAATGAGGTAGAGCTTGTCCTTCTCCATGCCATCTGTAAAATATGAGCAAGGACTAAAAGCACTTCTTTTTGCACTCATTTTTCCACTCCTCTATAACCTAGCTTAGTCTGGACTGCCTTAGTGTTATCTTTTGGCAAGTGCTTTTGTAACTGAAATTTCTCAGTAAAGGAGTGAACTTGTTTCGGTAAGCTGCTTTTCTTTAAGTCTGCTTTCAGGGGAGTTGGGAAGTGTTTTAGTAGGCTGAGAATCTAGACTTTTAAGCATCCTCCTTTGATCATTCATATTTTTCCTCCCCGTTGTCTGATGAAAGGTCTGTCTTATAACCAACCCCTTCTCTTCCAGATCTCCTAACTCAGCTTGAAGCAAGCAGCTCCCTCACACCCAGCAGTGAACTCAGTAGTCCAGGACAGAACGATCTCAGCAACATAGACCTTGTATCCCTGTTCTCCAATGTGTCTAGTAGCAATTCTGGAATTGCAACAGACATGGCGCTAGTGAACTCTGGAATTGTCACGATCGATGTTGCTTCGGTGGGCTCAACGCTCGGGGGAAACCTGCCTGTCAGTAACAATTCTTTAAGCCAGGCAGTTGATCCCTTGATACTGGTGGCTAGCAGCGATATGCCACAGAGCCTGGACAGTTCTCTCTTGCTGGGAACCAGTGCAACAGTTCTACAGCAAAGCACTTTAAATTTGGATGATGTACAGACTGTCAATGCAGAAGCCTTGGGTTCGCTAGCATCTCTGTCGGTGAGGAATTCCAGTCAAGATGTGCACAGTTTGACGTCCAGCAATAATTTAACAATTGACACAGCCACTTTGACTCCTTCTAGTAGCCTCGGCGGTACCAATGTGCCTGAGTTACTAACACCAACTAAAGTTGAAAGGAATTTGCTTCCTAGCTCGGACGTTGTTGGTCAACAAGAGGGCAGCAAAGTAGTGACACAGTTTGTCTTCTCCAACCCTCCAGGGAGCTACAGTGCACAGAAAGAAATGGATCTTGGCACAGTGACTGGCAGCTCATTTTTGGTATGCAGTAACTGTATTCGTTTTACCCCTAGATGACTTGAGACACCCTGACTGTGGGGATATCCACTGCTACTTATAGGGAGACCTTTCTCAGATTTTGCAGATCATGCATGTTGGGGTTTTTTTGATGAAGGATGTAGAACATTATGTTGAACAGTGTGCTGGCAGAAGTAGATTCAGTGTGGTGATAAGTTCTCTTAAGAAACACTGGAATTCTGGTGGGGAGAGTTAAGGGAGAACCTTTCAAAATAAGGGATTAAAAAGTAAGCGGCCATCTGTCTGAGGATGAAATGGAATTTACAAGAATACCCAAGAACACGTGGTATGTCTTGTGCATTTCGTTCCAGGGAAGGATTTGGGCTGGGAGAGTAACTGAAACATTTTCATCTCGGTCCTCATTCCCATTTTAAGTACTCTCCCCTTTCTGCTTTACTATGTTACTGCAGACTTAACTGTTTATTTACATTGCAAAGTCAACGTTTACCCTGTTAAAATCTGAACACTTAGAAATGCAGAGCCAACTTCCTTTTGTGTTGAACTCCAGGTACTAAGTACGTACAGGGAATTTATTGAAGCGTTAATCAGAAGAGCACAGGAGACGAGAATTCAGTGTTTGCAGTGTAAAAGATAACTGCAACTGAGAACTCATTAGTCTGTGTTCGTTGTCTTGGTTTGTTCTTGCATTCAAAAAACTTTGCATCTCTTGGGGTTTTATTTGTTTGTTTGTTTTACTAGGAGAGCAGTGGGTCTGCGAGAACAGACTACAGAGCCATTCAGCTAGCCAAGAAAAGAAAGCAAAAAGGGAATGGGAGCAGCACAGGTGAGAAGACGTTAATTTTGTTAAATTTACTAAATACAATTATTTAGGGGTTTTGGCAGTGAAATGGGAGCAGGTATCTGAGTACATTCTTAAACGTCCCATCCGGTTTATTGCTAGTTAACATAATAATGCATGTGGTGTACCATCTGTTACTTAGGATAACCACATTCTGTGGAATATCAAATTCACAGTAAGTTATAAAGAAATCTGCACCATATGTTTCATGATTGTTAACAAGACACTTATCTTTCCATCTCTTCCTCTGCTTTTTATTTTCTTATTAAAACAAAAAAAAAAGGTCACTTTGCTTTCTGTTGTTTATGCTTTTGGTCTTACCTAGTGGGTTCTCTTTTACCCAGTACAGACAATGAAAACATCAACTGGATTTGTTTTGCTTCTGTGTGTCACTTAGTAACAGTGTGTATGCGGCATTAAGGAATCTATTTCTTAGTTATCTAGAAATACTCAAACCTCTCTCTTAGATTTTAGCCGTGTAGAGAGTTCTTGTGCAGGGTGAGGTTTAGGTCATGATTTCAAATGTGTCCTCTTTCTCTTAAACTGTAGTTTGACTCAAACGTGCCTGATGTGAATTATACACCGTTACTTTGCCAGATCAAACGTGGTCCATGGCTCACTAGACTTGCATGAGCTCAGGCGTTTGAATTGTGTCTACCCTTGGGGCTGGGGTGGAACATCATTCATGTATATATACATATATATATATGTATAGTTTAGTTCTTCCTTGCTGTCTGTTACTACCTTCCACCTCTGAAAATCAAGGTGATAATTTTTAAGGTCAGTTAAGAGACTAGTTCTGAATTGAGCACTGTCATGTTTCTGTTTTTGTAAAAGGTATACCTGCATAAATTCTGTCTGGTTCAGTGAATCATCACACGGAAGGATAACTGCTTTCTGAAGCTAGTTCTAAGTGTGCTTGTATTATCAAACATGTGCATGTATCATCAAACATGTCTTTTGGACATTAGTTTAAAAAAATGATCGCGCTTAATCTGCATGTCTCCTAAAGTGGCCTCAGAAAATTCCTATTTCTATTCCTACTCAAGACTCCCATAGTCCACTTTTCACCAGCTGTTGCCTTAATGCTACCATGTGCTTCTCAAAGTGGTCTAAAGAGTCTTGTATTTCTAATTGGTTTAACTAGGGTGAATAAACACTGTAGAGCAAAGTTCAGTGTTTAAAAAGAAGTTATCCAAGCCTTTTATTTACTCTAGATCTAAAAAACAAAACAAAAAACCCTGAAACAGCTGACAGGATTGTCTTCTTACATTTATTTTGATTAGGTTTTTGGTTTTCAACTTGCGATACAAGCAGCTGGTTTGCCTTGTTTTAAACTGAAAAATACTTAAAGTTGTGATAGTTGTACTTCTGTAGCCTGTTCTACCTAACAGTCCTTGAAATCTTTCTGGAAATAGATGAGCTTCACTATGCTCTTTTTACAGTTTAGAAAAATGATATACATGACTTCTCAGGAAATGAGTTGCAAAATTAAAAATAGAAAATGCAATTCTACTTCCTAATTCCATTCTGTAACTCCACAAATATGCTGATATTTCTGTGCTACCAGAGGGGTGAGCCCTAAGCTTAGCAGTTTGTGATGTGGTTTTAATGGCATTCATGTGAAAAGATGCTCAGTCAGCAGTTGGAGTTCATCAGCTGACTGCTGTCTGGCCTTTTAGCAGTTATCAGATGGTGCTTAATTACATTGCACTGTTCAGGCATTTGCTGTGTAGTGTAAATAACTGCATAAAATTGAAAAATACTGGCAGGAAACTTTGGCAAATTGCTTCTGACCTTCTAAATTTTAAAATTGCTCTCTTTTAGGGGCATCTGGCTCTGGTCAGAGGAAAAGCAAGGGTGGTAAAGTAAGCCCTACCAACTTTTCATCATCCACTCCTGGCAGTCGACTGGGTGGCAACATAGTTCTGCCAAACGGAGGGCTGACAATAAGGGACCCTGCCACTGGAGCCCAGTATGTGCAAATTCAGCTTCTTCAGGTAAGAGCTGAGGAGGAAAAACATGCCCATCTTCTCTGTTACCCAAACTGACACATTTATGGAAGAATCTGACTCTCTGAACTCGGGTACTACTGCCCCTAGATGGGATTTTGAGATCTGCAGTATGTACCATGTCCGTTAGGGCACTTGCCCACAAGAAGCACTTTCCTGGGAAGTTTATATGAAATTGGCTTTTGAGAGGTCTGGAAATGCCTGAAAACAGAGCTGGTTCAATCATACAACTGCTGGGGGCCCAAACAGATGCATTGTGGAAATGTGTAAGATGTTTTTATTTGGTTTAGTACTAATCTTCAGTCCAGCCTGGAACACAGGGGCACCGTAACTCTGCAGAACATCCTGTTTGGCTTCTTAGGCTGGATACACTTGGCGTAGGAAACACTGTGGTGGTAAACTAAGAGCTTTAGCAAACTTTTGTTTTGCATGTGAGAGTTGTGATCCTTCAAGGGCTTAGGATTTTTCCAGTTTGGACAAGCAGTTATGAGAGCGGCAAAACAGGTGCTACATTCCTGTCCCAAAACATGGGGTAATTGTTTTTCCATAAGGAAAGGATAACAAGCATGTGTTACCGTAGAGGATGCACGGGAGTATGACTTTTTCCTCCAGGCTTTGTTGACACCCCCCCAAATTCTTACATTACTCCGCCTCTCTCTCATTTACAAGGTAAATGAGACTGACATGAAAAGATTCCTGCAAAATGAAGTTTCAGCCTAAACTGTTATTTTTCTGAACTGTTGAAATGAAGCTTAAGATTTTTTTCTAAAAATACCTTAGTAGTCCATGTGGGCTGATTAGTGGATCACAGCAGGTAATATGTTTTTGGGCAGGTGTATATCTGTATAATATCCAGAGTGACGGTAAGTTCATTCCACTTTATTCCTAACAACACATGGTATGGAAGCAGCTATGGGCAGAGTTCTTCCTCTATCTATTTTTCTGATGGGTGTAAATGTTTGTAACTTTTATGTTAAGTATCAGTTTCACACAACATGATGAAACTTGTTGCATATTTCTGAGTGTTATGTTTGTTGGAAGATGAGCTGTTCCTTCTGTTTCAGATCTTGCCAATTTTCCAAGTTGATTATGGTAGGATAATAGGTTGTACACTGAGCTAGGTTCAGATTTAAGTGGTAGTTAGCTTTCCAGATATCTTTGTGGATCTGGGCCTTACTAGTACAGTGCAGTAGCTTTATCAGATTTTTTTTTAAGATTGTGAGGCTGAGTGAAATTTGCCATATTGTGCTGAGATGCTTGGGGGTCTTGTAACCGCGTCATGTTTCTGCATTCACAGGATGATTCCCCAGGAGAGGGAGATTTGCCCTTTCAGCTGAGCTCTCAGTCCTCCTCGTCACATTCTCAGCTTACAGTGGATTTACCTGTTCACATACTTCAGGTACAGCATGTCAGAGCTGTTGGGTTTTATTGCCTAGCTTGAAAGGGAGGAGAGTTTACTGTGAACACTGGTGTTCTGCCTAATGAAAATACCTTGTTTTCCACTAGGAGTTTAATTTCACTTACAAGAAGCAGTAAGCAGAGAGCTGCACTGCAAGACTTGTGCATGTTACCAACCTTTGACATGCCATAGGAGGTTGTTTTTGAACACTGGTGTTCTGCCTAATGAAAATACCTTGTTTTCCACTAGGAGTTTAATTTCACTTACAAGAAGCAGTAAGCAGAGAGCTGCACTGCAAGATTTATCTTGTGCATGTTACCAGCCTTTGACATGCCATAGGTGGTTGTTTTTCTTCCTCTGTTACTGAGTAATGAATAACTAAATGTTACTCATTACTGAAGTGCTCCATCCTTGTTTTCCTGATCCCATACTGCAGATATTAAGTGGGTCAAGAAAGAGGATCAGAATTGATATGTAACAGGTTACAGGAAGGGTGGGAAGAGGAAAATAAAATCTTGAGCCTAGCTTTCAGAGCAGCGTCTATATGGGAATGGCAGTTAGATTAAAAAGCCTGCTTGCTTCTACAGTCTTTCATTTCACTACTTGGCCGTGTTAACTACTGAGTGTCAGTGTTGTTTGAATGCAGAAAGCTTCATATAGCTTCTTGCATAAACGTTTTGTTATCTGCTGTTCTGGTAAATTGCATATTAATGAGTAGGAGCAGCTGAGAACCACACAGCAATGAATGATTAGCATGTACATAAACCACATTTTCTACTTGATCATGTGGGGCTTTGGTTTTGATACTCTGCAATGCAGTTATTGTTACCAAGTGTGCTTCTCCTGGATAGAAAATAAAGCTTTTGTATTTGAGAGGAGCATCTTACTGTCATAAAGCTAGAAATAAAAGAAGAGTACTAGGATCGTTGGCCACAGTAGAGAGTTAATAGAGGAAAAGCAAATAGTCAGTGATTTTAAATTTATCACTGTTAGTAATGCTCATCTGAAGTGTTCCAAACGAAAACTGGAGCGGCACTGTTTGAGTGGGTCCCCAAAGTAGGAAAGCTTTAGGTTTCCTCTAAACCATTCAAAGCATTTCTCTGGTCTTGGATAAACGTCAAGGTAATCTTACTGATATGCGTTAAAAGCATCTAGGGGTGAAAGCACTGAACTCTTCATGCTGTCTGTTTGCTTTAACAGGAACCACACAATTCCACTGAAGATGATGCAGGTTCTGATAACTCTCAGTTCACTGGAAGCACAATAAACTTACAGGATCTGGAATGACCATTATTAAGAACAGTTACTTGAAAACAAATTGGGCAATCATGTCTTGACAGAGTGAGATAACCGTGTGGGTCTTTTTCCAAGGAAAACATGAAAACTAGGAGTACTGGATTACGGTTGCACTCTTCGCAATTTGCTAAGGACAGTTGCAGCTGAAGGATTTTCTTAAAAAATGTAAATCCCACTTGATGTGCCTGTGTAAGATACCCTGTCTGCCTGGTGGTTGGAGAGACTGAGGCAGACTGCTGTACAGTGTTGTTTCAGGGAGAAGTACTGTATTACAAACTTCAAACTGAGGTAATATTTACTGTTTTCACAGGAAAGCAAGTATTCTACAGCTAACAAGTACAAATTTATAATCCTGCCTACAACAGTTAAAACTTTCCTTGTGTCGGTTTCCTGCTGGAGCCAGTGGCATTGAGGAATTAAGAGCTAAAATTCGCAAGTGTTTTCCACACACAAAAAAATAATTGTTTCGGCCCCTGTGTTTTGGCAGAAAACTGGAATGAAGTGTCACATGTAACAAAATTAATGTCCTATGCCATGAAAATGAGATGCTCTAAAATCTTCGTTTTAGAAAGCTAGATTCTAACTGTTAACTTAGCTGTGAATCAGTTTGTAGCTCATGTTGAGTTTCTCCCTTTCCTTGCTCCTGTGTCCCAAATACTTTGCTGAATTCTTCCAGCAAAACTTGAAAAAGAAAACTGCAATAGAACTGTACTCACTGTAAGTAATTAGCTAAGAGTCCAACAGCATCTGAGAGAGGTTCGGTCTATCTTTGTGTTCCCTTTTTTGGGAGGAATGTTGACTGTCGCGTAAATTTAAGCACCTTGATTTTATCTCACCTATGAACTGCTGCCAAGTTACCTGTAAACTGGCCACTACCTTTTTATTTTGGGTTTTGTTTTTTTCTTTTTTTCAACTGAACACTGTTAACACTTCTTCTTTATGATACGCCAGTGTGTCACATGCACGTGGAGCTTCCGGCTGGTTTACAGAATATGCAGTTGTCAGAGTATTTTATGAGGGGAAAAGAATTGTTACCTAGGAAGATTTGCCCCACTGAAAAACTGCAGTTTCTCTTGGGGGTGGGGGGAGAGGTTGTATGTACTGTACTTATCTGGATTGCAGACACCTAAATAAGTATAGGGTTGTATAGGGAAAAAAAACCCCTTTGGTTACATTTTAAGGTAGTAATTTAAATGTTTCTTATGGTGATGTACTGAATGCCTATAAAATTACGTATAGGAGTTTGTTAAAAGGGTGTATGTACTGTTTTTTATTCTCAATGAGGTGTGTGTGTGTATGCACGTATGTGGGGTTTTTTGTTTTGGTTTTTTTTTTACAAAATAAGATATGTCATGCAGGAGAACATTGTGATCTTTCTAATCTTGCACATATTTATTTATTTTACAGTTATACTGATGTTGAATTCACATGAGGTCATTCAGAAAAGCTTTTACTTCCTGTGCCTTTTGAACTATGTATGTGTCCAGATAAATGCTTTTTTTGGTTGAAGACTTGGAGAGGAAAAAAAAGCATACAGGTTACATTCACCTTCAGATCCTGATTTGTAGGCAGTATTATATCCGCTGGTTGAACCAGTTTTATTTTTCTATCTTTAGCTTAACTGAGCATTGAGGTCTCTCTGTTCCTCTCTTTCTGAGTTTACAGCTTATGTCCAGGGAATCTCTTAAACCCTCTCAGGTTGGGTTTCCAAACCAAACTAATTGGTAGATGAGATCATCTACCTGGTGGCTGTGACTGCAGCATGGAGTCCACTCCTGAGAGGTAGAAAAGATGGGGAGGAATCATGCTGAAGGGACTACTGGGTCTTGCTCTGGTGGTCACCATGCTCTCCCTGGAAGCTGAGACACCTCGAGCTCCCAATGCCTGCAGCATTCTGTTCTCAAGGACCATACCAGTTCTTAATCTATTAAAATGGCCAAGGAACACTCCATCTTTTTATGGGACTTGCAACCAAATCTTCCTACTTCTGAAAATGTACCTCACTCAGCTTTGTAAGTGAATGTAAAGTGCTAACCTCTTGGGGCCGAAAATTGGATCACTTGGCTTGAACTCCATTGCTGGCAATGGATACCTGAAGAACTGCTGGTGCAAAAGGGTTAATAAAGCTTTTTTTTTTATGGTCAGTTTGTCACTGGGTATTGTTCTTTGTATGGATGCATCTGACACAAAGCTAATTGCTAGCAGCTTGATTTCTGCAGAGCTTGTGTTTTTCCTTCACTTGTGTCTTCTCCACAGCAGTGGGGTAGAGTCTGTAATGAAACCCCTCCTTTGGGTTAAAGCGTAGCCTTCATTTTTTATAGTCCTTCAACAGATTTGCCATTATAATAAATGTCTGGCAGGTGCCTGGCTTAGTCATGCCTCAACAAAGATTGTTACCCAGGACTGCGATAGATCTCACTAGTCAGGTTTGTAGGGATAGTGCTGTTTGTGTTCAAAAACTGAATGAGAAAAGCATTGTTGCTAGCAGGCGCCTGAGGAGCAAAATGAGAGAATTTTAATTTATTTTTTTAGGCAAAAGGTCGATGGGAGGAAAAGGGGTTGCCTGACACAGTAACTTTCCCTGGGATCTTAGGGTAGGAGAAGATCTTAGGGTAGGAGAAGAAGGGAATTTCATGGGACTGTGAAGTTCATCAACTGAGCAAAGACTAACAGAATGTAGATCTATGAAAAACTTTTTCTAGAGCAGCATCAGCTCTACATGCTGTGGTTAAGGCTGTGCTGTCAAGTGAAATAATAGAATTGTTCTTCCTTCTCCTTATCCATTTGTTCTTGGCTGTGCTTTTTCTTCTCCTTCCTGGCAGGGGGGTTGGAACGGAACATCAGCCTCCTGCCACTCTGCAGAGGAAGAAGAGGCACGTGCATCAGTGCTGTGTTGGAGTAGCGTGTCTGAACCACGCAGCTAAAGTTGCTTCATGCTGCCAGGCTCTCCTGCTTCGAGGGTCCATGGCCCCTTGCTGTCTCTTTTCTAGGCAGGTTTCAGTGTGTCTATAAAGTGTGTTTTTTCTATTAGAAAATGAGTGTGAAGCACCTGAAGGCTGTGCACGTGCTCATCCTTCAGCTTGCTACAACGTACTATTGCACCTGCAGCTGGTTTCTGGCTAAAGCCTTATTTGTACTATCTCAAGAGGAAGGCGAGTTGGAAGTCCAAAGAAATACCTGAGGGAGCCTGCAGAACCCTCTTATTTTACCTTGGGTAAAGGGGCAGGGACTCATGGTGCCTGTTCTCAATCGCCCATGCTGTCACCGGCTTGGTGTGTGACTGAGAACTGGGATGTCCTCACTGTTGTGTTGACCTGTGAAACGTGCAGCGGGAGCCGTGGCCTGAAGCTCCGCGCTGTGCCTCCTGAGGGGCCAAAGCTCAGTTTGGCGTAATGTGGAACATGCCAAAAAAGGTATGGTTTGATGGTATGGCTGAGCTGATCTAGGGCCTTGCTCCCGTTATTGGGAGTGTCTTGCTGCTGCCTGGTTCCTCATTTGCTGATTTGCACGCTTTTTTTAATACTGCCAAGTTAACAAGTTGAAATGAGCTTACTGAGAAAATTGGCAAGTAATAGAGGGGGCCGTGTGGTCAAGACAGAAGGATAGGATAAGGACGAGGGAAGGACACTGAGCTAGAATAACTTGCAGTGTAACTGACTTGCCAGCAGTTGCTTAAGTTACATCAGTCCTGTAAATTGGGCTACACTTGAGTGGGTGCCATCCCCACCCAGCTATGGAGGCCCCTAGTAACACTCTTCCCTTGAATGCTTGATGCTCAAGTACCCCCAGCTTCTCTGAAGTGGGCTGTTGAGGCGAGGTGTTCTATGGATTACTGCGCTTACCTCTTTTTTTATAGTTGCCTGTGATCTTTCCAGGGCCCTTTGCAATCTTTCCTCCTGCTCCTGCTTCTGTTGTCTCAGCTTTTCCTCTCTGAGCCTTTTGAAGGGAGCAAATAAAGGATGGGTTAAATGTGGTGTGCAGCTAC
Source organism: Pygoscelis adeliae (assembly GCF_000699105.1). Taxonomy (NCBI): domain Eukaryota; kingdom Metazoa; phylum Chordata; class Aves; order Sphenisciformes; family Spheniscidae; genus Pygoscelis; species Pygoscelis adeliae. The sequence goes on along the minus strand of NW_008825290.1, from coordinate 783,410 downwards.
ACCGAATATGCTTTTGGCACACAGCATCAACATCTAACATTACATCTTACACCTGAGTGTAAGACCACCGGAGCACAGGGGTTTGGTATAGCCGATGCTGGAGTTTGTTGCTTTGAAGGTGGTAAGAGGGGAACACTTGCTGCAGTTGATCCTACTCTCTGGAGTGAGGGGTGGAAAAAGCATGTCAAGCTTTGCAAATGGAGGTGTCAGACGGTTGTTCTCTGTTGCAGACATGCTCTGTACCACCTTCAGCAGGTGCCTTACGCTCTACAGTTGACCAGGATGCTCACCACCTTTGTGGCTGAATGATGCGTATTGTGTCTTAAGTTCTCACCAGTGCAACCAAGCCTGTGACGTACAGATGTAAGAGGGTTTTACATCCATGGAGCTACGCTTTGCCTAAATGGGCACGGTGGAGGCTGATGCTGTTAACTGGCTCCAATTCCCTATGGAAATGAAGCGCTAGAACAGAAATGGGCTCAAGCTATGGAACACTGCAGCGGAGAGGAAATGAATTCTTAACCTTGTGATCTTCAGGAAAACTTTAAATGCTCTTTGAAGCTTTTTTTGTTTGTTTGTTTTTGCTTTTTATTTGCGGGGGTCAGATTTCTTCCTGAATTCTCCTCCATCCCCAGTGTGTCTTCTTTCTTTTGTAAGTTAAGAGTGCAAAACCATTCACAGAACATCAGGAAGAAGCATCATACCCTTCTACTACAAAGGTGAGGAAAGATGCAGAGGAAGAGAGTAAGTAGGAGGGAAATGTCACTGTTCTGGCTTTAAATCCTTGCACTATCTTTTTTTTCCTGTGCTGGATCTGATTCACCTGAGGATGGCCAGATACAATCAGCTGTCCCGTTGCATCTTTGCTGTTTGTGAGGGGAAATTTAATGTGTGTAACTGAGCCAAAAGGAATGTGTCTCATCTCAGAACCTAAATTTATTGTGTTAATTGGCTACTACTTAATTTAATAATACAAGTTCAACTTGAGAGTTTTGTAGAAGAAACATTTGAAAGCTGGCGTTGCTGACAAATGCCCTTATGTACCTATTGAAGCCTGACAAAATAACAAGGCATGTCAGACTTAGAGTGTGTTAAATAACTACAGAGGAGTAATTTTCTATCTAATCAGTTTAAATACTGTTACTGCAGATTGCCTTCTTAAATGATGATTCTCTTCCAGATTTTGCCCTTTTCTAATGTAGCTTCCAGGTCTTTTCTAATGTAGCTGTGGGCTGCTGCTCGCTGATCGGGAGATGCAAGTACTATGAATGTGAAACCCTTACAGAAGTAAAATGGGATGGATTGGTCACATGGGCTGTCAGATTGCTGTTACAGTTCCCTGGGTTAATCTGACGAATTTAGCTCTTTCAGTGGCTTTGCTTTTGGCTGTCAACATTTAAAAATAGAGGCCCCATTTCCAGAAGAGGGTCTTGTCTTACCTTATCCTCCGTTCCTTTTTTTTGGCTTTCTGAGCCTGTTCTATCTTTGCTGGTGGGACTTTCTCCAGGTTGTCCAGTAAATCATTGAGCTGCTTTTCTATCACCATTAGCATCTGCACTGTCGGTAGGTTTGCCTCATTTTCTCCAGTGCAGTGACAATAGACTTCCAGCACCTTCTTGTTCAGGCTTGTGAGCATTTTGTCCTAGAGATGAGAGGAGATATGGTGAGAAGCATGGCTGGGTTCTGCCCAGCAGAACCACAACATCCCTCCAAAAGCAAAGGAAATCAATACACTTTAATTCCCTTAACAAGACTCAATTGCTTGTTTCCTGGTTTGCTTAGCACCAGTGTCTGGGGTAGACGGCTGCATTGAGCCATTCTTCTGTTGGTCTCATCTTCCCAGCTTTGCTGTGGCCTGGGACAGGTTGCAGCTGCCCGGTTGCCTCTGCGAGCCCTACTCCTACCTTGTAGCAGCTGCATGGAGCAGATGCATTTGCCCCACTTTGCTGCCTCAGCAGTGCCCCAAACTTGCCCTTGCTATAGCTCCATTGCTCAGAAACAGTGCTGATCCCTCCCCAGCGCAACCCACTGTCTGCTTTTTTTCCCAGGATGGATATGGCTGGTAGAGAGGAATGCATGCTAACCCCCCTTGCCTTGATCTCAGGATGTACCTGGTCATCAGCTTTGTATTCTCCAGAGGAAAAGAGGTGAACTTTGAGCTTCAGATCTGCTGCTTTCTCTTCTTCCTTGGCGATGGAGGATTTGAGGGTGACTACCTGCTGTTTCAGCTCTGCTAACTTCTTCTCCCTAGGCAAGAAGAGAAAGGAGGTATTTTGAAAGGGCATCTCTGAAACACGATTCCTCTGCTGCTTTCCAGCCTGGGACCGTCCCTCCTGCTGCCGGCAGATGGAGGCAACGCTTCATGCCATTTCTGGGGAACTTGCACCCACAGCTCTGAGAGCAGAAGGAACTGGTGATTTTTCTGGAGTAACAGTTACTGTGCTGGTGTGGGGGAGGGAGAATTAGCATAGCTAAACATTCAAGACTTTTTAATAGGTCAATGGGGGAATTAGATTACCTTTAAAGACTTTCACAAGGGGATAAGCTACACTTTAAATGGGAATATGTGTGTCTACCTGCCATTGAAATACTATATTGCAATTACACTTGGGTTCCCTGCTGGCTTCCTCTAGGAAGGCTTTGCATTGAGTCGGAATAGGTGCTGGTCTGAATTACTCCAGGACATGCCTTGTTTCTTCCTTTGATCTTTCTTCATGAGAATTACACGTTACTTCTGGCTTATGTCCACTCCAGGATGCTAAATGCATCAGTTCCCCAGCCTGTGCCTTGAGGACTAAGGAACTAGTCCCAAGCTCAAGTCCTATCTCCTAAACTACATAGATGGGACACTTTCCTAGGAGCTCACAAGATGGTGAGTGAGCTGGATGGGCTGCAGCTGGGCTCTAAGGTATGAGAAAGACACTCTTTGTTGTGTGCTGCGTGAACAGCATTACGTGTAGTCTGCAGCATGCAGCCTGATGGCAAGGTGCTAGTGAGGGGAAGGGGGTCACTTATGAAAGCTGGGGCACAGGGACCCCTTCCCACCACTTGCAGGATCACACTTACATGCTTTCATGTGTGGTGATGAAAGTGTGTTGGACCTTGTCCAAACTTTCCTCGATCTCCTGGGAATTCTGGATCAAGGACAAGTTCTCTTCCTCCATCTCCGTGAAAATAGACAGCAGTTGTTGGGGATCAGTAAAATACAACTCAGGCTCCTGGAGTGGAAAACACATGCCATGAGTTTTTGTCCTCCTCTAGTTTCTTTTCCGTTGAACTACATGGAGGCTGGTCTGCACTAGCCCTGGCTGTTCAAATGCTCTCCCACATAGAGAGGTCCGTGACTGTCCACGGACAAACGTCTCCCACCTTCCTGCCATGTGCGTAGCTTTACGCTGCCTCAGTAGCTCACCCACAAAACAAGTTGTATTTTGGGGAGTAAAAAGTGGTGCAAACATCTGTGAGTGGGAAAACTTCAATTTCAGACATAAAACATTAACTTCATTAATTTCAAAATCTCCTGTTATATGATATCATATCTTGTTGGGGGATGGCAAGCTTTGAGATCATGGTAGGTTTTTGGAAAGTGGAGGAGGAAAGTTAAAATAAGGTATTTATAATACGTGTTACTAAAACATGAACATTTATGAATGTATAAGCAAACATTTATAATTAGTGGCTACAGTAACTCCCCAATACCGTAATGAATGGTTAGAAGGTGGGAGAAATTAGTAACATCAATAAATGACACAGGACAAACAGAAAGTGTAAATATTTCAACATGAGACTCCTGACCTCATCTTCGTCCGAGCAGGTTTCACTTTCTGCATCCTCCAATGAACTTCTGAAAAAGCATTTTGTGCATCAGGCCCTTAGAGAAATGATAGCTCAAAGGAGACCTTGTTAGTGAATTATGAACACTGGGTTTTTTTGCTGTTGCTGTTTGCTCCTGAACAGTCCTTTGCACATTCACACGTTTGCCCCCCCGTGGCTGTGGGCTGTTTGGGGGTCAGTAGGAGCGAGGGGTCACACAAACATGCAGCGTGGGAGCTACATCTGTCCACAAGCAAGCTGCCTTTTGAGCTGCTCCGGGCTCTGCTGGCCAGCAGGGTCGGGACACGAAGCATGAGCCTGAACTGAGGGTGTTGATCCAAACGCCTTTAAACTCGATGGGAGGATTTGGCTCTTGGGCAATGAGAAGGCAGAGGTAAGAGCCTTACTAAAAAGGCTCAGGCAGCAGCACAGCAAGTGTAGAGAAAGCCTTGTGCTCCGTGTAGGATGTGGTACTGCTCCTAAACAACATGGTGTAGCCACCATGGGAGTCTGCAGTTTTTACCTGCCTTGGGAGAAGGTTGTTGACTGCTTCTTCCGCTGCACAGCCTACTACCATTAACCAGCAGTGGGGCCTCTTTCTTCCCTGCTCAGCCCCAGGGACAAGCCAGCTCATAGAGCTGGAAGAGCAAGGCAAGAGGTGCCTGACTGATGTTGGCAGCAGAGCCTGCTCATCACCTTCACTTGCACCTGTCAACCTGTGCCATGGAGGGGTGAAAAACCTCCATTTGCATCATCTTAGTGCCAGCCCCACTTGTGTCCACATCGTTCCTGCCATGTGGCAGCAGCCCAGTAATTGCAGTGGCTTCACAAGGGGTGGCACACGCCAGCCCTGCTTGGGAGAACCTGGCACCTGCAACACTCTGAGTGGAGGCAGGGGAAATGGCCCTGCAAGCAATGACTTACTTCAAACCCTGTTGGTAACCAGTTTTTTTGGCCTTAGGAAACTCACCAGCCACTCACGCTTTGCTTTTCCAGACAATTGCTTTCTTTGCCTCAAGAAGCTGGAACTGGTCATACTTGTCTCATACTCCCCCTCCTCTTCTTAGGCTGGCCCTGCCTACATTACAGCAGTGTTACTCTGCCTGTATCCCAGCATATACTGGCTGAAGGCTCTTACTGAAAGTAGACGCTCAATGCAATGTGGGTCTACAGTGGCCTCAGACCTTCATTAATGGCAAAACAACAGGCAGCTATTTGCATGGCGGCTGTGACCAACAGTGGGAACCAATATCTCAGCCACAAATAGGCTGCAGAGAAGCTTTGCTCCAGGACAAATGCCCAAGGTCTATGATTCCTCCTGGGGTTACCTCAAGGCCCAAATTCTTTGGGCAAGGCTCTCAGCAGAGGATTTGAGGATGAGGCTCTGTTGGAGTAGGTACATAGGTCCTGACTTGCACACCTGATGGCTTTCTACTGGTATTTTCATTTGTTCCAATAAGACCCAGATCTCAGTGTGCTCACAGTGAAGGTGAGGAGTAGGTTTCCTCTATACTGAGTCCCAGTCAGTTGAGTGCTCTCTACAGTACTTAAGTCTGTTGTTTCCAATGTCTTGTACTTACAGTTTTCTTGTTGATAGAGGCTTCAGGAAATTTTTGAGCTGTGGCCTGATCTCATGTAATGACCTGAAATCCAAACTTTTTGAAGACAGCAGGGAACTTGGCACGTCTATATAACTGGTACTATAGGGACTGGCAGCGTTTGTCCTGGCTGTCAGACCCTGGCCTGGAGACAAGAAGAGATGTACACTTAGAGCATGGAGCTGTCCCAGTGAGGAGTGGGTAGCTTTTCCCTGGCACTCACCCTGCTCTGCGGTGGTGGGAGGCGAGGCACTTTCTTCATTAGCTTTGTGTGTTGTTTTCAAATCCTTTTCCTTTGTGTGCTTTTTTCCATGTTCCTCCTGCCACTCTTTCGGAGATAGTTGATAGAGGAAGTCCCTGTACATCTTGTACTCCTGAAGAGTATGCTTGAATCTGGATATATCACTGGGTTGAGAGAAGTGGACAAAGTTTGTTAGCAGGGAGGAAAGCCCCTGTTTGAACAGGTTCTTTCTAACTCTTGATATTCAGCTTCACCCAGAGAAGGGACAAGAGGGCACGTGTCTTCATGGACATGCAAAGACAAATGGGAACCTGCCCTGCGTGCTCTCTGTGGTTCCTCATGTGGAAGCTGTCTGGTCACGTCTCTGTGGCCAGACCCTTGCTATGGCACTGGGCTTGCTAATTTTGGATTTTTTACTTGAAAATGAATGAGAAAGCTTGCCAGCTCAACACATAATGGGAATTATAGGGTGGGGTTTTTTTCTTTCCCCAGGTCACCATTAAAATGCATTACCTAGTTTTGTTTGGTTTTTAATCTGAGACTAAGCATTTAATTTTGGTTTTGGAATGTTTATACTTTTAAAAAATATAATTTAAAAACTAGCTGAGTTGTTTTAGAAACAAAGCCAGCATCTGGAAAACAAAAGCTGAAACATTTTGACTCTTAAAATTGAACATTTTCAGAAATCTTTTTCCTCAATTCCCTTTTCCCCCAAGGGCTGTGAGGGTATAGCGCTGTAGGAGCTGCTAAAGGCTAGGCAGGAATAGTGTGCAACCATTACCTTTGGAGGTTCTCTATTTGGGAAGTGATTGCCTGGATCTCCGTTATTTTCTTTGTCTTTGCTGCGGTTTCTTTTTCGGCACTAGGGAAGAATGCATAAACGTAAGCCATAAAACAATTTAGCAGTAAGCGGGTAGTGAATTGCAGGTAGTGAGGTGCACATAAAACAGAGAAAAAGATGTGGGGGAGCACTACAAATATCTCTTATAGTTGTATCCCAGGTGATGCTTGGCTCCTGCCTGAAGGCCCTGCTTGTCTTGGCAAAGAGAGTATGGGGTTCCAGCGATGCTTCCAGGTTAAGGCCCTCCCTAATTTGGCTGCTGCTGAACATCAATTGCTGCTCTGCCCTTGTGATACCTGTAACGGGCCAAAGTGCTCGGCTTGCTTCACTTAGGGGACTGTTTCTCCTGTGAGGTGTTGGGCAGAAGCATATCCCTCTCGTAAGGGTGTTGTGAGAAGAATGGAAGTGGTGGGGTCAACAGCAGGTTCCTTGCTGCAGCCAAATCAAAGGCTTTTGTAATGAGGGGATTCCCCAGCTATTGTTCTTCCTCTCTTTCATTGAATGTGGGGGGGGAAAGTGCCATCAGGACTGTAACTGTGAGCAAACTCAGACATAGAGCATTTGCTAGCCAAAACCCTGCGCGGAGGTCAAGTAAAAGACCTCCTGTGTCCAGCGCAAAAAAGCACACAAGTGGTTCTCTCAACTTCCATTACATTTTCAGGGCTTGAACAGAGTTTTTGTGGTTCTCCTTCAGGAACTCGTCAAACATGGCAGCATCCTTCTCCAGGTAGTATTCAGCCTTTTCCAGTTTTCTTTCCTTGTTCTTTGCTACGTTCTCCATCCTTTGAATCTCATCTCGCTTTACTGCCATGGCATACTGAAATGAACGCAAAAGGCAACACAGTCACATCGGTTGGTTGATTTTAAAGGTATGTTGGTTTAGCTTTGTTCTTGGTTACCTTATTACCTTATAGTTGTTGGCGGAGAGGGTAAGGATTTCAAACTAAAATATGTGTCTTAGTGCAAACTAGGTACATAGAGGCCAGGAGATATTTCAGTAGTAACGTAGCAAATAAGCAGTGAAATTAAAGAGAGAATCCAGTAGTCGCAGCACTGCATTGACTCTGGGCTGACAAAGATTATTCAGTTGTGTTACAGCACAATAATAGAGGTGAGTAATGGGGATATTCCAGCACGGCTCCCTTATTTTGAGTTCAGAACGGCTCCCAGCTATAATTTATGTATAGGACAGCAGGAGCCAAATTGTCAGTATATCTGTGCATCTCACAAATGAAATAGTTGCTTGGCTGCTACTGGATGGTGCAAATGACCTATGTTCCTTCTTTCTTGGTTGGGATTGCTGGGCTATAGGCTATGAGTGTCTTTAACACAGGACTTGGACAATCAGTTCGTGAGGTCTGATGTGTGCCTCCTTGGTATGATCTCCAGGCAATAGATCTCAGGGGGGGAAAAAACCAAAACAAAGCAACACAGAGAAGAATAATTAAACGAACAGAAAGTAACATTCTTAAAGCCAAATACCTCAAGTAAAAATACCTCTCTTCTGTCATTTATGTAGTCACGGAAGGTCTCCTTTTCTAATGGGTAATCTGAAATGAGGATATAAAGTTGCTCAGACTAGAGGGGGAAATATGGCCAAGGCAAAACACAGTGAATACGGAGGCTGCTGTGAGCATGGATGTGGTTGGCATTGGAGCCAGCAATACTGATTATTTTATTATAGTTTTGACCTTGTTTAGGATCAGTTTCATATGGGCTTTCATGGAGTAAAGCCAGGTAGAATGGAGTGGAGAATCTGGTCCTTACAAAGGTCAATGTCCTCTAGACATTAATGGCAAAGCTACTCCTCATGTCAGAGGCAGAAAGTTTAGGCCCGGATCCACTAAAATCCAACTTTAGGTCAGCTTAGTAGAAATGTCCGCATGACACAAGGTCCTGCAAACTCTCAGCTGACTCCCAGCCTATTCCCAGAGCTCACAGCTACTGCAGAGGCCATAGGGGATGGTGGAATCCAGGCTACTGCGGTGGGGGTGATACATGCTCTGTATGTAAATGCATGAGATGGAGATGGCCCAGCCACACGTAAGCTGGCAAGATGCAGCATGTAACTATTGTGTTTGCAAGAGCTCACCAAAGTCAGCTAGAGCTAACTGCTACTCCCATCCCCTCTTTGATTTTTACTTTAGGCTGTTACTCAGCTGAGCAGCACCGCTACAAGGATAGTAACTGTTCCCTACCTTTTTTAATGGCTATCTTCCATGAAAGACTCTCCTGAAGAGTTTTCAGTCTCTCTTCATTTGTTGCCTGTTTTCTGCCCTCCTCTTCTTCTTCCTTTTGCAGAGCTTTCCTCAACCCTTTTTGCTTTGCTTTTATTTTAGCAGAGTAAGTCATTTTCTCATGGATTTTCATGGTCTTCATCCTTTCACGTTCCTATGAGGAGAAGTCAGTTATGTGGACAGTTTGATTATGTGCTTTGTTTGCTGTGGTTTTTAAAGACATGAGTCGTTATTCACAGTTTAGAAATTTGCAGGCTACTGATATCCTGCTGATGCATGGTTGCCTGGTTTATCTGACTAATCCCAACGATATTCTCTCTTGAGGCAACTGAAACACTTCATTTCTTAGCATTTGTTCTCATTAGTTTGTTGATTTGTATTCTGCATCTAGCCACCAGCTGTGCCAGTTTGGACCTACTCAGTGTCCTCATTTTTCCTTCCTGGATTATTCCTGGGAGAGAATGGAAATTTTCAGAGATTCATCCTTCAAGTCCCTTAGTAAGAGGGAACAAAAGGACAGCCCATGCTCAATACTGACTCAGTCCAACTTTCACAAAGGCATGTATATCCTCAAGTTCAGATTGAGAGGATCTACTCAAACCACTCCAGAGCTTTCTGGAGGGTAAAAGGTTGTTCATGCTCAGTGCTTTCACATGGGCTGAGGTGTACTTCATTGCTCTTTGCACAGTTTGGGCATGGGTTAGGCTGAGGACATCACTCGGCCGACATCCTTGGTGCACTTCTTTCTAAGCCCTTCCCCATACTTATATAGTGACCTTCAACCCAAGCTAAAACCAGACTATCATTCATCAATGTGAGGTGAGGCGGCTTGCTTAAGCTTGTTTGGAGCTCTCCCTTTGTGATTTAGAAACAAAGAGCTCTTGCTTCCACACTACTGCCTGGCTTCTGCAACCACATGCAACAATCAGACCTCTCAGAGATGCGACAACCTCTCCATGACTTCTCACCCCCTCTGGATTGCATGCTCTAATGAAAGTCCACTGCAGAAATAAGGAAGAAAGAGACATTCCTGAGACCCAGCTCTATGGTCTGGTGGGTTGCAATTCCCTATCTTATGGAGAGAAACCTAAGGCATGAAACCCATGTCATCCTTCTTCCTAGGCATTCATTTTGTTGGCAGTTCAGAAGAAGGTCACATCAAACATTGGAATACAGCGTCCCAAGCAGAAAGTCAAGCCTGTTGAAGTGGAAAGCAAAAGATCTTTCACCAAAGCTTTATGTAGAAATCAATGCTAACAGCACTGGCAGGTATCTTCTCCAGGAACAGGAGCGAGTGGTAAATCTACCTTGAAGTAAGTAAGTAAAGTGACAATATCCAGATTTTGCACTAGCAACGAGCAAGCCTGTGCTCAGATCTGCTCTTGGCAAAGTTAATCTCTCATCATGGACTTCGGTGGACTTGAAGCTGATCTGGGGGAATCTCAGCTGAATTTGACAGCTGTTATTTCTGTCATGCACTAAATTTTGGTATTATATCGGTTGGTTGCCTGCCCTAGTGAACTGCTTGTATATACATTGGCCTAAAGCATGTATACATACCGCCTTAGCCTTTTTTCTTTCCTTGTCCCTTATTGAGAAAATATCGATATCTGGAGGAATTGTAAATGGATTTTTCATGGGGTTTTCTTCCTCCTCTTCTGGGCTTTCTGCAAAAAATGGATGAGGATGTAGAAGACGCAAGGCAGACTATCAGGACCCAGTGCAAAGGGACTTTGCTGCATCACGCCTGAAGGGTGGGCAGCTGTGCTCACAGCTGCAGATGCCTAACAATGCTGACTCAAGAGTGGGGAGCTGAATAGGGCTTATAAGAAGCCAGTGATGTAACTGAGACCTCTGTATGGTTTATGTCACTTGACCACATCTGCTGATCAACTCAGGATTTCAGCCAGGGATTTTTGTAAGTCTGGAGCTATTTTACCTGTCTCATCTGATCATGGCCAGAAGAGTCTGAATACAGTCCTCTCCTTTGACCTAACAACGAAAAGCTGCTGGAGCATCATGACCTTACCTGACAGCACAGGCTGGGTTTCCATTCCAGGTTTGGAAGAGAGACTTTTAGATGTTGACTCTGTATGTGGAGATGGCATCTTTGACCCTGGCCCAAGGAAAACCATAAATAAATCAATCAACTGGGACCTGCCAGTAACTGACGCAGCAGGTTTTACAGCAGTGATGGGCCTAGGGGCTTTCTGGACCTTAACCACTGAGCCTTTTGTGTCTGTAGGAATTAACAAAAAGCTTCAGTAAACTGGAAAATATTTGTGTTCTGACTCCAAAAAGGAGATGTTAATCCCTGGCTTATGTGAAAGCTGTGTAAAACATAGTCTTCCTTACACGCACACTGATGGGAAAGCAAAGACAAAACAATTTGGAGATAACAAGCAACTCAAGTCCCTTGCCTCTTGTTCCACCCACATCTCCTGTTTTGATCCACACCCATACTTTTTCATCCTCCCATTGCTGGTTCACAAGCAACATTTTTACTCCCTAAAGCTCTTACCAGTAATTGCTTCAGCACTGTGGGTTTCTTGTGATAAGGCTGAATGATTGTTGGACAGCACAGACATGCTGTAGAGAACTCTGTCGTGTTTAATTTTAGGCTGGCAAACTGTTGAAGGTTAGGTTTTTGTTTCTCTGAATCCAGTCTCTTTTTGTAGTCTTTGCTATGGATCCTAGGGGAAAAGGCATAATTGTAACGATCTCGCTTACAAAGAACAGATAGACCATTGTTAAAGTTACCCTCTAATCAACAAGGGCAGCAAGCTGGGTCCCAGTGAGGTATTAGTTCAATTGATGCAATTCTGCTGCTGGGACCGTTCCTGATCTGCACTGGTATAAGACACAGCAGAAAATATTCTCTTCCGCTTGCACTAGTTTTAAGGCTATTTTAGAGCATCGTTTTTTGCTCTGAACAGCCTCCAGTTTTTATGTATTTTGAGCTAAACTCATCTGGCCTAATTTCCATGTGCGTCCTCGATGCTTTGTGTTTCCTATTGGTTCTGTTTCTGCAGCTGCCCAATTAGCATCTTATTCTTTGGAGGTGTCAAACTTTCACTGTTTGACACAGAGGCTGAGGTAGAATTTAGGCTGTTTTAATACATCCCAAATGTTTTCTCTCTCCTTCTCAGTTCTTGAAGCACCTTTTCCAAAAGCCTTCTTGACTGGTAGTTTAGATTTCATGTCTCTCTGAACTTCGTATAACTTAATGGGATATTTCGCTCTAGGGGACCCTCGTCTACATCCTGGAACAACATAACCCCTGCTGATGACGTGAGTTTTGGAGAAAACCCCATCAGGGCAGGGGTAGGAAGGCAGTCAAACGCCTGCAGCGTTCAGTTGAATACACTCTGTGAAATATGCAGAGCTGTTGCAGCAAATACCTGGATGTTCAGCCCTCTTAGTGCGCACCTTGACTTCTGTAATCTAAAACCCTTCTCATAGAGATCTTCTCGTTCATGTAGTTGATTTAAATTCCTGCTACAAGGAATGGGACTGAAAAGCAGGACTAGGCAGAGGATACTGGCATATGGAAAATAATTGTCAGTGAAACTCTCAGAGATAAACAGTGCTTTATAATATAATTTTAGTGAAGCATAGGAATTTGTTTCTAAGGTTAACTTATAAATATTCATTTTATCAAGGTATTTATGGTTTGACGTTGTTGGGGTTTTTTTAATAGATTGTTTGCACGTCACTCTGGAAATAATGCCAAAAGCTACAGAAGCGCTAGTTGTGCTAATTATAATTATTAAGCTCAATAATGCAAATAAAAAATTGTTTTGTTGCTAGAATCATTTGGCATATATTTCACTGCCTCTGACATTTTTATGTTTCAGTAGCTACATACCAATGGCCAGTAGTATGTGAATCAGTAGATAAGGCGTTTATGGTTTTAATTTACGGAAACATTTATTCAGTGCTTTTCCCTAGCATCAAGCTGCTGCACAGAAAAAAATATGCCAAAGTAAACATGCAAACAGTTCTAAAAAAAATACAATAAAACCCATCCACCATGTTCCCAGAGCAATGAATAAGCATATGTTTTATACACTCAAATTATTTAAATGATACCATCGCTTGCAGAGAAGGCTCATTATGCTCTCTGGGAAACCACCTCAAGTTTTGAGCTACAGAGCAACTCTTCCAGGGACAGATGTGTCCCATTTCCCAATACATACCCCGCCACTTGCACACGGAGAAGGAGATGGTTAGTGCGTGTGATTTCCCCGTGACACACGCCAGCACCTCCGCTTGTCTGAGTGAGGCGCTGTATCTGATGTCGAAAACAGAAAAGAAATTGCTGTGATTGCCCTCACCCCCTTTATTTTTTGGTTTCTCACCCAAAGAAGAGCTCCTCTGGGCTCCTCTCCACAGGGGGGCTGTGGTCAGATGGGGACGTGGACGTGGCCGTGGCCGTGGCCGTGGCCGCGGCGCAGCTCGGCTCAGCTCCGGGCTTTCACCGCCTCTTGTTTGCACTGCCATGGAAACCTGCACTCCCGTTGCCTGGGAGCATCTGACCCGCACGCGTGGGAGGGATGCATCGCTCCCTTCTGGCGCTAGGTCTGGCTCCCCTGCGGCTGGGACAAGTGCCCCTGCCCCGATGGAGCGGGGCTGAGCCAGGTGGGTCCTCCTGGAGCCCGGCCACCGCGGGAGGCTTCACAGAATCACCTGCCTGGCTGCAATGCAGGCACATCGGTAGGTCTCCCGAGCAGGCAGCTTGCTGAAGTTCAAACCAGACGACAGGATGGAAAAGGAAGAAAACTTTTGCGGTGGAAGAGGTCTCCCTGGCTTGCTGGGTTCTTTATTCATTATTTCAGTCCACATGGCCTGGGAATCGGATATTTAACCCCATCTCTGCAAGCAAAGCAGTGGGTTGAGGAAATGGGAGCTGGAGCTCCTGAGTGTGGAAATGACTGTAGTTTTTAGTCACTGTGTGACTTACAGTCTCTGCCTTGGTCCTTCTATTTGTAAAGTCTGAACAGTCACAGTTTGGAGGCTATGTGTGGTATGGGTGAATGAACTGTTATTTACTGGAGGTTCCCCAAGTCAATACTGCTATTGAATCCCAAATATCATGTTCCATAATACCATATAATACTGAAGATGGTTTGATAAAATATCAGTTGAAAAAAGCAATACATTTAAAAGGAGGAAAAGATCCTTAAATCCCCATATTTTCTCTTTCCTGTTTCTGAGAAGACCAAATCAGTTCCAAATGGATTGTGTTCTTCTCTAGGCTCTTTAGACTCTGTATTAATACAATTTCAGCTTTCTGAAATAGCGGTTTCTTTCATTTACCGATAGGTTTCCAGCTTTCTCCATCTGAATAACTCATGCAATAAATAGCATGATTTCTGTGAGTGCAAACTCCCATTTGATTGTTATAGTTCTTTTCTGTAATTGCTGATTATCAAAAGACTGGATTCAGCAACAGAAGGAAAATGCTTATACAGAAAGAAATTTCTCTTTATTCTGCACATGAATGCTTTGATTTTTAGCAGTGATGCAGAAAACCATAGTGCTATCTTTAGTATGTTTTGGGAAATTTCCCAAATGTATTGGGGAATATGTATAAAAAATGAGACTATAGAATAATTTCCATTACCAAAAAAAAAAATTCAGGAATAAATTGTACTTAAGATGCATTTTTCTAAAGGCATAATATCAAATCGTCTTTGTTCAGAAATACCAGTTTATTACAGAATTGTGAATTTGCCGCAGTGGTAACATCACAGAAATAGATAACAGAAAACTAAGACCTTTGAACAGCTATGGCTCTGTCTAGCGTAATGTCTGTATCAATGAGTGATACATTTATATATCCATTGCTCTGTTCCGTGCTATCCTAGCTAAACACTTATTTCCCCAAACTGGAACAGAGGTTATTTAAAACCAGAGATGTATTCTGTGAATTCTTGGAAATGTGCAAGCTCTTCATAGCTTTGGTTCATTCATTGTGTCCCACACATGCCATAAGCCACTTAGGCTTTGCATTTCCTTGAGGGCAAACAAGTTTTTAAGGCCAGAAGGACATCTGGGGTCTATTCTTAGCCACCATTAACTTGGTTAATGAATGGAATAAATAGCATGTGCAACATCATGGGAAAATCTGCCTGGTGGTGTAGGTTGTGTGGCTGCCCAGTGCTGCAGCTCGTTAGGGGTTTCTGGGTTGTGTAATGTTGCTTCAGGGCACCATGTTTTTGGGGCTTATTAAATGTCTGGACGTGCTTCCTCGGTGCACAGCCGAGAAAGGCAGCTTTCATGGTAAGAATGGCAGGTTGCTGCCTGCGTTTCCAACAGGATGTCTGCAGATGCAGGGGCTTGTAGGGGGTGGTTTTGTTAGGACATGGGATTGGGATTTCAGGATATCATTATTTCTTTGCTCTCTTACTTTCTTTTTTGAAGGGGTTATTTGTCTTCTCCGCTCCTTGGTCACCCAGTTTGTGATGTGAAGGGGTTACTTGTCTTCTCCATTCAGTCACCCCGTTTGTGACGTGGGGATGCTGATCCCTACCGCAGAGGTGTTGCAAGGGTTAATTAGCGTTGGCAAAACATTTTGAAATGGCTGATTGAGAAACACTGCCAGAGATGAAAGCTGAATAAGTATCTAGATAAATAAATATTCCTTTGTAGTCTTATCATTACGGGAAACTCCCCGTGTACCCAGGATGCTGCACAGGTCACTGAGCAGTCATCTCCCCATTGCCTGGAGTCTTCCCAAGGGGACTCATTTACTTAAGTATTTCACTTCAGTTTCTGCGATGTGAGCCACAATACGTACCGCACAAAGAGAAAAGCCTGGAAGTTAACCAGCAAACACCATGGAAATACCAAATGGATTGGCAGGTTTTTCTTTCTCTGGAACTCTTGTTCCTGTGTTTCCCGGTGAATTGTGCGGCTGCGGAACTCGGAGCATCCCAGGAGGGAGAAGGGGAAGTCAGAGCCTATTCCCAGGGTTAGACACGAGGAAGGAGGGGGGATCCTCAAGCGAGCGTCCACAAGACACCGCCTACAAGAGCTCTGCTGAAGGCAGTGCAGCCAGCTCTGCTTCAGTATGTTCTCTGTTGAGCTGTCAGGAGAAGTTTTTTTGCTGGTGGGTCTCCTTAGGACACTGTTCTCCTGCCTTTCTCCTGCCTGGGGGGCAGCAGCTTCAGGATGGTTATGGAGATCCCATGGGGAATATATGGCTGCTCACACACTTCTTGCAAGGTCTGTGCATGCTGCTGAGCTCTGTAGAGAGGCTGAAAGGGGGAGAAACAGTGACCATGTGGTTCTCCTCCATTTGTACTTTATTCACAGCACAAATCCCTGCATCAGCACCACAGCTCAATGAAAGATGCCAAAAGAAACAGTGCTGGAGACCATATCCACCCCATCTGATCCCAGCATGTCTCTGTTTCCCTGCAGTTCTTCTCCCTTCCCAGCACCAGACCGTCGTGAAGGCCAGGCTGAACGGCCACATGCATTGACTGCTGCATGTGCACAGCAAATCCAGGGCCTCTCGACAGCAAGAGGGATGTCTCCTGTCTCCGTAGGTTATAGGGCACAAGGAAGTGACGGCCTGACAGAAAAAGAGTTACTATGACTTGGGGTGGAGCCATTCCAAACAGGGGCGAGCAGCTGGTGCATAAGGCAAGCAGGAGACCTCTTGTGAACAGCAAAGCTGTGATACCCAAGTGCCATGGCCCTATGGGGTCTAACCACTGGCACTGCTGTTTACCCCCTGCTCCGTCCAGCTGAAGCTTACTTCCAGGAAAGATTTCATCTCAATGCAAAATTTTCCAGCTTGAAAAATGTCCCCCGTAACCTTTGCATGGCCAGAGCCAGCCACGAGATGGCAGCAACCTTGTATTGCCAGGGCTGGGGATTTGGCTCGGTGACCCACATTTCCTGTTCTTGCTTCTCCATGCTCCTTTTACCTTATAGATGAGGTCTTCAGGCTTGACGAGCACCGAGAAACCCTGGCCCATCCTCTGGCTTGAAGGAGAAGTGTCCCCAGAGGGGGGCTCTGCAAGAAGACCTGTGAGCTCAACTCTCACCTTTGCAAACAGGCTGATGGAGCAGGACTCACTCTTTGTGTCCTACCACTGATCCCCAGCCCCCAGTGTGTTCCTGGGCTGTCTCATCCAAAACGAATTTGTGGTATTCTTTCAACTGATCTGATTTCACTCTCGTGGATGAAAGTTGCTAAAATCTCTGAAGGGCCACATGGAAATGGCAAGACAGCCCCCGTCATCTGTTCTTTTACTGTGGGTACACATGGGTGCTGTGTAATGACTTGGACAAAAAGCAGCAAGTGCTCAGTGAT
>NW_008825290.1:758445-766319 GCF_000699105.1 Pygoscelis adeliae | reverse complement strand
CTGAGAAGAAGAGAAAATGTTCTGCAATCTTCATCTTGGGACCCTTGCCAGATCTGGGCCAGTTTCTTTTGCAATGAAAATCTTATTCTAGTGTGTGCTGTGGTGGCAAGGAGTGTTTCTTGACAGTGACTCTCAGCAGTGCTCTCCTCAGACAACTGCACACAGATAAGCCCTGTGCTTTGCTCTAGCTCCTGAGCTAACGCAGCCAATGCCATGAAGAGTCGGTTGACTCGGGCTCCCTGACTTCTGGATCAGTCAATGTGGGGACTGCTTGTTGATCAGTCGAGTGGTGGTGGTGTAGCAGAGCCTGATGCACATGCAGCGGAAGATGGCAGAATCACAGAATAATAACATTTGGGAGGGACCGCTGGAGGTCTCTAGTCCAACCTCCTGCTCAAAGCAGGGCTAACTTCGAAGTCATATCAGGCTGCTCAAGGCCTTGCCCAGCTGTTTTGAAAACCTCTAAGGATGGAGATTTCACAAACCCTCCAGACGATGGAGGGTGAGATCTGGGAGGTTGAGCTTGGGCTCAGTGGGGTGGCCCCACTGGTTTGCTCTGGTAAGGATATAAATAAATGATATGGTTGCAATTTCAAGGCCAGTTCTGAATAACCAGCTAGACCTGATCCCAAACTGAAAACTGTAACCAGTTCCAGACTTCCCTCAGAGCTCAGTACTTTTGGGACCTAGGAGTTTGCATTTGACCCATTGTAAAGAGAGCCACAAAGCTGCAGCCAAGGAGACTTTCCTAACCAGGGCTATAAATCCAGGCTATTTGCAGGGACAAATGACCCAGGAACCTGAGGTTGCAACTTCATGATTTTGCATTAAGCTCTTAAGGCACAGTTCCAGCCTTTTTCCTGGCCCTTGCTTTGTGGCAAAACTACAGCTGCTGTGACTGCATGGGAACTGATCCAGCTGAAAAATACCCTGCCTGAGGAAAAGATCCTTTTTATTATGATCACCGTGATGACTTGAGGAAGAGGGACACATGGGCTGGGGGAAGGTGGAATTGCCCCTTTCAGTGACAGCCTGTGCTTTGACCGTCTTAGGGAGATAATGAAACTGCAGCTTTGTGGTGGTAAAACAGGCTGCTCCTGCAAGCCCTGCACACAAATTGCCTTCAACAGGGGTGTATGGAGCAGACCAGAAAGGATTCATAAGTAAAGTTATGGGTCATGCTGATTTCTAAGAGCTGCAAAAGGAAGCACGTGCTTCATGGCTCCAAACTCTTTCTGCTCATGTGGAATGGATTAAAGGTAAAAACAGCCCTGTTATTCACTTTGCTCCTGAGCTGTTTCAGTCCTGTCTATCTTCTTCTCCAGAGAAGCTTGTACAGGAACTATTATCTGTGATCCAAAACTGCGGCTCATAT
Organism: Pygoscelis adeliae; assembly: GCF_000699105.1. Classification (NCBI taxonomy): domain Eukaryota; kingdom Metazoa; phylum Chordata; class Aves; order Sphenisciformes; family Spheniscidae; genus Pygoscelis; species Pygoscelis adeliae. Next base: position 764,944 of record NW_008825290.1, on the reverse strand, counting down.
CCCCAGGGTAGCTCATGGGATCCACTTCCCCTTGCCAGAGAATGAGGCATCACTGGGTACCAGCTGCAATGGTTCAGGGATGTTTGGTGCCAGGCTGGCTGTTTTCTTGCAGGATCTGCCTATTTGCAGATCTCTATTTTAAGTATGGAGTACTGGGGCACAGGGAAGCAAAGTGACTCCGCCGATGCTGTGTAGTGGGTCTTTGGTGGACAAGCCGCAAATCCACGTCTTATATCTGTTTAGCTGGAATCACGGACAGCACAAACATAGTCCTCACGCAACGACAGATTTATTACTTGGAAATGCTAGAAAGTTTCCACATCCTGTTCCTATTCCTTTGCCTGCACCTGTGTGAATGCCCGCTGTTCTCCCCACCAGGATGTCAGCAGATCCTGTAGTTTGTTTTCCACTGAAATGTCTCCTCTTAGGTAAATATTACATCTGGGGTTGCTTTGCCAGTGGCTTTCCTACCTGGAGTTTGTACAACAGGTCAATGCCCTGCTCAGAGATAAGCGGAATACTTGCTGTGAGTGCTGTTTGCTGCTGTGATACGCCACCCTGCTCTTCCCTCATGAGCTTCTCCTTTAAAGGTTTTTGAATGCTGCTTGAGTCGTGGAGGTTTTAGCAAAGTGAGGGAAATTTAAGACAAGCCATCTAGTGCTCGGACAGAGCAGAAGGACTTGTTTATTGCAACAGCCATGGCTTGTAAATTATTCATCTGTGTGTAATTGAAACACGCAGACCCTCAAAGGTCTTGTTACAAAGGGTGAGGTGAAGGATCAGCGAGCTTCGAGCAAAACAGGAAGGTTAACAGGTCCTGGGGAACCCTTCTCCATCCACCTGCACCTGCTCTGCAATAATGCCTGTTTGCAGAAGAAAACTGAGTTGCCGATAAGTGAAGCAACGCACAGATATGTGTCTGTATGGGGGAGAGAACATCTGTAAAATATCTCCCTGTGTCAGTTCTCCCTCCAGTGGGAAACACAGATTTGAAGCTGTTTGCAGTGAAACGTATACACAGCCTGTGGGCACGTACCAAGTATCAATGCACAATAGGCTCTGGCCTCTGTGAAAAGGAGAAGAAGTTTCCAAAGACCAAGGGAGATCAGAATAGCCGGCTAAGCAGAAAAGGAGCCAGTACACTTCTGCTCAGCAGTTCTGTCTCCAGACAAAACCAGACTTCAACTAATTCAGAAGAGCAGATGCTAGCTGGAACATTAATTGGAACAAATATAATCTTTTGTCTGTGCTTAAATCTGTATTCTAGCTCTCTTACAGTAGGTTTGGAGAGAGAAAGAGTTAACCCTTTAGCTGGCTTATTATTTTGTTAGGCACAGCATGTCCTTAGAAGAGAGCATAAGGAAACATCTATGAATAGGTTTGGATCCTTTTTTTTCAGGAGCAAACAATTCTCTGTCTAATAATGCAGAATCATCATCACAACCAGCATTCTCAACGCTTCCTTCTCACGGTGTTGTTAGTAAAGTGATCTTGCTCAGCTTTCAGAGGCCTTGTAAGTAGTGCTGGGCACAGGGCCAGCTGCTGTTCTTCCCTGTATGTATTGTATTAAGAGGACACCTCTTCTTTAACCTGTGCTCATTTGTTCCCCTCAGCCTGTATGACTTCTCATTAGACTTGATGTATGATCTATAGAAAGTGCAAAGAGCTCAGCTGACATCTGATATGCTTATAAATAGCCTGTCTGCCCTGCTACAGTTCTGTAGCTATCCCAACATGAGCAAACACTTGACGTATTGCGCTCTTCCTGGAACTGGGATGCTATCGGAGATTTTCCTCTAAAGCATCCAAATTTGGCCTCTGCTGGAAGCTGGGTACTTGACTGCAGGCACCACTGGTCTGTTCCAGATTGGCAGGTCCTCAATCTTGTCCTAGTCTCCGATTCCTCCCTAAGAGATGAGGCAAAGGCGTCGTTCGAGTAATGAGGCTCTTCCACTGTTCCCTGTCCTCCCTGCTCCAGTCTCCTGTCGCAGGCAGAGGCTCCCTCGACACAACTACAAGCCCCGGTCCTTTCCTACCGCTTTGCTCACACACCACCCCCAGGCTCCTGTTACTTCCTTCATTCCCGCACCCCCAGTTTACTCCCTCTCCATCAGGGCCAGATCCTGTTTTCTCGAGGGGCTCACCAAATCCATCACGAGTCTGGCAATCCTTGCTGAGATCTGTCCTGTGATGCTTTCCTGAGCACCAGCGCTCCCATCTAGATGCAACATGCTCTGGCTTCCAGCAGACCAAGAGCAGCAAAACCAGCAACCCCTGGTGCAAACTCCTCCCCGCTTCTTCGGTACATATCCCTTAACCCCTTTTTCTTTTGCTGACCTCCTTGAGTGATAACTATTGTCATTTCTCACCCCCTACTTGCACTGAATGAGCCTCAAATTCTGGCTCAAATTTCTCCCAAAGAGATTGCCAGAGAGAGATTAATTTAGGCAGGAGATCTGTGGAGGCTTGGGGAGCTGATCAGGATATTTAAGATTATCCCTGATTCATTTTGTTGCAGATCTGATGCAAGAAGTGAGTCAGATCCCTCCAACACAGTTTGACCTGACGGATGCGGCCGGCAGACAGCTGAGCAGCAGAGTGTGGAGCTCATGTTGTTTTGCAAATGGAATAAAGTTCACTTAACACAGTGGTCAGCTGCCTATACTTGCTGTTAACTCAAAGGCCTCTCACCTGAAAACAACCTGCAGATCACTTACTCCATCACTGCTCGCAGGTGGAATTAGCTCCTGAGAGCCATCGAGGGTGGAGGAGGCGGGTGTTTCTGAGAGGTGACCCTCTTTACGAAGATAGGGCAAAGGTCCCTTTCCTGTGATGCTGAGTTCATCATGCTTGAAATGCTCACAGGGACTGAGCACTGAGGCTGCCCAAAAGGCAGCCCCTTTTGGGCAGGCAGGACCCTGCCCAAAAAACTCTCTCCCTCCTCTGGGCTTTCTCTCTTAGCAATGCTGCCAATATTAGTCTTAATGTAATTTTGCTTTTTTTGCCTGCTTTCTTTTCCTAGGTGTGAATGCTGTCATTACTGAATGACGCTCGTTTCCCATGGGTCCCTTCAGCTTGTAGGAAAATCCTTCTTTCCCCCCAGCCCAGCTGCAGGCAGGTGTTTCCTGAGGCCGGTGGCTTAGGTAAGTTGCTCCTTCTGACTCAGCTCTTGTTGCACTGAGCTCTCAGTGCCTGTCTTCCTTCTGGATGTGTCTTGTTGACTACTGACAGCCACAGGTGAATGGCTCACACACTGATACATGTCTGATTTTTAGACATTTAGAGGTTAGAAGATGAAGCTCATGGAAATTTGTCCTAATATCTACCTCCTGCGTTCTGCCAGCATCTCTTCTTATCAGGACCCACCCCAGTTTCACTGCCCTCCAACCCTCTGTGGTGGTCTGCTGCCTGCCCTGTTTTCCCTCTCAGCCAGGTTCTGGTTCAGACTCTGTCCATTTTCTTCCAACAGGAGAGACAAACTCCTACTACAGCTTCTGCAGGCTGCAGCCCATCCCCACCTCTGCAGGGCAGGCCCCCCCATCTTGGGTACAGTGCTCCCCTGGGGCAGCCGTTGCCTTGCGGTCCCCGGAGAGCAGTGTTTGCAGACAAGCTGTCTGGCGAGAGCATCAGTGTTACTGCATTTGGGCTGGGGGTAGGTTTTATGATTGCTTCTTGACTTGTTCTTTGTGGTTGCTAACTCTACCCGTATGCCCCAGAGATGTAAGGTGTATCCCAACCCCAGACTTCTCCCTGCGGAAAACGGGGGCAGCAGTCCTCAGAGCCTCTGATGGGAGTTTCTTTCGGGCACAGCAGCAATCTCACTCTGCTGAATGCAGACTTGTGCCAGGTTAAGCCATCACCCTTGAATGCCTTCTCTGTTCTTGTTCCAATGCAGCTTCTAAATTAGAAACCCTACCACCTGCATATGATATGAGCAGGGATTTTGCAACACTGGGAGGCTGAGTCAGGCGTAGGGACAAGAGCCATTTCTGCTGCTGAAAGGCTCAGTTACATTCAGGTGCCCACTGCAATAGTTTCCCTTCTCCCCCTATCTCCCCGGGTTGTGCAATATTGGCAAACTCACTGGTCAGCCTGGTGTCAGAGGAGCAGCCGTCCCAGCACCGGCAGCTCTGTGGGGTCCCGGGTGCTGGCTGGCTCAGTGGGGACTCTGCTCGCTGCCTGCTCATGGCTTTTCCCCCTGTCAGCAACAGTATGTCCAAGGTAAATTACCTCTTTTTGGAACAGCTTTAGTTTGAGCTCAGATTGGCAGCCTCTGTCTTACTGTGAACCTTTTCGATATAGCGGCAGGACACCATCCCGGTAAGGAAAACAGGCTGAAAACACTTGCCGTGCTGTACCCTCTCCAATGGCCCACCACACCTGTGTGTTATATGGACAAAAATTTACTGCTCCCAATTTCCCTAGACAGTACACTGCAGGGAAAGCAATCTGGTGCCTGTCCTTCAGATCCAGCCCCTTTTGCCAGTTCTTGCTTTTTAAGCTTCGCAGGTAAAATCTAATGGAGCTTGTTAAGGCTGTTCAGATCGGTGGTGGCTTCGGTAAAGGGTCTTGTAAAATAAGAGTGTTTGGATTTCTGTTATCCTCGTATTTAGTTTCCTGTAGACCTTTCGGTGCTTTCTGAGCCTGGCCTAGAGCTAAACTATTCTTGAGGACTAGTTAAAGACTTACTTATTTTCTTGATACTTTTTCTAGTATCTTGTAAACCTTCTTCTGCCTTTAGCACTGTTAAATGGTGAAGCAAGGAGTTTTACCGCTACAATATATCTATGTTTTGTAACAGCAGAAGGAACAGCTCAGTTCCTAACTGAAGGTCTCTTAAGTTGTTCTAAGTTTCCCTGTTTGAATATATGGCATCACCTTGGGATAAGCCCAATGAAGCTTCCAGCAGTTTGCCTGACTGACTTACCTTTCACTCCCCCTACACTGTGTTAGACCCAGGAGTTTGTGCTATGCCCATCCTGGGTCACAGCTTGATCTCTTTTCAGAGGGTAAATCCTGCAGCTCCATTAACGTGCGGCTGCTCAAGACAGCCCCTTGAAGCAGCCCATGTGGCTCCTCAGCAGGCACGTGGACTTGAAGGCAGCCAAAGAAGGCTCCTGGCATGTTTTCCTCTCAAAAGTGGGGATGAGGGAGGAGGAGGCTGCAATAATTGAGCTGACAAAATTTTTTGTCTCCTGTCTGGGTCCCACTGGGCTCTGAAGAGAGTCGAGAAGTGCCAAGTCCTCGGGCTGGCCCTGTCCCACGCGGAGGCTGCCTTCCAGTGTGGCTCAGGGGCCTCTGCTCAAGGTGATTTTTCAGCATTTTTATTCCATTCTGCACCTCTCGTTCTGGGTTGCTGAAGCTTTCCTGCTGGCTTATATTTTTATGAGGACTTGTCTCACCCATTGGGCTCTGATGACTGGGCCACCTTCCCGTCCCTCTTTCCAGAAAAGCCATGCTGCAGCTGAGCCTCACCCGGGATGCCTGGTGAGTCCGGCTCTGCCCGGCGGACTGCAGCTCCACTGGCAGCTCAGCTCAGCCCCTTCTGGGAAACCTTTTGCAGACTCTCATTCCTTTTCTCCAAAGCCTCCATCTCTCTCAATTCTTTGGTCCACCTTTGAGCCCAGTGGCCCCTCCGTTGCTCACTTTCTCCTGGCTCGACAGAAATGCTAGCCCTCAGCATTCTCCTTGGAGGTGACATCCCACGCCTGAGTCCAGCATTGAAGCATTTGCCCAAGCAGCCAGCGGAGCTGCCGGGATGCCCTTGGGGCTTTCCCTGTTCCTGCCTGTGTCCAGCTCCTTTGGCTACCTCAGAGCCTTTTTGCATCATATGCTCTGATTTCTCCCACTCCCATCACCCCCCAAAAAATCACCGTCTTTTGGCTTTCCCATGAACCTTCCTCAATTCTCTTACCCCAGGGAAGACCTAAACATCTCCATGCACTCATGCTGACCCAATAGGTCCCTTGGATTTTTGTAGCCTTTATTTCTCTTCCCCAAGCCCATTTGTACCAGGCAGTGCCCAAATAAAATGAAAAAATCCAAGGATTGTTCAAACCCTCTCCTCCACCCCATGCAAACAGACCCGCTTGTGAGGGCAAACAGGTCTTTTGTCCATCATTTTGTGGCTGCACAGTGATGTCCCCTCTACTTTAAAATGTTTTTGTCTGAAAGCAAATTACTAAACAGCTTTTTGAGCAGACTTGCACCGATTTAATTGCCAAACTCTTGCTGTTTCTACACACTGAAGGCCTGATCCTGGAGGTGCTGAGCCAATTTGCTGCGAGGCACGGTTATGCCCGAGTCCTCAGTAAAGTCTGTTTCGGCATTGCACAACACGTCTGTTCTCTGGGGGGGCCCTGCGCAATCTGTGATCAGGACAGACGTCTGAGCTTGATCCCACTGGAATGACGTCAAAGGTTGCAATATTGTACCTCTTCCCGGCGCTGGCAGAGCCCAGCCTGGCGATGTGCCGCTGCAGCGGCTGGGGCCGGGCCTG
>NW_008825290.1:748584-758296 GCF_000699105.1 Pygoscelis adeliae | reverse complement strand
GTGCTCTAGAAACTTCTGACTGAAAGCAAATGGAAGTTGCTTTTAAAAGGAGCATCCTCCGATGTTGACCTGTGAGCAGATAAAACTCCAGCAAACTCATAGCATTTCCCGTGCTTGGGACTCAGGCTGGCACAAGCAAATGCCATTTATCACGGAGCTGCAGCAGGCAGCACAACAGAGGGTGCCAATAAATCACTGGCTGTGGTTTAGCGCTCATCTCCATGGCACTGATTAGGAGAATAGGAGTACATTACCTATAAGCAGCTATTTTGAATGCTTGCTGCTGAAGGCAACAGCGACAGTTAAAGCAGCAGCCTCAGCTTGCACCCAACCAGCCGCGGTGAAATAAGGGTGACAGATATACTGCTACACCTGACTGACTGCAGTAGGGAAGGTTTCCTGCTGCTGCAGGGAGAGAAGAGACCGGCATGTCCTCGGGGCAGCGCGGACTGGCTTTCCTGCACCCTGAGGCACCCCAGCCTGCTGCACTCCCCAGAGGCTACGGCAGGGCAGGAGAGTTGTGAAACACCGTTGTGCTGCTCAGCAGGACATGATTCATTGCAACCTCTTGGCATCATTACAAGCATTGCCTGCGCCTCGCCGGCCCTTCACCGGCCCTACCCACTGGTAAGGCGGCTGCTGACATTTCACATCTGCCAGACCCAGTTTGAAGTGGGCTGATTCCAGCCCTAGATCGGTGAAGTGATGTTTCTGATTCGGTCGGCTGCACGCTGGCCCAAGCTACGGTCCGTTTTGGCAGCTCTGTGCATAGGTCAGGGGAAAGGAAGGAGTGTTTGAGGGTATTAATTTTTATATGAATGTCCAGGCAGTTCTTAGGTTCTTCTTAAAAAGGTGGAGGCAGATTAAGAACAGCTCCCAAGTTCTGATTTTGGAAATACTGGGGTTTTCCAAGTTGTAAATTCGGTAGGAGGAGTTCCAGCCTGCCTGTGGCCATGCACAGCATCCTCTCCTTTAGGCAGCTCAGCACCGTGCAGCGGTAGCTGCACCCTGGGCACTGCCACGTGTGGTGAATACCCTGGGGAAAGTAAAAAAAGACAATCTGTAATGTTAGGAACATTTTTGATGGCTCATTAAGTGAAGAAACTAGAAGATGTATAAAACTGTATTAAAAACCCCCAACCTTGCTTGGTTTAAAAAAATGTGAGAAATTTGTTTTTAACATGTAGGAGCAGAGGTAAGATATCTTTAAAAAAAATTGTAAATTTGAGCTGGAAATAGGACTGAGACAAATCTTGAAAGTAAATATCTAATTACCAGATCAATTTTGATAAAGACTTGGAGTTTGCAATTGATTTCTTTAGCCTCTGCTGAGCCCACCAGTGAAACTCCTGGTTAGTACTGGTGCTGCTGTGGGTCCCATCAGCAAATAACTTACGCTTGTGATTATAATCGATTTTGCATGCTAAAAGTGAAAAACGACATCCCAGAACCAGCATCCTTTCTGTCTTCTCTGATAGTGATAACTGTCTTATTTCTAGGCATAAAAGCAAAATTAGTTTTCTTGACTGGTCGCCCCAGCGAGGTTGTGAGAAGAAGGGCTGGTACTACAATACTTTGCTCTTTGCAGGGCAGAAATTCGCCAATATTTACCTTACGGGCTGTGATATTTAGACAAGAATTCCAAAGAGAATTACAATAGTGAACTTCAGCTAACCCTGACGAGTTTGCATGATCAATGCTTAACCGTAATAAGAGAGCTGATACTTGTTGATTGACAGGAGCCGTAGTGCTATCTAGAGAAGCCCTACTGCCTGCATTAGTTCACAGGATGATCACAGTTACACGCAAGCTTAAGCAAAAAAAAAAAAAGTCCAGATCTAAATGTTGCCCAAGCATTGGAGTAAATTGGCTTTGGAGACAAGGGCAGCTGCTGTGCCGTGCCTCTGCAGCAGACAGATCCCAAGTCCACTTGGTCAAATACCTGGTGATGTGCAGAGGTTTAGAGCTATCTTTTCTCCAGGAAAAAATGAATTAGCATGTCATTAAGTAGAGGTTAGGGAAGAACGAAATCATTAAATAAGATGTGATGTTCTCTCCCATTCAGTGATTACAGGTTCTTCTCGTAGGAGCTGCCATATTCCCTGTGCCATTGGCAGAATTCAGGCGTCCTGAAAAAAACGCTTTGTCGTCATCTTTTTTCTATAAACTCTTCACCAGACGATCTAAGTGCATTTTATGAACATCAGTTTGTTCAGTATTGTACAGTGTCAAGATTATTATCCTCAGGGAACAGGTGGAGAAACCGAAGAGCGAGGAGATGAGGTGCGTTGCTTCTGGCCGTATAGACAATTAAACAGTAGCAGAATTGGGAAAGGACATGGCTTCCTCTCAAGCAGTGCTTATGGGAAAAAAATAAATGCCAGTAATCTGAATTTAGCGCTCTGTTATTTCTTGTGACACCAGTAGGGGTGAATATTTTTCTCCCAAACACCTACAGCATAAGAAAGTGTGCATCTTCAGATCACAGGATGTATGACTAAATTTCCCCCCAAACTTTTTGACAAGTCCAGGGTTGGTGTGAATGAAAACACTTGCTATGATCACATCTGTATTTTGAGGAAGAATAATCCAGGTCTGAATCAGTGTTTTCTTCATTGCTTACATTGCTACTAAGGATTCATTAGATGAGGAAAATAGAAGATTATATCACAATGGATCATTTTTTAAATGAGCAATCCATTTGTTTCGGGGTTTTTTGTTTGTTTATTTGTTTTTAATTATTCTGCTGAGAATATCTGCCCTGTGACAAGCAAAGCAGTCAGCTCTCAACAGCAGTGAAATAAATCTCAGTCCGGGGCAATGCAAATTGGGAAGAAGCTCCAGAGAGTGGTGCTATTTGAAATAAATTGAGGAATTATTTTGAAAGCTTGCATGGAAGAAGGGAGTTTTGCCAACTATTACAATTGGACTTCAGAGGAACTGCTGAGTGGGTAATTAGTCCCTCAGGAACATGGGAGTCTGGACAAATGTAAGACAGAACAAGAGGGAAAAAAAGTGTATGAAGAATTAACTTTAGAAAACAAGCTAGAACATTAGTCACAGGAGGGATATAACTCAACTTCCATTTAATGTTTATTTCTGTGATGAACAGAAATGTTGTTCTTAACCCCTGTACTGAAGCAGGAAATAGGAACCTTCTCTCTTTTTAAGGCAGCTGGAACTGCCTTACTGAAGTTCATCTCTGATAAGAGGGTGAAGGAGAGGGTGAAGAAATGATCTGAACATACTGCAAAGCCAGAAAATGGGACTTATACTTAGGAGGAGCAGGGAAAGAAATTACTTGTGGAGCTGGTTGAGATATTATGTAGTGTCTGTTGTGGTCTTCAGTGACTGCCCCATCATGAAGACAGAGCAATTAGCCAAGGTTTAAAAGATAATGCTCCCTCTTCCCCCCCTGCAACACGAGTATTTGCTCATGGTCTGTCTACGAAGCATGGTATCATTTTCCCCTGTGCTGAGCAGCACTCCAGCTGCAAGGAGGTGATTGACCTACCCAACATGTTGGAGGGTCTTGGCATACCTCTATGCTGGGTTTACAAAGACTTGATGAAATAAAACTGCAAAGAAAACTCAAAGCATGTGAGACACTGTTGAGGTTGTATAGTGCACATGTGGTTGGTCCTGCCCTTCCACAGCTCCTGATTCATAGTCCTATGCTGTAACTATTGAGCTATAGACTTATTTGTAGAGTTTCTACACTCGGCTTTTGTGGTTCATTGCTCCCATTATTATCTCAACAGCAGCAATTTGCTAATCTGTCCTCTTCGTAGAACAGGACTAGTATTGCTTTGGATGTTTGGTGTTTAGAAAAAAGAAGAATGTAATTCATGTGACTCTGGAGGAGAAGGAAGCTTCACAAAAACATCTAATGTATTCAGGTGTGAATCTATGTAAATGGGTCATAGTCACTGAACTGTGTGTCTGGAGGGTTAACAGTAACCTCACAGCTGAAGATTCAGGACCAGCCCCCCAGAACTGGATCTTCCCAATTTTGAGGACTTTGTACTTTGGCGCTGTCTTCTCTACTCTATAACCTCCAAAGAGATTGAGTCAACCTCCCTGCTGGGCTGTCACCGTAACGCTGGCCAAGTGATGGGGTCCCACTTGCCCGTTCTACACTGGTACCCCCAGGAGCACTGTCTGTTGGTGCCGCAGTGTTGCATTTCTGACCTGGCGATGCTCCACTGTGACCTGAGCGAAGGTTACTGGTGTTTTCATGTAGGCTCTGTGTTTACTATTTAAGGTGAGCGAGAGGCTCTGGATTCCATCAGTTGCATCATCATCTCCATTTCCCAATTCAATGCAAATGGCCAGACAGGCAGGCAGCTCTTCCTTGAAAACATTCAAATTCTCTTGAGAGGTGTGCCAGTTTCTGGCAGACTCAGTATTGGCAACACACGATGGACACAACATGGTCATAGTTGTTCATTCCTGTAAACATTGTCTTCAAAATCACCATCTCCTCTCACCACCTTGAGCCACTTCCCTGGAGTGCTCAGCGCAAGGATCCTGCACAAACACACCCAGCTCTGGCGTATTCCTTCCAGGAGAGGGCAGGGGAATACAGTTTATTGCAGATCCACTTCTGAACTGGAGCCAACATTCATCACGTCCCTGATCTTCCTGTACGTCTTCCAGTCTATTTTGCTTTCCTAAACTTGGATGAGCAGAGGTAGGTGCTGAATATCCTCGAAGTGAGTCAGTGGGTTTTGTCACATTTACAGACCTGCCTGTCCCTGAGTCATCTTCAGGAGGGATAGCTTGGACCAGGCGGCTCCTCTTGCTCTTGAACCTCTCGGAGTGAGTCTCATGTGTCACGTTGAAGGCATCGGCTCCAGTACATCTTTGGGACCGGGGTTTAAACAGCTGAGCCCCACTCTTCTGCTTCATCTCACCATCAAGCCGGGGGAGGCAGTGATGGGACAACCTGTCTGTCACACACTCAGCACACCCATATCCCTGCAGAAGGTGGTCTGAATCCCTTCGACGTTCATAATATTAGCAGGTGCAGCTCTGCTCATGGGTGCTTTTGCCAATAGGTTAAAATGCAGGGGTTGTGCATGGAAATCTGAGGTTGGAACTGGATCTGGTTAAAGATGGCCTGGAGAAACAGCAGCCAGAAAGTCAGCTAATGTTTTCTTTCTCAGTATCTTAATGAACAGAAAGTTGGGGAGAAAATCACAAACTCTCCACAGCTCCCACTGTCTTTAATAGTCCAAAGGGCATTAACATAAAAAATCCTAAAATGAGTTTCTTCCATTTTATCTCCTCCTAGACCTATGACTCCAACTTGAAAAGACAACATAATTTCCAAACTAGTGAAAGAAAGAAAAAAAAAAAAACGATAAACGGTTGGCTCTGCAGCACAGATGCCCTTGCAAGGCCAAAGAAATTAAGTCCTGAGATTGCTGTTGCCATTTCCACCTTGTCCTGCAGAACCACAGTCAGGGATAAACTTTGTGTCAATATTTCTGTAGTACCGAGAGAACTTGCAGTCCTTATCTGCAAGTGTCAAGGACTGCTAAGTTAAAGTGATCATAACATTATTGGAGAGTCTGACAGGCTTTTTTATTCCTTCCGTGTCCGTGTAACTGTTCCAGTGCTGAAAGCTGCAGCCCAGAGGAGCTCAGCCGGACACGGCCATTGGCTTTGTGGCACATGGGAGGGATCCGTGTGTGGGAGGCTAATTAAAAAAAAAATAATCCCAAAATAGAATTTGAACTTCCTTTTAATTTTTTCTTTGCCTCATTATTTTTCCTTCTCTCATTGGAAAAGAGCAGGCTTGATTCGTACATCACGTGGAAATGTGCAAGTAATCAATTCAGCCTGACTAACCCTTGTTTTGCCAAGTGGCCGGTTGGCTCATCGCATTACTAATAGTTTGCTGCTGCAGTAAATGGAGAATAACAGGGGCTGGGGCAGAAATACCACAGCTGACCTCTAAAGACAGCAAAGCACTTACCCTGTGCAACACTATCCCTCTTTTTGCCCATCCATGAAGTTCAAACACTTTCCCTTCCAGTCCCTTCAAAAATGAGAAGTCATTTCTAACACAGAGCTGCGCAAACAACGTACAGAAGATGGGAAAACCTGAGGCAGGAAAAATCAGCCTCTGCACAGCCACATATGGAGAGGCAAAGTGTGGGCAGAGCCAAACAATTCTTAGGTGTAAACTGTTGAGCATGGAGCGGATGAGCCTTTCGCTGCCTTTCCCACCTTCGATAGGTCTGTGCTACGTGACATAATAACTTGGGAACAACTTCAGCCGACTGTTTCTTTTTAACTTTATAATGCAGTGCTTTTATTATCTTGAGGAAAATGTTAAAAGGCTTGAACGCCGAGGTTTATTTGCCTTTTCTGACTGGATCTTTAACATACAGCCATCAGACAAAAGCCAATGAAAAGGACCTTAACTTTACGTTAGCCCTGGTGTTTGACTGGGCTGTAGGAACCAGTTTGACTGAAGTTCTCTCCTGAAAGGTGGCAAAAGAGAGAATGGAAAATCCCCAAGCAGGGACAAAGGTAACACTAGATTTTAAAAGGACTTTGCAAAAAGATGAACAGAGGGAAGGAAATCTCTTAGCGATGCACAAAAAGGATGGGGCAGGGGAAAAGACAAATGTATTTTATAGTAGGGAGCGGGGGCTCAGTTTTGCTGCAGTACCAAATGAAGGATGCTGATGTGAGATGTCAGTCAACTGCACAAAAATTCATCCCCAAAAGCCTGTTCCAGCCCAACAGTCATTCCTGGTTCTCATGAAAGTTGGCAGCCAAAAGTGATCAGAAGTCATTGTATTTGTCTAGATCCGTGCATTTCTCCTGCTGTTAACAAAGGCTTGCAGTGTTTCCAAAGCCTTGAGCAAAACTTAGATGAGTGTTGATTTGCTTTCACTATCATGGGGGTCCGAAGAATTAATCACTAAACCAACTGACAGCTTGAGAAGTGCACTCAGATATCCCCGAGGGATGGAGAAGTGGCTGAGTCAGCCCAGAGGCTGGCACCTGCCGCTGTAGCTTGTAATTCTCAATTTTGGGTTTAAGCCCCAAAGTGTTCCTGCGGACCCCAAAACCGGGACTGTGGTTGGAGGCCCTCACAGCAGACTCATGGGTAAAACAATGTGATCATCCTGGGAAAGAAAATTTCACAGACAAAATCTCTGCTTAGAAAAGCTGCTGTAGAGGATGAACCTGTGGACGTGTTTCACCAAGGATGACCCCAGATCCGGGCTCCAAGTGACAGTGACTTTTCCATGTTTTCTCATTATTCTCTGTTGTACGATGACAGGTAGGTGCAGAAGTGAAATTCTTTACGCTAAAATGAAATATCAGAACTTGCGCTATCATATATCCTGTTTGTTTGTTTTTAATGTGTCCTTTGTCTCTGTCTAGAAATTTTGCCTGGGCAGAAAAAGAGGACTTTGGATATTTGTCCAGGCTGTCCTGATGTCCAATAGCCTGGTCAGGGCAGTAATTTCTACAAGAGCGCTGGACACCCAGAAATGCCTAAGGCACAGTCACTGAACATATGCACAAGGGCTTTGCTGAAGTTTCCCAGCGCAGCTGATCCTATGTGCACGGCAAAGGGGATCTGGACATATGCAAAAAGTTTGGTGTATCCAGAACTTGTCACACGGTGTGTAAGCGAGCTCGGGTCAGGGGTTCATCCTGGATGCTCTGGACTCACTTCCCAAGCACTGTGTGCTGCCTGCCTGCATTTTTAATATTTTTTTTCCAGAGAAATCTCAGGGAGAAATACAGAAGCTGTAGTTACACTTGCCTGATTATTTCCATTGCGTTTCACCTCCCAGTAATCGCTGTTGCCTTATATTGAATGGGTAAGATGCTCTGTAGGGTTCTTCAGGTGTGAAAAAGCATCAGATCCCTCCTCCATCGCAGTGCGCAGCTGCACAAGGGCTGGTGCCGGCACAAGGGGAGGTGGCTGGGCATCTCCTCTAGCAGCAGCAGCAGCACATGTTTGGGTCTGTTTGAGCCCACCGAAAACATCACATCTTCGTATCACTAGCTTCAGCAACAGCTAACAGCGCAGTCCTGCAGCTGCGTAGTGGGCAATGCACCCAGCCTTGAGCGGTACTTTCAGGGGAGCGGAAAGGTTGTGGGCCTAGTAAAATGGATGATACTTGAGAAGCAGAACTGGGACACACACCATTTTATTCCCCTGTAAGGTAAATATGGGATTTCACCGCCTCTCCAGCAATTTAGAGAAAGTCAGGAACTACTGTAACTAAAATATAAAGAAATTGTCTTTTGCACATGGAAAAACAAAATTTAGAGAAACCTCTAATGTGTCCCAATGCATATGTAGGTCATAATAATGATAAAATTAAGGCAGTAAATTTTGGTTGTTTTCATGGTAATAAAAATCATAAGGGAATTTCATCTCTGTACAGCCAGCAATTCAAATTCCATTTAAGCCCAGTCTTGAGGGCTTGGGATTTTAGCTGTATCTGAATCTTTAGCTGTATTTGCATTGCATCAAGCTAAACTTCACCTACTCAGGGAACAGGGTTTTTACTTGAGAGAAAACAGTAAAGGAAGGTTTGCCAAAAATCTATTTTGGGTAAAAATATTTAAGGCCAGTGTTTTTACTGATGTAATGCTTTTTACATCAGTGAAGTTACACTAATGCAGAATTTGGCCCTGATGTTTTTGTACAAATATAGTCTCTAGGAATTTGATGAGCGTGTATTTAGGCATTATTCATGGAGATAACACGGAGAGGAAGAGCGAGGTCTGTGCATGAGGGCAGAGCCCCGAGCACCCCCGGGCCCTCTGGCGATACCCACTGGGGTGAGGCAGCACCTGTGGGGTCACCTCTGTCCAGCTGCTGGGCCGTGTCTGCCGTGACTCGTTGAGGTTGAACGTCCTCTTGGGAAGAGGCCAGTTTATGTTTGCCAAACTGTGAGATGTGTTTCTGGCAATTCTGAAGCAATGCAGGCAGAGGATATTTTTGCCAGTTTAAGGCCTTGGGCTGGAGTTGAAAAGAGAAGAAACTGCGGCTTGGTTCTGCCACAGACATTTGGTTTGATCCTCTGTGCCTCATTTTCCCCTCATAAAATCGTCAAATGAGGGTAATACTTAATTTTTCCTGCAGGACAGCGATTTGCAGCCCTGAGGCCCGCAGCCCCTCGGTGGGAGAGTCGGTATGGTGCTCTGTCCCATGTAGCCCTTAAAAAGGGTGCACAGACCTGTTGTCACAAGACTGCATTCTGGTATCCCGGACTGCACCTTCCCAAGGATCTGAAAAATGAAAAACTGAATTTGAAAAACCCCTGACTGAGCAGAAAAACTCACTGCTGCTGCAGCTGGCACCCCTGCATGCTTCCTCAACTGGGCTTCACCTCTGCAGGAGTTAAACACGGATCCTGATCCACGCTGAACATTGCGTAACTATAGTGTGTGTGTATATATATAAAAAAACCGAATATATATGTATTTAATCAAAAAAATAGCAATGACTGTAATAACACTGGAGGGTACCCAGAACCCAATACTTTCCAGCGTGCTGGCCATCACCCCATCAAGCTCCAGCGGGCGGGCAGGAAAGGGGCAGGCGTGAGGCCGTGGGGCCGGAGTGCGGGCGCGGGGCTCGCACGCCCCCGGGGACCTGCTGATCTCCAGGGACTTCCACCCCTCCAGAAGCCCGTACGCGTCCAGGGCCTCGCACACGCAC
>NW_008825290.1:709566-747178 GCF_000699105.1 Pygoscelis adeliae | reverse complement strand
TTGGGGGCGAAGGGGGGTAGTTTCCAGAAAATAAGGCTTTGGGACCGTTTCTGCAGCTTCCCAGAGGCAGTGGGGTTGGGGAAAAAAAAAACCGGGGAGACCCTAAACAACCCCCCATCTTCCCCCTGGTGTCCGGGGAGCAGCGCAGCCACCTTGCAGAAGGGATGAGAGCAAATGGGTTTCCTCCTGGCTCTTGGCTTTTTTTTTTTAGGTTTTTTTTGTTTGTTTGTTTTTTCCCCCCATGCATTTCTAGTTGAATTTCTTAGAAACGCTGGGCCTGGTTTACGGCTCCGTCTGTGGAGCAGGAGTCAGCCTGAACAGATTTAAAATCTTCTAGGGAACAAGAGAAAACCCTAAAGAGATTAGTCCTAAACTAGAAAAAGCTGTAGCAGTGTACGTAGGAAATGACTGTCAGCATATCTGAGCCCATATACTGCTGGGCTATCAGTTGCGCTGGACTGACTGTCCAGAAATGACAGGCTGGGAAATATGTCCCCGTGTTTCGGCAAGTTCCCAGGACTTAACATTTTAATGTTACTCTGAGTCAGAATATGCCTTCTCTGTTTTTTGGGGGTTTTTTTTGTCATCTTTTTTTTTTTAGCTGACAATTAGATGGACAGGTTTTAAACAGAACAACCTGTTTCTGGCAGAAAGGACATCATAACAACCCAGGGAACTCTTAAAAGTTGGAGACCGTTGTGCTGCCGTGTGCTGTTGAACAGCTGCTGTATTTCACTCCAGAAGTGTCTGTTTTTCAGTGGTTGAGGCACTGAGGTCGCTCTGTAGGTGCTTACATTTCTAATGTGTTTTCAGGGCTCCTAGAGATGAAAGTGCTTTATGTAAACAACATCGTTAGTTTTCATAGCTTGTGTAGCCCTGCCTTTTTTTGGTTTTGTTTTTTAATCTTCTGGTTTTGGCTGTGTCTTCAGGCAAACTAGGGATGAAAGCCTTTTGGTTGTTAGTCTGGCCTTTAGGATAAAATATAGCCCGGGCCCGATCCTGCATTCCAGGCATTCCCCAAAATCTTCTTGGCTGCTCTGCAAGTTTTGAGAGTGCACAGAAAGCAGATCTGGACCGTAATGTGCCTGGATCTATTTGCCTCTGACAGTCCCCTCTCTTCTTAAGATTATTCTGGTTACACCAAGTGACATTGCTCCTTGTTGAAAGCGATGGGGAAATAAGTGTGCTGGCTGTTTTCTGCTGAGGGACATTGCTCACAGCAGTTGCTAAGAGTTTGTTGGGTTCCCCCCCCCTTCCTTTCAGCCCTTATTCAAATTAGGGTTTAGTTCTATTCCCAGTGGAATATATGGATATTTTGATATGTGGCTTCCTAGTTCTCACAGCCATTTAAAGAAAACTCAAACTTTTTTTTTTTTAAAAAAAAGAACCTTACCAACTGCTTTTGGTGCAGGCTCTTTTCCCCGCACGCAGAGCACGCCAGCTTTTCTTAGGAAAAAAAACCCAACAAACAACACGTTGCAGTCCAGATTTCACTCACGGCACCATTCTTCAGAAGTTCAAGCTGGAACAATGCAGACATAGGAGGGAGGATCAGAAACCATCTGAGGGCAAGTCCTCCTTTCTGCCCCATATTTCACAAGGCAGTCATCGGGTTTTGGTGCAAGATAGAAACAAGCTGCTTGGGTGAATTCTTACTGGAAGCCAATACAAACTTCTCAGAAGCAGATTGTGTTTTCTGTTTCAAAACTAGGAATAGCTCAGCTCTGGGACTTCTGCTGGAAGAACTTTCCATCAACGCAAGATTTAAAAGAAAAAAAAAAAAGTCAGTCCCGTGTGTTAGAAATAGTTTGGCTCTTCTGACTCTTCACTTTTACTATAAGAAATGATTATAGGCTAAGGTCACAAAACAGAGCCACTAACCTCTGTTTGAACTTCCTCATGTTTGGCACATGTGGGTATTTCATTATCGGTTCAGAGGCATAGCTGGCTGACAGGCCATACATACCAGGAAAATGTGCAATCTTACTTTTAAGTCTTTCTTTCAACCTGCCCCTATTTCCTCCATGTGCGTATGAAGGAGGAAGCTGTATCTTTAAGAAATATGTTTCCCCCCCCCCGTTTCCTGTGAAATATTAATAGACGCTGCCAATGGGATGGAGCTCTTTAAGGGTGTTGTGTAAAACATCTCACGCTGTGTTCGCTGCAGCACGGAGCACATAGACACCTTTTGATTTTTCTCCAGCGAAGGCAAAGACAGGGCAAATTGTGGAGATCAGGCGTCAAGGATGCTCTGCAATAGCAATAACAACCATCCCCTTCCCTGCACAAAACTGGGAGCTATTGACTATTCATGGCAAAGCATCCAAAGCGCAGCGGCAGAGCCTGTGGAAAATGACAGCGTGTAACAAGATTGACTGGCATTTCCTTCGTGCTGGGTCACATGCCTCCTAATTCACACACACACAAAACCTCATAGGCTGATCAAATGACTTCTATCTCTGCAGTCCACATACCTTCCACAGAAAGAGTTGTTTTATTATGCACATATACAGCTCTGTTTTCAATCAGTCACCTTGAGCAAATGACTGAGGGCCAGTGTTCGCTCTGTCCGGAGGCCTCTCTGTTTGCTCTCTAAGAGGCATAGTCTCTGTCCGTAAGCAATTTATTTTTTTTTCCTCGGGGGGTGGGGGGGGAAGAAAACAAATACGTAGATGTCCCTCCTGCCTTCCCCTCCCCAGAAGCCTTTCTAGGAAGTTTGCTTGGCTTAACTGGGAAAGCGCAGGACGGTCGCTGCTGTTGGCGAGCGTTGCGGTGGGCTGCACTAGGAAGGATGGATTTTGCCCTTGTGCCTCTGTGGGGTTGCAGCGGGATTATGGCTCACGTGAGTAGGGGCTTGCAGGATGCTGCCTGCTCGCCACCTCGACACGGGGGGGAAACTGGGAGCGCGGCTGCCCACCGTGGGTCACGGCAGATTGAGATGCCGGGGGTCTGTACAAGCCCTCCCAGTTTAGCATTTGGCACGAGGTTCAGATCACTTCGACCTCCGTACCGGGAGACAGAGGAGTATGGAGTGATGAGGTGAAACCAGCCACCAGCTGGCTTGCCAGGACATGGTAATTAGCTCAGTGCAGTGCCAGCCTTATTAAGGGCAGTGCAGGTGATGATGACGTTGGCACACTGATTCATTACATCTGGAGGGGAAAATCCGCCTAGTAAATGCTGAAGCACAGTAAATATTTTTGGCTCCTGACAGACTGATCCTTGCATTATGCTGATTAGCCTATATTTGTGGAATCGAGGAAGTTAAAAATAAGGTTGGTGGAAAGCTACAAGATAAGGAAAGGATTTGCGTTTTATGGCCACCAGCAATAAACTTTTTTATTCGTTTTTTGGGGTGGTAAAAATTTCAACACTTTATTTTTTTCTCCCCATTCCCTTCTTTGGCTCTAGGTTTCACTGTTAGGTGAAAGCCCATAATTTATTTTCTCTTGCCAGTAATATTCTGGAAGGGAGCTGTAAATCTAGAGTGCACACAGTTGGGAAATGATTTCTGAAAGAATTCTTTTGCAAATACGTGGTGCAATCCTGCAAAATGCTTTGGCCCTGACAGTCCTTAGGGGGTGGTACAGACATATCAAAGCGTGTAGCAGCATGTGTACTCAGTGAGACTGGATGCTTTGGACTTTCCTGTGAGATAGAGGGCTTTACGAGCTTTAGTTCATGGAGATAAATTATTAAACCAACTTCTGACTGTTGCTGTTTTGTTTTCCTCCACTCAGGCTCTCACCTGAACTTTTGCCGCCTGGTATATGCTGTTGGGATATCCATAAGAGATCGCCCAGGAATGGTGGATCACTTGCTGCCTACTGATGAATCCTTTTCATCTACAAGATCTTCTCTTGGATACTTTGGGGACATGACAGCAGGGGTGAGGTCCTACCAAATGCTACCTTCTCCCCTGTCGGAAGATGACAGCGACTCCTCCAGCTTTTGTTCTTGTTCCAGCCCTGACTCCCAGGTTCTCAGCTCCAGCTATGGAAGCACGTCCAGTGCAGAAAGTCAGGACAGTATCTTAGACTACTTATTGTCCCAGGCATCTTTGGGGAACACCGCTGCGTCATGGTGGGACAAAAGGAGACTTCAACCGATAGTGAAAGAGGAGTACTTTAGGTTGCCTGAATTTGCCGTGGATATGGAAGACTCAGGACCATTTCAGCCCACGCTTGAGGAAATTGAGGAATTTCTGGAGGAGAACATGGAGTTGGAGCTCAAAGAAAGACCTAAAAGTGAGACCAAGGACTTGAGAGCTTGCAGCCAAGTTTCTGTTGCTTCGCTACAGCAAAAAGACCATATGTTACCCGGCGCTAGTTTAAAAGAGAGTAAAAATGAACAGTTGAGCAGCTCAACGGAAAGTGGCCAAGCTTCAAATGGAGGAATGTCCCTGGAGAATGGGATACCGGTTATGCTCCAAATTCAGCCTGTACAGATCAAACAGGAGTCCAACACGAGCCCCAGTTCCCAAGGACCAGCACAAGACAACATTAAAATTGCACAGCTCCTAGTCAACATCCAAGGACAGACATTTGCCCTTGTGCCTCAGATAGTTCAGTCGTCCAATTTGAACTTGTCCTCTAAATTTGTCCGCATTGCTCCCGTCCCCATCGCCGCCAAGCCAATTGGGCCAGGAGGCATGATCCAGGGTCAGACGGGAATCATCATGGGTCAGAAATTTCAAAAGAACCCTGCAGCAGAACTCATTAAAATGCACAAATGTTCTTTTCCTGGTTGTACCAAGATGTACACGAAAAGCAGCCATTTGAAAGCCCACCTGAGGAGGCATACAGGAGAAAAGCCTTTTGCATGCACGTGGCCGGGTTGCGGATGGAGGTTAGTATCAGGGTGCAGCGCTGTCCTATTCCCCTTCCCCTTTTTGCTCACTTGACCTAACTTGCAGAGCAAGTAGGTTTGCACTCTAATTTAGAAACTGTTTCTGTTCCCAAAACTTTTTCGGTTGGTTTGAGAATTAAGACCTTGTTCTTCCTGTTAGGTAATCTAGGGGCTTTCATAAATGAAATAGCAGAGCATCACCTGCTGGCACCAGCTGTTTAAGTGTCTTAAAAAAAAAAAAGTAGTCCATTGTAATTTGTGTTTCATTCCAAGAGGGTCAGATTAAGCTTGTTATGGCAGGCAATACCTTGTATTCACATTGGTCTGGTTGCAACACACCAGCTGCAGCAGATGCTTGGCTGGTACCAGCTGAGGGCTGTAAGTGAACTGGATGGTTTAGGGCAGAATCACTGTGCGTGGCTGTCTGCGGCTCCAACTGCATGGGGCTAAACACGATCACTGAAGGGCTGTGATAAGCGAGTGTGGTTTAGAGGAGCAGTATTCTGTGCAGCTTCATTGAAAATGCACTCCATCCCACTCCTGGAAATGCTGGCAGTGACACTCTGGCACGCTCTGGGTTTTATTCTCTGCGTTGATTCAGAGAAATGCGTGGGTGCCACTCGAAGTTGCAAAAAGCTGTCAGATGTAACAACATAACCAGAAGGCTGAGGTGGAGTTAAGCATTGCTTGAATGAAAGAAAGATTGCAGGTTTGATTGAGAAAAACATTTTGCAGAGGGTATCTCTTGACTTTTTTTTATTTTTTATTTTTAATACTAGTTGAAAAATTAAAACTTTGTTTAAAAAAAAAAATCAACTTTTTATTTTAAAGAAACTTTGACGTAAGCCTTCCTCCCCCTTTCCAATTAGCTATATTACTAGCCTGCCTGCTGGCAAGAGTTAATATACAGCACCACAAATTATGATGGGAGAAAACAAAATCTTAACTCCCTTGTATTAAATTAAACCGGATTTCTTTCAAAGAATATCCTGCAGAGCTTCAGTGAGCAATGTCTAATGAGGAAATGGGTTGTGATCATGGGGAACAGACGAGGTAAAAAGTAACAGGAGAGGGTTGTGTAAAAATGCAAGTATGTGAGACATGCAGCAGTTAGAGATGGCTGGATTGGTTTGAGGGAAAAGGTCAGAATGGGGCTGAATCCTCTGCTTCCCAACTGGACCAGTTTGAAGTTTGCCTCTTGGCGGGACTGAGGAGATCAATGCAATTGACTTCTTTGCTGATTTCCTTTCCTGTTACAGTTTATGGTGCCTCTACAAGCTGGTGGTGCTTTTCTTTCCTTTTGTACTGGTGGTACTTCTCATGAGCTGGACTCAGTGGCTCGCTGCTCAGGATGCACTGAAATTAAAGCCATGTTATTTAGCTGATGGGTCCCATAAGCTGCAGGCTGGTTTGCTCCTGACTTGCAGTAGAGGCACTCACTCCTTTTTATCTGGTTGCCAGAGTACGTGTGCACAGGCAGCAGATGTGCCTCCTGCCTGTGAATGTGCTTTTGGGTGTCACGTTGGCTTTCCTTGTGCTGGGATGTGAGCAAAACTCTCATTTTTGTGACAAATGCATGTGGCACGTGAGGGTTTGTCTGATCCATGCTGAGATTTATACCAATGCTTCCAATGACTTTTGGGGCTCAAGATCAGGAGCCTGAAGTGTTGCCTGTGGGTGACCTTCTCCGGCTCTGTCTTATTACAGAGCTGGTATTTCCCAGGCTGCAAAACCAAGGGGAACATCTAGGAAAAATATTAAGTGGTAAGGCATGGAGATTGAATTTACACCAGGGTGCCTGCCTTCTCCCAGCATTACAGCGAATAGTGTGGATCAAAAGCAGGATGTAGGTGTAAGGTGGGCCAAGAGAAGTGCAGCTCCCACAACCAGGAGACCCTGAACTTTCACTCTCAGCCAGCCACAACTTTTTAAAGATGAGGAGCCCAACAGGGATGAGAAATTAACCACCTTAGCTATGAGGAACATGCGTCTTGTCCACAAACAGCTGCTGGAAGGGCTTTTCAAACTCTCTATTGCCGTTTGTCTTCTTGCATTTCATGGCCCAGGCTGGTACGCCAGTCCCCAACACCCCCAAACTTTGGAAGGGCTCTGCTCAGAGCAGGGAGGTTTATAGCCAGCAGGAGAGGCAGCGCTTGGGTAGCTGCTTCCTGCGTTCACAACAATACTTAGCACCGGCCTGAGATTGCTGCACATCCCCTACGCGCTGCTCCCACATCAAGGGCCAGACCCAGCTGAGCACTGAATTACTCAGTCCCCTTTCATCAATAAAGCATGTTTACCTTTTCCAGAAGTTCAGCGAGAGCTGTGATCTCACATGACTGAAGTCAAATGCATCTGGACTCTGTTCTTAGTTTTATATCATCTCAAATGAATTTAAGCACTAAAACACTGCTGGGCTCTGCTTTCCACCCCCTTTCCCTGCATTCTTGTGCTTGCGTATTTATTTTTTCACCGAAGACACTTAAGGTCTGACCTCACTGAAGATAGTAATTTTGAAAACAAAACAAAGTGTTGCCTAGCACAGCGTGGCTGAGCTGTTGGGGTTTAAAGCTTTCCCAGCTCTCTGGGCAGCCTGCTACGGTGAAGTTGCATGCTTTAAATGCACCAAGGTAGGGGTGTGCACACAGCAAACCCTTTTGCTAACCCCTAGGACGGTAGGAGAGCCCCAAGCACCTCCCTGGAGGAGGCTGAACCCTGCTTGCTTGTGCACTTCCTTGGCACAGGGCAAGAGCTGTTTTCGGCAGGCTGCAGAGAGGCGTTCATAAGTGGCTGGTGACCCGTTGCGTTCAATACCCCGCTGTACCGGTCGGTGCACTGATCCGTGTCATGCCAGCTTATACCTTTGGCACACAGCAACCTCTGGTTAGCGCTGCTCCTGAGACAGCCCTGACCAAAAAGCTGAGCTGTAGCATGGGCCAGTCCCCAGCAGCCGTGTTATGGCGTGGAGCAGGAGAAGCTCTTGCTTTCCCTCCCCTGGCACAGCGGCATACAAAGCTGCAGTTGTTGTAAGGCCCGGGGGATTAGGCAATCACGTTTAAATGCCCTGCTGCATCTTCTGGCTGGAGGCACTTCCCCACAGCCGGCTCTGCAGGTAACAGTGTGCAAGACAAACTCTGCCTGCTTTGGTAGGGAGGGTTTAAAGGCTTGTAATGCATGTGGCTGGGAACGTGTATGGGACCGGGTGAGCGTGGAAAGGACCGCGCGTGAGACAGGGCAGGGCAGGCATCTTGCATTGGCCTTTTTTGCTGGTGCTGTGCAAAGGGGTTTGCAGGTGCGCAGGAGCAGCACTGGTTTACCATAGTTGTGCTTTGGGGATGGGCAGGATGAATCTAGAGCCTCCCCCTCCACTGCGGAGGAGAGGTACAGCCTGAGTCAGTCTCAATGGCTGGTGGCTGTGGTAGGGACCATGGAGTATCAGGCTGAAGCTATTGACCTTTCTTGCCCTGTGAACCACATAGCAATGTCCTCGTATGGCCAGGAGACACAGGACACATCCTACATATCAGGGAGCTCTAGGATTTGTCTTCAAGGGAGATGTAGTTACAGGTCCTTTGGGGTCCCACCAGATGGAAGGATGAAGGAAACTCTTCCAGTTGCTGTGGGATTGCCCGGATCCCTCCACCTTTCTTTTGAAGGAGGAATCCTTCTGAAAATGGCAGGACTTGGGATAGTGAGGTGTTCCTTGGAGGTGCTTTTTTTTGTTTGAATTTGGCATTCCACTGGGGATTATGTGCAGTTTTCTTGGGATGATCTCAGTGCCAGAACGTGCTGCAAATATCATTTCACTGCAGAGCCAGGCCACCAGATCCTCCTGGCTTCCTTGTCCTAACCTTTGCGTTGTTTTTTTGTAAACACACCGACAGCTCGAAGTTTATTTCTGTGGGCTCTGTAAGTTGATCTTTCCGTGACTGCTGGGGAACAGTATTGCAACATTCCTGCCTCTTCAGCTAAGGACATCGTTATGAAGCAGAGTGTATTTTTATCAGATGAACTCATCCGAGCTCCCAGGGTATGAGTGGAGCTGCTCATTCCTGACATGCGCCTCTTTCTCCCCCACCATCCATGCAATTCCCATCAAAATGCACTAGCGGAGCTCTTGTGCAGGACTAGCCATGTGCTACTGCACTTCTGTTGCGGATGGTGACCTTAATGGCCAAGGACATGGGACAAGGCAACCCGGCCACATCTGGTTTTACTCCTTTGAGTGATAAACCGATAAGAGGACGGCTCTTTGCAAAGGTGCTTTTCCCTCTCTGTTCCCTCTTTACTCTGGACGTGGTTGCCACCACTGCCAACAGGTCCATTCCTTGTCCAGCACTGAGTCCCGCTGAGGCGGTCTGCACAGGCAACATCCTGCCCTCTCCAGAAAGATGCTTAGTCCCACTCGTCTGTAGCTCTATAAGAGCATCCCTCCAGGGATGCAGCACTGGGACTAGCTCACTGCTAAGGACTCAGGAGAAATCCCTGGCCCTGCTGCTCCCAGGTCCAGACTGTGGTTTTGGGAAGCCATGGCTGGAAGGAGCAGGGATGCTAGAGAAAGCAAATGTGCAAGTACTAGGGGTGAAGAGAAACCTCTGTCATAGCCTTTATAAAGAAGATATGTCCCAGACAAGGAACAGGTTGATGGCTCCGTTCGGGCATCTGCCTGTTGCTCTTAATGGTGAATTTGACTCTCACCATGGGGATACCGAAGCAAGGAAAGGGAGAAAAGCAAGAGAACGGGTGAAGGAATCTCCCCTAGAAATGCCCCTGGGAGAGATGTGTCCATACCCTACCTTACCGACGGCAAGTATCTGTGTCTGCTTTGTGCTGGCTGAACACTCTCTGAGTAGCATCATCAGGCTGAGGAGCTGCAGGAACTAAAGAAACCATTCCCAGCTTTCCCAGCGCCTGCGCCCTGTTCCTCAACTGGTGGCGGGAGATGAGAGCTAATTAAAACCTTTATGTGGAAACTTATTTTTCTTGCAAGAAGGACTTATTCATAGGAGCCCAGTGGTCCTGTTTTCCCCCTTTCATAAAAATAGCGTATTCACTCTGTTGGTGATGTGATATTTTGCTCCAGAAGGGCACATTTTTCTACATGTTCTTTCCCCCATTTATTTAGCTAGTGGCCATGACTTCATTTATTTATTGTAAATAAACAGCTGATACCATTTCTTGCAAGCTCTCTTTCTGTGCAGCTCTTTGTTACTGCTCTGGCAACAAACCACTTAATTGCCCTTTGTCAGGCAGCAAATTTTTTGTACCCATCTGGACAGGGCTGTTTTAGTGTGACATTATTAATTAACCCTGTGGCTCCCAGTCATGTCCAAGCTGGAAATAGAGCCAGCCCTGCTGTTAAGACCGAAGGATTAGCTGATTTGAGTTCAGTAAAGCCTGTGGGATTCACAGTGGCTATTTGGGGATTTTTCTGTGGAGATGGAAGGTGGGGAATATCTAAAATTGAAATGACTCTGGGAGACAATTTTGGTAATTAAAGGCTCAATCTTGATTTCAATTTACCCATGAAATAACTATGCTAATGGCCATTGGGGCCCACCTGGATTTCAGCTGTTACGATGTTGAGCATCTCTGGTACTGAGATGTTAATGACTCTTTATTTAGCCTGCAGGAGCACATACAAAAGCCAAGTTTTCAGCTAGATCTGATAAGCCATGTAGCTTCTGGGTAGCTATGTCTGGCTGTTATCGGTGGTCCATCTCAAACTAGGAGCAATTACTGGATGTCCGTTGTACTTGTGTCAGTGGGAGCTTGGAGCGGACCTCACCTGCAGGACGTTGGTTGTTATCTCTGCTCGAGAAGGGTCCATGCTTGGGTTCGCAGGAGAGAGGTTGCGGGACAGGCTTTGAAGGGGACTGGCAGAGGTATCAAGAGCAGTGCTGTTTTTGTTGAGCTGTACCCATGTCATTGGGTTTAGGGCAAGGCTGGCACAAACGTTGCCTCCATGCATTGCTCTGAGTCCAGAGTTGACATGGGATGAGGTTGATAATTCTGTGTTTCCATCACTGCTGCTGATGGCCGGTTAGGACCAGGCTGGCCCTTTTGTGTGTCCCTTTCAGTTCACGTGTTCAGGCTTTGCTGCAAGCGGAGTCTCCCAGTGGCCTGAGGGGACTTTTTTTCCGCTGTGAGAGACTTAGCAATGTAAAAAAACATTTATCTGAAAAGGCTTCTCTTCTCTTGCAGGTTCTCCAGGTCAGATGAGCTGTCCCGGCACAGGCGCTCCCACTCGGGGGTGAAACCCTATCAGTGTCCCGTCTGCGAGAAGAAGTTTGCTCGAAGTGACCACTTGTCCAAACATGTCAAGGTGCATCGGTTCCCACGAAGCAACCGCTCCATCCGCTCCGTGAACTGATTAGTCCTGCTTTCCCCTTCCCGCCCAGCCATCCTACAACAGCCGATGACAGCACTTTGCTCACTATATTTCTAGTGATAATTTATTTGTCTCCACAGAACAGTCAATGCTGTTACTTGATACCACCATGTCTGAGTGTCCCATGTCCTTTAAACATGATTTGAGAATGAAGTTCTTTTTGGGTCAGGGGAGGGGGGGTGCTTCTTCCTTTTTGTCTCTTTTTTTTTTTTTTTAAGGATGTTATTTTCCTTTCCTTCTATCTTTCCCTCCTTTGCTGCTGCTTCTTTTGGAAATTACAGTGTTTTATTTTTAGCTGTTTTCTGCTGCACAGGAAAATGTAAGAGTTGCTTGCTGCTAGTTAAATTCCTGAGGGCTTTGCTCATGTACAGGCCATTCATTGTGAGTTTTTATTAAGCTGCTCTATTTGTCCAGTTTGGAAACAGCAAATTCCTTTTGAAATGAAAACAACTCCTTTGTTTTTGGGTCGCCTGAGCCAAGGATTTGTAGGGGCTGGCCATAGGAGGAGGAACAGTGGGAGTCAGGGACAGGGGGAGGCAATGCATGGAGAGCGCTGGAATGTGCCTCCGCGCCTCTCTGATTTCTCCGGCTCACATTTACCTTTTCCTTGGCTAGGGCTATATATAAATATTTATGTATATATTCATACATACATATATATTTAAGCAAAGGCATATCCCAAGCAAACCCTGAAGCTCAGGCTGGATGAAATGGCTTGGAGTGGAGCCTCTTGGTGTGGCTGAGCACGTACTGTGTGAATGCTTCTCCTGTCTTGTGCTGCCATGGGGGTGAAGGGATGCTCATGCGTCGAAGGAAGCGCTGCTTTCCTTTGACTCTGGTTTGCAGCATCCACTGTCTTTAGCAGAAGAGCTGTTGTCTAGCACGTAAAGCAGCAGGAAGCCGTTAGTGAGAACGGCTGAGCTCTGTTCCTGTCTCTGCTCCTGTGCTCTTGTGTGATCTTGGGGGAGAAACCAAAGCACCAGTCCCAGAGGTACCCGATGGTCCTGGTGAGCACCAGGCATCCCGAGCATCCACTGCAGGTCAACGCCTCGCTGGTTGGAGCTAAGTCTACGTTTGTCTGCTGGCCAGCAGGGTCTTCTAGGATGTACCTGTACCCAGGGGAGGATGGGAGGCATCGTGGCCTGGTGGGACAACACCGCAAGATCTTCTGTCCAAGGGTGATCTTCAGTGCTAATCCTCTACTTACTGACAGCCATGTCAGAGCTCCATGCAGCTGGGGTGGGCGAATGGGTGAGAACAGTAGCCAAAAGAAACAAATTTGTGTGGTAGCTGGCTAAGAAGGGAATTTAAACAAATAATCAGATGGTAACAGGCAAGTGATTTTGTTTGTGTTTCTTCTTGTTTTGTTTTTCCTTTTGAACTCTGACGATTGTAAGAAGCTTTAGAAGAAAATAGAATTCAGTAATTAGGCACGATTTTATAATGGATGTTGCATTTCTTTTCCATTCGCAGATGGCATCTGTTTGTCTTTTTGTTGGCAAAATGGGAAATAGGAAACTGCGATTCTAGCGCTAGGCAGAGCAGGAGCCCGCACTGTGCAAGAACAGCAGGTCTAGCTAAAGCGAATGCATTCCTTTTGTCCTCTAGAAATTAATATAAATGAACTATCATCTATTGACTGGTTTATATCACATCCTATGAATGTATGTAAATAAAACTGTACATAGATGCATATCTATATAAAATATCTTTTAATAACGTATCAAAATTTGTGTAAATTGGAAACAAAAATACCTATAAAGCCAGTGTACATAAGTTACAATTCTGTATATTTTCTTTTGTTCTTCATAAAAATATATTTACTTTGACAATAAAATGAAAATGGAAATTTTAAATCCCTCCTTGAAATTATTATTCATTAATTTTCTTTGTAGCCAGCTCTGTAATCAGGACAATAGCGCTTGAAATTTTGATTCACCTGGATGTAACTTTTCAGGTGCTGGGTAACAGGTAGATGATGGAACAGATCTGAAGTTGTCTTCAGAAGTTTTTCTCATCTCAGAAAGTTCTTGGGAGGCGCGAGATGTTTCAGCTCTCCCTTCGCCGGAGACCTCACGCCTCGCCTGGCAGCCACGCTGGGACACAAATGCCTTCTGTGGTTTCTGACCGCTGTGGAACAGGTCTGCAACTGCAGTAAAACTGTGGTTAATAAATTAGAGCAAGCAGGTTTTGAGGAAATTCAAGCTCTAGTGGTTTGTGTGAAGGAGGAAGGGCTTCGGAGTCTGCTCGAGACCGTGACAGTGACTACTGTGTGACCCAGGACAAAGGACTCAATTGCCATGTGCTGCAGTTCCCTTTCTTGTAAAATGGGGATAATAATGCATCATAGTGATACTGTGGGACTTAATTTACATTTGTGTGATCCTTGGATGGAAGGAGCAAGCAATAAGACTAGTAGTCACAGGATTAGATTGTGAAAGAAAGGCCTGGCACAGAGGAGGTCTTGGTCCCAAGGCGCTTCAGTTGGCTCTTCTGTAAATCCCATGTCTGAAAGAGTGATGTGAAGGATCTGTGGTATGAAGCATGCCTCAGGCCTGAGGAGAAGACGCCCTGTTCTGCAACAACCATTGCTTCCCATTCGTAACAACAGGGGCATGAACATGATGCTCTTGTGATCTGCAAGCCAGGACATCTCTTGCACTGTGCTTTTGGTTGCTTGGCCTCCACTGAAAGAAGAAACCAGCAACGTTACTGGTGTTAAAATCACTTCTGAGTCTCCATGGGAGCAATGGTGCAGTGGCTCCAGATCTTCCTCCAGCAAGAATCGCCCTGAGATGAATGGGCACTTAGGGATTAAAATCTCTCCCTGAAGAACAGCCACCAAAATGCCAGCTGATGAGCCAGGGTTCTCCAGACCCCTGATTATTTTTCCCAGAGAACCCCTATGAGTCTGGCAAGAGGACCGAGGGATGAGGCAGACTAAGTTCTGTTCACTCCAGGCTGTTGTTACCTCCTGAGATGTAGCCTCAAGACCAGAGTCCTAAGGACAGCTGTTTTAAGAGTGCTAGTCACATACACGCTTTAATTAGCAAGCCTGCACCAAGAGGAGCTCCGATTCCCTTCTGTTCTCACCCTATCAACATCATGCATTAAACTAGCTGCTTTATTTTAACCAGCGTCTCAGTCTCCTCCCCATCTCATCTGGAGTTCTGATATTGCTGTAATGTTGGGCAATTCACCCTGCAAGACACTCGGGGCAGAAATTGTTATTTTTCTGCAAGAGGCAATACTTAAAGCTGAAGTGGAGTAATGCAAAATACCTGCTGTTGGAGCACAGCAGTGCAGAAATCTAAGATCTAAGCTATGTTTTAGCCTGGAAAATTTTCCATGAAACGCTTATTCTCTTTTTTTTTCTTTTTTCTTTTCTAAGTACGGTTTCTGAGTGTGGATTGTGTGGGTTTTTCTGGCTCATACCTGTAAGGAAATTTAAGTTTACGTACAAATTGCAATGTTTTGCTCAAAAGAGTAGGGCCATGTTTGCTGTGAAAGGAGAGTTAGTTCTGCATGAAAATTAAGACATTTTCAGAGGTTTGCGACAAAAAAGTAGAAATTTCCAAAAGAGATTTTGATGTTTGTTTTATGTGGAATTACTGGCCTGCCTGGGCCTTGCTGATTCATGAGAAAAATGTGGCATTGCCTTAAGCCTGATTGCTCTTTACCCACCTGAAGATAAATATATATTTAAGTGCTTTGATGCCACAACTGTAGATAAGATTATTATGTCCCTGCTTCAGCAACTGTGCATGGCAAAGCACAGCATGGCATCGTTATACATGTGCCTAAGTCTCATTGACTTAAAACATCTATAATTGGGTTTCTGAGGTGTGAATGGACACGTGTGCAGTGTTAGAGCCTTCACGTAATGATCATGATCTGGTTCCTAACACTTGCGAGATCTCTGTATGTTTCTAAAAGGTTTTACTGGCAATTTCTGTCTGTTTATACTCTCTTCATCAGAGTTAGTGGTGAAGGAATAGTGTTACGAGAGGTGAGGAGCCATCAACTGGGAAGGTTGTACTCGAGGTAAGGACTAAGCATAAGGAATAAGAGTAAAGTGATATTTCTGTAAGGTGACCCGACTTCTGTGACCCATGGCTAAACACAGAGCAGTGGAGTGATGTGTCCAAGACCACAGAGCAACGCAGAGGGGAAATGGGAACAGAACGAAGAAGTCCCAAATCTCCTTTGCCCCAGACAGTGGCACAGACCACATGTCAATAACACACAGCGGGTTATAGAAGGCAAAGAGTAACAGGACACGTAAGTGAGACATCAGATAAGCAAAGAAAGGTAAAGACGGGGCATTAGATAAAGTCAGGCTGCACTGATAACTTTTGGAAAGGATGCCAAGGAGAGAGGAATAAGAGCTCACTTGCTGCTGTGTTGCACTTGGGAGTCACCAAGGTAAAACTCCCTAAGAAGGGTCCTGCTCCCCTGACCTGTGTTATGTGGGAGCTTTTTCCCCTGGCAGTTTGGGGGGGAGCTCAGAGAGCTGCACTCCTATGGAAAGCAAACCAGCCCATCAAGCAGCGTGGTGTGATGAAAGGTGGCAAATATGGCTCTCTGGAGGAGTGCTTGCGTTTAGACCTGTGCTGTTTACAACAGTCCCCCGCTTCCTACCCTCCCCGGGGGGTTGTTTCCACTTAAATCCTTGTGCCCGGAGACTTCTCCTTGTCTAAATGGCCACTATACATTTAATCCAAACAACCAGGTGACTCCAGCACAAAGCCAGTGGCAATAAGCCAGTGTTAATGATTACCCCGGGCCCCTTGGTTTATGTAAGTCTGGATGTGCTGTACCACGGGCTCTCAGCTCGGACCTGCCCTCCCTGTCTGGCAGCAATACCAAGGACCTGCCAACACACATAGAAAGCTGTTTGGAGCCAGCTGGGATTTTCCTTCTCCCCTTTTGACAGCACCTATGAAGCCCGTTATTCACTCGGTTCAGTGATTGCCATGCTTTGCTTGCTTGTTATTCAGAGACATTGCTTTTAAAGAATGAGTTGTGCTAAGCTCCCACTGACTTCAGCTCAAGCCAAGGACAGTGACCGCCATGGCTTATCCAGGGAAAAAATTTCCCAGCTAAGGCAGGGACTGCAGATCCTGGTGGGTCCTTGGCTTTCTTTGCTCGTTTCTTCTGGGACGTGTGTTTTTGTGGCTTTCAATCTCTTATCCCACAGGTTTTAGTTTTATTCTTGCTTTTTTTTGGGGGGGTGGGTGTGTTTGAAGGTGTGTGGTGTGTGAAAAATAGATGTTGTGAAGAATCTTTCAGCCTTAACATCTAGTGTGTGTTTGCATACAGCTAGAGGGATGGGACTTAATGACTCTTTTGGTCAAATGATCCTATATCATGAGGTTTGTAGCTCCTCAGTGCTCAGCGTTTTACAGGTCTGAGCTTTTAACTGCCCTGCCAGCTCAGTGCAGGTCTTCCTCCAGCTGGAGCTGGAACACATCCTTCATCTCTTGCTGTGTTCCCTACCCGAGTATCACTTTTCTAATGGTTTTGTGGTGAGGCTGACTCAAACCCCATGTAAGTACTTGATCTACAGAGCTAAGGCTGGATGAATTTCCTAGCCGTTGGAGAAGTCTGCTGTGGAGAGCTTTCATCAGCTCACCTATCCTGCCCCATGGAGTGTGTCTGCCTTGGCCAGCACCTTGGTGAGCCCCAGCTTGCTATTTAAGTGTCCTGTGGTTCAGAGCAACATCTGACAAGGCTCTGGCCATCACGAGCAGAGGGCAGTGTTTGCATCTCTGCCGAGTGCAGCAAGCCAAGGCGTCAGGTGGAATGGGAGTGAAATACACAAATGACAAACAACTGCTGGGAAAGCCAGCTCTCCTCTTGCTCGCACTGGTGCACGTCTGGTAACTCTTCCCCTGCTCATGGTGGAGTCCTAATCATCCTGAAAGGGAGAGAAAATTGAGGTGAATGTGGCCTATAGTTCTCTGGAAGGGAGCGGAGGAAGAAAAACAGAAACTAAAGCAAGTTATGGTGTAACAGGCACTGTTCTGTCTTTTCTGGCACAAAGAGAGTAACAGGCTCTTTTCGCAGAAAGGGCTCTGCTTGTTGTGCAGGAGGAGGGTGGTCTGAGCTAGCAGCCAGCGTCAGAGCACCTGGTGTGAAGTGCTCTGGGGCAACGGCAACTTTATGGCAGGGGGCTTAGTGAATGATAGTCATAGGTCATGCCTTAGACAGTTGGCAGACATAAAGAGAAGGGGCTGGGATTGCTCACTGTCAGTCCTTCAGGCCTCCTTCCTTGTATAAGGATGCCACTTTTCTGCTCCTGACTCTGTAGCTAATTCTTGGAGTGGCCTCGAGTGAGTCTTAGCACTTCCCAAAGCAGAAATATTATTTATCCATATGACCCAGATACTGGGAACCTCAATAATTACAAGGCACTCTGAGATCTTCAGTGGAAACATCTATCCAGGAATTGTTTTGCATGTGACTGAGGGTGGAGTCCAGCAACCCACAAAAAGAAAGGTACAAAGAATTACTGTTCTGTATCTAAAAAAGCCTCTGGCATCTGCTTCTCCTAGTGAGTCCAGCGGGCACCAGCTTAAGCCCAGCTAGTTATTCCAACATTATGGTTGCAAATACAGGGATCAGGCTATTGGGCTGAAAAGAGTCCAGGCATTTAGTAAACTCGCCTTCCATAAGCGAAGGAGTGACGTGAATGTTCGTGTTTGGCTGTTGACTGCTGACTTTTTCTGAGAACTCTATAAATGGCAGCCAGGTAGTCTCTCACTTTTGTTTCTCTGGTGTGCGTTGTTTTTCTGTGGACAACGTGTCCTGGACCTGAGAGAGTTGGCTGGAGCTAGTTTCATTCAGACTGGGTGTCCCTAGTGGCAGATAATGCATCAGGGAGGGCAAAGGGCTTGGAAATTTCATTATGTCAGAATGGCCGTCCTGCAGCCAGAGCGGCTGGAAAAACACCCAGGCTGTGCTGACGGCGGCAGCATCGTAGCAAGCAGTCTCATGGACTGGCACTTGTGCTGGACCTTGGCTCTGCTGTGCCAGTTCACACATCTGACCAGGACACTGTGGCACCGCAGAGCTGAGATGTGGATGCGGGTGTCCCGGGGCAGGGCTGATGTGGGGAGCCCCTTGCTGTAAATGAGACCTCTCTGCCTCAGCTGATGTGGAAATGGCCTCTGGTACGGGCTTGTCCCTTCTGGAAGTGGCAGATGCTCCTGGGGAAGGTCAGCTTTGGCTGGAAGGGGAGTGAGGGTGATGAGCAATCTGTCCTCCCTCAGAAAATCGAGTTAGTTACAGTTGAGAAGTTTGCTGGTAAACTCTCCCTCTTGCTCCCTAGGAATTAATGGCACAACTGGAGGGTGTTCATTTACCTGCCACCTGGGACCTTTAGTCTCCTCACAGGGTATTCCAACAACTGATAAATACACATTAGTAACACACTTGCCTTCAAAAGCGCATGGATTTTCTTTGGCACCGAAGCTTGCAACAGCCCTTCTGAAGCACCGTCTGGTTGCCTGAGCGCTTACCCCTCACTCAGTATCACTGGCACTGCCTGGTAGATAATCCAGGCTTGTGCGTGAGATCAGTGACACCCATGAAAGTTTAATGCGAATCAATCTGTGTCATGCCTAAAGGAATGATTAGCAAATTAGAATTGGTCCTGATGACTTCATGAGAGTTACCTGATACCCTGTGACAGATCCCTGGTGGGTGGAGGACTGTGAATTCAGGGAGAGCTGGAGCCACCTTTCTTGCTTTGCTCCTGCATTTTCATGCTAATCTCAGTGAAACAAATTAGCTGTTCTAAATTAATAATAATATTTGGTACTTCTCTAGCATCTTACAGCTGAGGAGCAGAACATGCTTCCCAGTGGGGAATTAAGCCTTTCAAGCGCCCTGAAGAGTAGTTGTCACCTTCATTGTGCAAAGTCAGAAAACGCATTTAAATGATTTGACTAATAGTTCTTGGGGAGCTTGTGGCAGAGCTGTAGAGCAAACCCAAATGTACCAATTCCTTCTCAGACCTAGGCGTTAATCACAGCTTAATCATTTGATATGATTTTGAGATGTGTACACACTGATGTATAGATGCAATTAATTGAAGCACACTGGGGGAGAAGTGGGGATGCTTTTTAGCCCTCTGGATATGCTTAAGACCTGCATAAGGTCAAGCACAAGGAATGACAAATGTGTTCATTTTGCTGATGTAGCATGAGGGATGTTGGCACAGGTGTGCTGTGGCCCTCGCAGCTGCTGCAGGACCTGGGGAGCAGTAGGGAGACAACTTGGCTATACCTGCTTGTGACTTTTTGAGTCCTTGCAATGGCCCTCAGTGACCTCTGCAGATGGGTTCATGTTCTTCATCTTCTGTGGGGACCATGCTGGCTCCCACAGTAAGTAGCAACAAGTTCAGCTTGAATTCTCCCCCCCCCCCCCCACCCTATCCTCCCACAATTTCTTTATCACCCCATAAAGCACTTCCATGCTGCTTAAGACTTCACCCTTATGGTCTGATCAAAAGGAGGCTGATTTGCACCCTCAGAGGTTTCCTTGCACTAAAACCCAATTTGCTCCTTGCAGTACCTTCCTATACATCTATGTACAATCTTTCCTTCCTTAACTTTGATACTTTCTGCTTACTCTTCTCAAACACATTTGTTTTAAAGAAAATGACCGGCTGCTGATGCACTAGCTGTTATCTATTAACACAAATATTTTAGATTGCATAAGAGTGCCCATTTTGAAAGTTAGTACAGAAGATCTAGTCCAATGTAATCTCTGCTGTTTATTCTGATCTTTTATTCAACTTCTGCAACTAGGTAATTTGTGTGGGATTTAATAAACTCTACTCTTTGTTGTGATAAGTTCTAATTATTACTTTCAAGGCAGTTTGTTGGATCAACAAATAACTAGTCACTAGCTAGAGTGATGTGCTGTTGAGAGGAAGGTTTCTACCTGCCTTATAGTGACTAAGTAGGTATATGTAACCCACAGAGAAACCTCACAAATAGAGTCTGTGTGTCATAGATGCAGTATATTTGCAGAGCAAGAGATAGCCTGAGTCAGCTGGCAGTCTAACAAGATGCACAGGACAAATAAAGCCCATTTGGGGCTGCCCAGAAAAAAAAATTCATTTTCATTAGGAGAAAATTGAAAGTGTTCACCAGAAAATGTGAGAGAGCAAGGGAGCAAGAGAGACAGCAGAATTGTTAATGTGGTGGTAGGCAGTCACTGGGGATGCTGGCTGTGCTGGTTCAGTTCCCAGAACTGCTGGATTGGTCCTTCGCTGCGGCTGTGTGATGCCTGGACCTGCCAGTGTTGGGTGTTTTGAAGTGATGCTCCTTCTTCCTCATTTTCTTTCCACGGAGGCTCCTCTTGTGAACTGAGGATGTTGTGATTTTACCAGAAAGACTCTATTGATGAGCTAATGTTAAAGACAAATAAAGTTTCTAGTGCAAAACATTGCAGCCAGCTGGGGGTTTATTTAAGTGAAGTACTATTCGGGGACTCGCTGTGGTCACGCAGCTATGCAGAGAGAATGAGGAGTGGAATCTTCTCTTAGTTTGTCCTTGAAGACCTCTCATGAGGCCACATCTGTGGCTATGTTAACAGAGGAGCCCTGGAACAACGGGGTGCGAAGGCAGTGGAGGGCTCTCCATAACCCACTTGTCTGCTGTCGGCACCTCCTCTCTCTTTCTAGTTGAAGGTCTTCCACCAGTCAAGCTTTTCTGTCAAACGAATTTCAGATTTTTTCAGTTTTTGTAAAAGATTTTTATGCTTTTTTTTTTGGTCCAATGCAAATTTCAAGAATTATGTGGTTTTGTTCAAACCTCCGCAGTTCTCTTTGAAGTTGACTTTTCCTTCACTTTTCAGCAACGCCAGAAATGTGATTTTTATGACCAAAGCATGAACAGCTCACTGGAACAGACTTCTTTCACGTTTGTAGATATTTTCATGGGACAATGTCCACTGTTTCCTGCTTGTCTTTGGAAAATATCCACCTCAGAGTCCCATGGCTGCAACCTCTAAATGCAACCATATGATAAAAGCCATTTGCTGTTCCCCTTGCCTGGCATCAGCACACAGACTCAACCCATGAAGACCATCTCAAGGCCATTTGCGTACTCTGGGGAAAGTGTGACACTGAAGAGAAGACTCAACTAAAGTGTTTAGGGCCTTCAAGTGGAGGCAGCAACAACAGAATGATATTTCTGGTTAGTGTTGCAATGTGATAGCAACCATCATGAGGGAAAAGAGAAAAACTCTAGCAGAGAGAAGATGTTTAGATCTTCAAGGTCATATTCTCAGTCATTCCTAAGCTCAGTCATTCTTTACCATACTTTGCTTTCTCTGATCAGCGGTATTGTTGAGGCAATGCAAAGGTATTAGCTCCCCTAATTTTTTGGATGGGCACAAGGACAGAGGTGGACCTCCTTGGCAGAGGTGGAAACATGATTTGCAACTTTTGACGTCCTGCCTCACGTTTAATCTGCGAGCCTGTGGCTGCCAGATTGATAAGCAGCACATGGATTTGGAACCTCTCCTGTTTGGGCTCTGGGTGCAGAGACCAAGACAAAAAAAGGGCTCTCGCCTAGGTTTAGTCTCAGCTCTGTCAGCGAAGGCCAAAGTCTTACTGAATTTGTCAGAGCCATGGCTTCCTTCTCAGTTTGTACTCAAGCAGCCTTCCCACTCAGGGTTAACGACTTTGCTTGCTGGGTTGATCTAGGAGGGGACAGAGAGTCTCACCTGGGTCTGGGGCTAATCAGAGTTCTCAGCTGAGGGCATCTCCAGGCTCCCATAAGGGGAGGAGCTCAGGTGAGTGGATGGGATGGTGAGTTGGGTGCAGTTACCTCTAGGGAATGATCAAGGTGGGAGACTACAGCAAGGAGCAGCTGGCCTGTGTAAGTGAGATGCTTTGAGGAATGAACCTTCAGCAGGTACTATCTTGGGGAGGCTGTGATTGACATGGTTGAACCTTTTGTTTTGGGTTTGGGTTGGTTTTTTTTTTTTTTTTTTTTGAGGAAAGAGAGTCCATTCAGGGCTGAAAGGGGCTTAAGGCTGGTGGCTAAAGACTGTTTGCTGGTGTTTAAGCCCAGGCAGTGATGAATTGTGCTTGGCTGGGAGGAAGCTGAGGTGCTCCCTAACTGAGGTGTCTGAGCTTAGGGTCCTGGTTGTGTTTGGCCTTGCTCAGGGGGATGTAGGATAGGTCCCTGGTTCAGTTCAGGTGGCTGGGCCTAGGCTGTGCCACAAAGTGTGACTCAGGGGATTGTGCTCCTTTCTGGACCTGTTCTTTTTTTTCTCCTGGCACAGAAGAGAGGGCTTCCTCCTGCTCAGTGTCCTAGTGTAAAAATAAACCTCTTGTCAATTCTTTATTTTCCTCTACTCTGGATAAAAGAGGCTGTGCTCTGAACCATAAAGGCAAGCATACAGGCTGTTTTTCAGGAGGCAAGGAGGAGCAAATGCAGTTTACCCTCTGAGCTAGAGAGTTTCCTAGTACAGGGCACAGTCCAGATTTTTCCACATGTGGGCTTGAGCCCAGACATTACCCTGACAACATGTGGGAACATAAATACAAACAACAATAATTTCCAGATGAGGGATGTATGCAATGTTTTCTCTTACTGGCATTTATGCTTGCTTATTTGGCTGAAGTTGACAATCAACTCTGTTTATTGCAACAGGGTAGTGGGAGGATGCTAGGAACAGTGAAAGTGCCTGTTCAGCTGTGTCTACATCCCAAGAGGGGTATGAAACCCATGGCAGCCACCTCGGGGAGGCTCTGTGCAATTTTCAGAGGGAGACAGGGCCCAGGAACCAGCAAGAAAAGTCTTGTCGGAGCAAAACCTTTTGGGGGACCCTGACTGACCCGTAACTGTTTATGAGCTCTTGCTTTGTGGCCCATTTTGTGAGCCGCTTCTTGTCTGGCTGTGCTGTGTTAGGTCCCCTCCTTGTGGTGTGTCCTCATGGATCTGGGTAGGACTGCGTCCTCAGGAAGTGAAAGCAGTCCTCTGAGGAAAGGAGGTTTTGCATTTTATCTTCTTTCACTTGCGAATGGCATTAGTGGTTTTTTTAAGGTGATTTTTTGCTGGGAGAATCCCTAAGCAGCCTGATCTCAGTGGGATCAGGGTTGGTTTGGACTGCATGCCCAGCATGTCTCAGGTTTCCTGTGGGTGAAGAAGGGGAGATACTAGGGGCTGTAGCCCCTTGTCTAACATTGGCACCAACTTCTCATTCCCTTCTGCATTGTATGCCTTGCTACACAGTCTGTTTCTGATCTCCTCTGCAGCTGGGGCTATGAAAGCAGTATCTCAAGCTCCTTTTTTAATATCAGAAGAGAAAAACATTATTTCTTACACGTGTGTGTATATATTCCCATAGATAGCATTGCTTAGAGCAGCATATTTTTGTACTATCAGGATGCTTAAGCATGATTCTGTACTGCAGCCCTTAGAGGGGATCCTGGTCTACCTGGACACTGAATTTCTTGCCAACTTATCCCCAAGGCAACATCATGGAAGTCAATAATGACACTAGCTTGAAACTGGTGTGAGGAAAAAAGGGCTGAATGGTGCTGGGTGCCCTTATAGCTACATATCCTCGTTTTTTTTTCTCTCTGGAAAAATCAGTCTGTGAATGTAGCTTCATTATATTACAATAGCTAGGCCATGCTGTTGCTGCTTTGAGTCTGTATGTCTAACAGGTCTAAAAATAACTAAATAAATCACTCAAATGAGGCAGTAAGCAAATAGATTTGCCCACCTGTTTATTAATAAACACATGCACATGAACCTATACTTCTGTATTAGAACATGGCTCTGCATCTCCTGTGTGTATAAAAAGAAAAACACCTGGCAAAGAGTGAGGGCAGTAAGGCAAGTACAAAGTTTCCACAGTAAACATATTTGTGTTTGCTGAGCAAGTGTTGCCTTAGGAAGGCAGGCGAGGCGAGCAGCTACCGCTTGCTTGCAGAGCCTCAGATTACCAAGCACAGAAAGAGCCGACTCTCTGACAGCTGCATATCTGCAGACTGCAGTTAGATCATACAGGGGGGGAGTATTTGAGAGAAGGGACATGCAGGCATCCTTCCCAGCCTCCGTGCTGACCATATGCGTATAAAGTCCAAGTGCGCTTCCTCCTTGGAGCTTTGCTTCAGAAAGCAGCCAGGAGACAGTGCAACAGCAAAGCTGAGCTTTAGTGTGTGGTGTCTGTGTGGTTATTTTTTTTTGTTTGTTTGGGGTTTTTTTTCCCCTTTTTCTGGGGTTTACTGCTTGGAGGGTTGTTCCTTGGGATGGCTCAGTGCATGCTCTAATCCTTACCCCTGCAGGAAGATCTCTGCTGACTTGCAGAGCAGTCCTTTCACAGCATCAATGTAGAGGTGATTGAAGGCAAACCTTTCCTGGTTGGATTCATGGTCATTTACTGGCAGAGATGTAATATTGGGGGTAAAGGACGAAGGAGGCACAGGAGGAAGCTGGGGGAAGAGTGTGCCCAGGGCATGCTAAGGCCTGACATAGGGTCTCTGGGAAGGGAAGATCAGGATGTCCCCATGACAAGTGGTGTTTGTGTGCTGTGAGGTGAAGGTAGCTAAAAAAACCCCAAGTGGATGCATCCATTGTGGTGGCTCCTTCTCTTGCCTTCCCATTCCTGTTTGCAAGCTGTAGTGTACAGCTCTTCCAGCCACACTACTATTTCTGCTCCCTCACAGGGTCAGCTGAAAAATGCTGAACAAGGGGCAAAAGGATAACAAAAAAAACCCCAACCAAGCAAGGTACTGTCTAACTGGGACATGTCAAGATGTGTGGCCAAATCTGGGGCTGTGTGGGTGGGTGTCTCAGGTCTTTCTATACTGTTTTCTAGCTCTGCAAGAGACCCAACAGTTCAATTAAGGATGATACCTGTTTATAATTAAACAAATAGTCTTGCATTGGATTAAGACAAAGCCTCCCATCTAACTGCCTCCAGCTGTAGTAGTGCAAAGGAGATGTCAGGTTTACACTAAAAATCTGAGCCTATGACAGGCAGTTGCACCTAGGCCTGGCTCCTGTAACATATTTATAAAGCTTTGGGTGCCCCCACTCCATCAGCAGTGGCAATAAAGATTGTTTTTATGAAGCTGTTGTATAACACATTCATGGTCACAGCTTTATTTTACATGGCAACTTTGCCGACATTAATGTGCAAAACCTTAATGTCCGAATTACTGGCGTGGTCTTAACTCTGGATTTGGTGAAGGAGGATCAGAAGTATTAGAAAGTGCTATGATTCAGTGATGTGTATGTCACTACATTTGGCCATATGACCTGCATTTTCTGCCTGGCATCTGCTGACATTTAATTGGAATCACAAAATAATGTTTAATTAGGTCACAAATGGCAGTGAACTGTCATGTCTTCTGTGTATTAAAAGCCTTGAATAGCCTGGAGAAATCCTGTGAAATAGACTTGCCATCCCCTATCCCTCGTAGAGATATTCTCTGCCTTT
The DNA here is from genome assembly GCF_000699105.1 of Pygoscelis adeliae. NCBI lineage: Eukaryota > Metazoa > Chordata > Aves > Sphenisciformes > Spheniscidae > Pygoscelis > Pygoscelis adeliae. The sequence continues at coordinate 721,461 of NW_008825290.1, read as the reverse complement.
GTGTTAGGACAGGACAGACTTGACAAATCATTATCAAAGTAGTTTCTGGTTGCATCCAAATGTTCTGTGTCAGCAGCTACTACCTGCAATAAGATCCCCCAAAAAGAAACTGTAGGTAGAGGAATATTTCTAGGGCAGACAAAACCCTTCTTTGAGCCAGGATTGGTAGTAGGAGTAGAGAGGCATTTTTCCTCCTAGTATTTTCATTAAAAGCTATGTTCAGTTGGGATGGATGTTGTCAGAGACAGGTGGGACCTAGTCTGGCCATATTGTAGCCACAGGAAATTACTGAAGCAATGGTCTACCGAGGTCCTTTGGCATCCATGTACTGAAGATGTGTTGCTTTATCCTAGTAAAGTAGGAGCTGACCAAATGAGGTCCTTCCTTAGGGTATCCTTGTTTCACTGGTGGACAAGCATAAAGTAGCCCCAGTTAATAGGTCCCTCCTGGCTGTCCACAGATGCTATTTCATTGATGAAAAATAGCAGTTAATATTGAAAGCTGTTTCCTGCCAGACATTTGAAACAGCAGTGAGGGAGGCTAGACGTGTTTAAGCAATAGTAGGGGATGGGTCACTTAATTTTGCCGCAGCAATCTATTTCCATTTGGTTCTGCCTGCTGGGCTCAAGGCAAAGCATAACTCACCCCTGGAACGGTTGTCCAAAGGACAGAATCTAATGAGGCTATAATGGATCATGCTCATTCTCCTTAGCTCTTAAAACAAAATAATGTATAATGCCATTAGATTGTGGAAATCATTAAAACAACATGCTTACACGTGCATATTAAGTGATTGTCAGACACAAAAGATCAGAGGAAATAGCTCTCTACCTAAGTATGTTGTTGCACGATTTCTAGTAGGAGGCAGCTGTCAGAGCCTCCACCACTGAGGAACTGGACATTATTTGGGACACACATGAAAATTTCAGTGGTCTCATGGTTCCACAGCTATTTCTGAAGTAGGTCCACAAGGCAACCGTTAATACAAAGTGAGCTGCATGTTTTTAAACAAATAAGAGGATTTAGGTTAAATATTAACTTTTGGTCATTTCAACTCTGATAGCTTTAGCCTTCAGGTTGATCATTTAATGAGCTCCTTCCAGTTACTACAGCAACTGCAGCCCTGGAAGACCTGTTTGGTGGGGGGGGGGGGGGGGGGGGGGGGAGAGGGAGAGCTTGTCCTGAAATTTGCTTAGGCTTCTATTGATAAGTGTCTGTGCTCAGAGTCAATTCTTCAGACAAACAAAGCTTGGAAATGTACCATAGGGTTTAATGCAATTCTTGCGCAATCCCATCCCAATCCATCGGTTCCTGTGCACTGTTAAAAAAAAATAAAAAAAAACCAATAAACCTTAAATTTTGTGCCCTCCTCTGACATGCACTAAGCCATTCAGTGTTGTTGTTCTAAGAAAGCAGACTCGTTTGTTCTTCTTGCTGAGTTATCATTGTACACGATGTAATTCTGGCCTGTGAATGTCCATGCCCTCAATGTGCTGTGTACCAGCAGAGTGTCTGAGGTGTGATATAAGCTGACTTTTGGAAGGACACCGTTCATCTGTGTCCCCCTTCCAGCTTGTGCTTGTACACAGCACTGTGCCAGATCTCAGCTGCTTCTTTTCTGTCCCTTTCAAATACAACTTCTGGCCAGAAGGTCCTTTCTTCTTGGACCTCTCCCGGACTTAAAGCATTCAGAATTTCCCCTGAATGCTGGTCCTATTTTACAAACTTTTTCTGGGATGACTTCTTAGCTGGTGTAAATCTGTATCACCTTGTTGAATTCACTGCAGACATGCCGCTTAATGTCAGATGAGGTTTTGGCCAGTTGTTTTTGCAGCAGTAGAAACCTCCTCAGCTCTGTCTGCTTCTCTGAATTTTAATCTTAATGCTGTTGTTAGAGCACGCTCTCTCTCTCTCTCTCTTTTTCAAGGACAATAATTCTTTCTATGTCTAGGCAATTGCATCTTCACCTCTGATACAAGCAGAGGTCCAGAATGAGACATGCATTTCTCTTTCTAGTTAGAATGCTCCCTCTCTCTGTTATAGAGGTATAACTATGACTGTATAGCTGAGTACTCATCAAAGCTGATACCAAAGCTGCTGTTGTCTTTAGTGTGCAGCCCTGAGGGCATCTTGTTTGAGTCGTGTTTCACAATTGTTTTTAGATGTAAAGCTTTATGGCCCGATTTAAAGTACAGCTGGCAGGAAATGTTTTTTCCTATCCCGAGGAACACTTGAAACATTCAAAAATAGTCCTGGTTCGCACTGAGATGGACTGACAGCTCCCAAACTGGAGAGCATAAGCAGCCCACTGAAACTAGCTAAAGCCCCAGTAATTTGGATTCTCTTGGAGAAGCTGAGACATGTTTAAATCCACAGTCTGAACCTGACACTGTCTCCTGTATCAGGGTGGATGGCCTGGCCAACAGTACTTTGCTACTTCATGTTTTCTCTTCCTGCTCTGATTCTGAAAAGTACATTGTGGACCTGAGATAACAGCATTTTTACTGAGCTGTCACTGTGAAAGCTATTCCCAGGAACTGTTTCAATTTCAGTGAGTCTGCATTTTCTGTCAAAGTAACATTTTTGTCAAAAACCTCTAAACTGTGTTTCTCATCGAAAGCCTGCTGAAGTCAATGAAAAACATTCCTCTTCAAGAGAATTTTATTAAGAACACCAGAATAAAAGCATAATCACACTAGGAATTTGCTCTCTTGATGGAGGTCTGTATTGATCTTTGTTTCTTCTGCACTAATGAAATATAGGAATGGGGCTATTGGATAAAGATCTGGACTTCTCCTTGGTCTGAAAAATGGGGTACGAGACTAGTTTGTGCCTGCCAGAAAGCATGTGTTTCTTTGATTGCTGGAATAGTCTAGCAAGGGATAGGCTGTCATAAAGGACAGCCATGACCACATAGCGATACCCTAGTCAGATGTGCGTTAGTACAAATTCACTCTGAGACGTTTTGTTTTGTTTTTTAAAAAGCAAAACTAAAACAAACCCTCAACCAGCAACACAGCCCTTTCCTCCTCCCTTGGAACTTTTGGCTGATAGACCATCATAGATTTTAAAGATGGCTGGAAGAAATTCAAGAGGCAACAGTTGCAACATCATAGGGTTTTTTATTATTTTTTTAAAAAGTACATAGTTAAAAATGAATGACAATAAAAGACAAATGAAATCACCTCTCCACCTAACTTCTTCCACAGGAATGTGTGCGCGTGCACATACACACACAAAAATCTTGGTGAGCTATTAGCCTGGAAGTTACTCAAGTCTTAGAGTGATCCAATTCTCTCGGGAAGAAGAAGAAAGTAAAGCTGCCAACTTCATGCATCAAGTGGAACAATAATCCTGAACTAAGAGAAAAGCTTCCAAGTCTTCAGATGGTGAATTATTTATCTGCTGACATAGAACAATACGCACTTTGTAGTTGATGTACGAGATTCCCTATGTGTGTCGCATTAGAAAGCAAGGGGGTGTGGAGTTATACAATTATACTTTTTTTTATGGGGGAAACACCCACTCCCTCCACAGCTTTAAAATCTATAATTAGCCACAAGGGAATCCAAATGTCTCCGGCAGCCCCTTTTGAGGTGTTTGACTATTATGTTACTAGGACCAAAGGATGCTGCTGGCAGAAGTTGTCGGAGTCAAAGCCCTGGGATTATCTGTCAGTCCCCAGGACAACTCCAGCACAGCATCCCAAAGGGCCCCAATCAGTGCGCTCCAGTTGCTTTATAATTTTTTTCCCCTTTTTCTCCTCTTGAGTTCTCTTATTTCTCTGGCTTTTTATTTTGACTGCGAGCCCTCGTCACAGGGATCTTGTCTCCAAGACTGCCTGTAAAACACCTTTTACCACTGTGCTGTTGGGAGGATAGCAGAAACATGGTTTGCTTCCCAACAGGGAAGAGCCATCTTTGAAAGCAAGTCTTTGTCCCAGCATTGCCAAGCCTTGGCCCTGAAGCTGAAATCATAAGCTGGAGGCCTGGCTGAAGGCAACTGCTTTTGGGCTTTCATTGCCTGAAGCCCTATCTGAGGATAATTGGGCTGACTTCATCCGGGAACTACTTGAGCTATCATGACTTTGCAACATCATCGTAAAATCTATATAATTAGCACCAGTTATCTAGAGGCAAAAAGACATTGTATCTCATCACCGAACCTTTGAGTCAGCTTTTAATTGCTTCAGCCTTTATTGACAGTAAGGTCTTCCGTGGACTAGTTGCATCATTGTCTGTGATCAGAAAACTGGTATTGCTCTCTCCAGCATCCCTGCAGCAGGCAAGATGCTGCTGCATGAATTGCCAGAGGCAGGCCCCAATACCACCCTTCTATAGAAAGCACCCACCCTGCAGATTTCCTCTGTAGGTTGTAATGCCAGGTTATGAGCCATAAAAAATACTTCAGAGATGTTTAGCAGTGTTAAACATGACTGTCTCCTGATGGGAATAAGTGCACATACCCAGTAGACACACATCCTCTGCCTGGTCATCAGACCAGTGACGTTACCTGCCCTCTGATGGCTTTCTCAATGGGGAGGCCCAGTGCTCAAGAGAGAGTGGCTACTCCTGTAGCCGGTCGTGTGGGTCAGGGCCAGGGCACATTGCACTGCTGTTGCCTGTTAGGGAGATCAATACAGGACTTCAGTCTCCGCCACTTCAGCACCTTTCATTGGAACAATCCTCACATGCATTTAAAATGTGGAGGAAAAAAAAAAACCAGGCTCATCCCAAGTTCCCATTCAGGGCAACATGTATGTTTTGCCCAGGTTGCTTCCATGTAGTGATTCCTGCCTGGATGCATTGCCTCTGCTCCTGGAAACTACGGCTGTTGGTGTATATCCCTCAAAGTAGAAGAGCAGCATGGAGAGAAAAAAAAAAAAACACAAAACATGCATGGGGGAATGAAAGGAAGATAAAGGATGCGATGGCCCCATCTCACATTCTAGTGTGAACTAACTTAATGTATCAGTTTCCAGAGAGCTCAGTGAGAAGCACAAGGCTTTTCTTAACTGAACTACTGTGGACAGGAGGAAGCCACTGTCAGCTCTTGCAGTGTCATTCAGAACAGGAGAAAACTTTGTGGAAGTGCAAGACAAATGTGGTTTGGTGGTGTTTGGTTTTTTTCCTCCCCCTCCCTGATCTAATGTGAAGACTAGTTCTCATCATCAGTCTGGGGGTTTACTGGTGGTGAGTTGGCAAGACTTTCTTGTGCTAAACAAGATAGGAAACCAGTTCCAGTTATATTAATCAGGCCAAATGTCAATGAAGCTGATTAAATCCATTCCCTCAGATTCAGCTCCCTTCCTTGGCTGTTGTGTTGCAAAGGAGCATTGATTACGATTAGTGCTGACTACCATTTTTTTGATAAAGGTATTATAAACCACAATTTTATCTTGTGGTATCAGCTCCAGCAAAAGGAGAAACCACAGACTTTACACTGTTTGCTGCATTTAGTCAACCAGCTTGATGCAATAAAAGAGCTCACATATATCTCCTTTAAGAGCCTTTGCTTCCTTGTTTCAGGATTGCAAACACCTGCAAAACCCTCTGCAAATATCTAATCACCACCTGTAATGTGACTGAATGGCAGGACCATTCTCAGCCTTCATCACCTTCACTGTCCTGGGCAGGGATTGCCAAAGTTGCTCTTTGCCTTCACTTTCTTTGAGCTTACACAATTTTGCTGTTAAGCACATTGCAGAACAGCCTGGTGACTGATGAAATACCTTGCAGAGATGACAGGACACAGTGTAGATCTTCACACTGTACTCTCAGAGGAGACAGCTGGATGTTGCAATGGGCCAGGGTCTGTCAGAAAGCTTCAGACTTTTTGACTGACATATTCATGCTACAAACTATGTCATGATCTGATATTTTGAACAAGAAAAACTCCTCTGACCTTGCACTGAATTCAGGTTTGCATCCAGACCACTTGTTCATTCAAGCCCTAGAATTTTTCATCTTAAGACCTTTCTATGCTATAAATTTGGGATCCCACCACTGCAGAGACATTTTGTGGTATATGTTCAGAGCAATGATCAGTGCGCCAAGCATACGTTAGGAGTGGAGGTAATGTGAGGGCGTTTGGCTTGCTGGCACCATGGAAGACCTCTTGCCCCTGTAAAGATTTGTATGGCCAGGTCTCCTTTGTTAAAAATGGGGATGTTGGCACATACCCATGCTTGTGTTGCACTGATAGGACCGACTCTGCAGCAGGCTGTCAGCAGAAGTGTATGCAGAAGCTCAGCTGAACATTGACTCTGTGGCATTCTGTGATTGTACTACTTCTTACACCCTGCCTCACCTGGGCCCTTTTGTAGGCACTAAGGTTGGGAAAGCAGCATTTCACCTCCTTGGAGATACATCTTGGGGACTAAGAAGGGAACTGCCTCAGAAACAGGGGTTTGTAGGAAGGGCTGAGATGCTTCTCTGGCTATGTTCCAACCTCATCCAGTTGGTGACATTTCCACACAGGGAAAGTGGGCACAGAAGCAGCTGAACCGATATTTTCTGTTGTGTTGGTCTTACCATTGCTGCAGGTCACTGTTTTATAAACACTTCATCTCTGGAAGGGGTTTGTTCTCCTCCCAGCTGCAGGTTACAGCGTGTTGGAAGATGATTGTGCAGGAGCTTTGCCCTCAGTAAGAGCAAAAGAGGGACAGGGGTTGTCTAGTTTGGCCCAGGTGCTTGTTTCAAACATCTTAAAAGAGATACTCTGTTCTGCATTTATTTAAAATATGGTTAAATTGTTGCTGATGAAACAGTTCAGTGCTTGCTGCAAGATATCTATGCATATGTAAAGCAACACAGGTAACTGCCTGATGTATACCCTAAGTTGCCTTTTTTATATTCAAGTGGTATGAGCGTGTAGGTACCCAACTCCTAAAAGGTCAGAGACTGAAAAGGAGAGGAAAGATATTTCTCTTTGCCTTGGATTCCTTCCTTCATTGCTGTCATGGTTTAACCTCAGCTGGCAACTAAGCACCACACAGTCACTCGCTCACTTTCTCCACCCCCCCACCCCCCTGGTGGGATGGGGGAGAGAATCGGAAAAGTAAAAGGAGACACGTGGGTCGTGTTGTTGAGTGGATTTGTTGCAGGTGCTGTGGCAGTGCCAGACACTGTCAAATCCAGGTAACCTCACTTCTCCTAACTTGGAGGAGCGTGCGTGCCTTCCTAGGCTGAGGTCCGGTAGGAATCTCAGTCCCAATCAGCATAAAAGCAAACAGGTTTGTGCCCTCAAGGCCCTGAGCTTTGGAAATCTCAGGCTTTAATTCTCGTTGGTGTGTGTGGATGGCAAGTCTGTTCTCCTGAGCGAGGCAGTGCCCTGGGACAGCTGACAGGGTTCACTGAACTGGAAATTTGACCCTCTGTAACTCTTTTTGGACCCTGTAACTGCTTAGCAAGACTTCCATTTTAACCAATGCACTCATGTGGCGCAGTTTTAATCCTTCACTGCTTTTGAAGAACGGTCATTTAAAGTGAAATCCTGGCCTCGGAGGAGTCGGTGGGAATTTTGAACTGAAGTGGCCAGGGCCACTGCTTCACCTCTCATGTCCCCGCAAGGGCACTGAGCGTGCGGCGGGGAGAGTGCTCGTGCGTATCAAGTACAATATAAAGCAGGGGGGTCGGGAGGAGGAAGTCAGGGCGCTGAACTGTGCATTAAGCTGCTGCCAAGGAGGAGAATATGTACTTTACATGCCCCATACACACGGTCTCTCCTTGCTCAGTGTCAAGGCCACAATGTACCAAGCACTTTTGTGAGAAAGCAAAATACGCAAGTAAATAGCAACAGCCTTTAGCTACAAACGTGTCTTGGTCGGTTGCTTCTGTTTTCTTGTTGGAGGAGTGGTTCAGCTAAGGGAAAGGTGATTGAACCATTACCATAGGGGGAAAAACACCTATTAAAAGTGAAATAATTCAAAATACTGGAAATGGCTCCCTTGTGTGAGAGCAACTGTTTGCCTTGGCTGCTGACCTGTCCTTAGCAATCCTTTCTCTTCTCAGCTGCTGGCAAAACCACGTTCAAGAGCTCTAGGGTGATTCCTGACCTGGAGGGAAGCAGAGCTGGAGAAGTGTCCTTGTCCATACCAATACATAGGTTAGCTGGGAGAAACAGTGAACAACGATAGGACGTTTGAACCAACTGCAAAGATCTGGAGGCTGTGAACATTGAAGGAAGGAAGGGAAGGGAAGGGGATGCTAACTCAAGTTTGAGCATTAGGAGTAAAAAGCTTAAACTGAGCAATGGAAACTGTAGGTTTAAATGTCAGGATATATTTCCTAACAGTGATTTCTGTCAAGTTGTTGGATAATCTCAAAGGGAAGTGGTGGAAATCTCATACATAGAGATATTTCTCAAATCAGGTTTGGATGAAGGCAGTGGAGAATACATACTGGCAAAAAACAGTTGAACTAGATAATCTAGGAGTATTTTCCCATCTCTAAAGTGTGATTTATGCTGTAAATGCTGCCAGACCCTGCAAACTAATCTGTTGTACTAAAAGTGACTCAGACACGATTGCTTATATTTTTATACCCCTCATGATGTTAAACATTTGGTTTGCCAGGAAGAGTTGGAGTATCCAGGACACACTTTACTGTGAATGGATTTCATGAACTATAATTACTAGGCAATAAATCCATGCAAGTGGGAAACGTCTCAGGTCTTATGCTGGATAATGGGAAAGGACAGGAACTGACTGTTTTGGGGGGTTACATTTTTGTGTGAACTTGGAAGGAATTAAAACACCAATGCTACTTTTGAAGGGCCAGTTAGGGCAAAGGCCGCAAAATTGTTCTTTACATTAACAGTAAAAAATGTATTTGCACAGCTATTTCTTGGATAGAAGCTAGAACAGAGACAGCTGGTTTTAATTATGCAAACAGATGCAATAGCTGAGCAATTACAACTTGATCATGAGCCCATGCAAGGCAAGGGGATCTTTAGCAGTCTGTGCTTAAACTGCTTGTGTTGGGCAGGATCAGACCCGCAGATGAGAAATCTTGTGCTCACCACAGCAGTCCTAGGAAGCTGCTGGGAGTAAGACTTTTTTCTTGTGGCAGGCTCCACTTGTGCATCAGCACAACTTGGTCTGATTTGGTGGTAGGTACACGTCTTGGGGAACAACGAATTCGACTGTGGTTCATTGGCTTTGTTGGTGTTTCTTCCGGCTCCAGTGGGGTAAATGACAGGAGAATATGACTAGGTGTATCTCTGGGCAATTCCCTGCCACCATTTTGGGGGAGACTGCAGCTATTTCTTGTGTGTTGCCAGAGGAGTTTGCTACTGATCATTACAGTAACTGCCATCAGTGGTAATGAATTTACTATAATGTTCAAAAGGGGTTTCATATTACTACAGACACACTGAAAAGAGAGTTTCTTGCCCAAAAGAGTTTAAAATCCAAACTTGGATATGGATCTATCAATCTGTTACTGTTTTAGGCACAAATCACCACAGTACCAAAGCACGACTAGGCTTACCACCCCACTGAAGGCAACAGGACTTTGGTTGTTAGTGGCAACGTGAGTAGGGTTAAGTCCCTACAATCTGTGTCTCTCTATTCAGTGTCTTTAAGTATTATTTTCCTCTCCCTGTTTGTTAAAGAGGATGTACAGGGTATCAACAGGGGAGCCACAGCTTCGTCCGCTTTTTTATATATATATATATACACACACATATATATACAGTACAGATTTTGAAAAGAGGTAATTACAAGCTTCCAGCTGTCCAAACTCAGCATTATCTTATTATCATCAGTCATGGGGCTGCAGTGGAATAAAGATCTAGCACTGCTGAGATGGACAAATATGAACTCATCAGAGGAAAGACGTGCACTTGTGCTTCGAGGAATTGTGCAAAACCCCAGCCTTTAACTGCTTGTCATAAAAAGCCATGGCTTCTGCAGGGGGGTCATGTCACCCCCTCCCCTCCTCTGTGCCAGGGAAGAGCCTGTTCACTGCGTCCAACTGAATTGAGAGGAAAGCCTTCTCCTAAGTCAGAGTCCAGCCCTCAGGCTCTCAATCTGACCCTGAAAATAGCAGCTCCGACCCATATGAGGTTGGGCCTTCTTGTCTTCTCACTCTGTTCAATATCACTGACAACTCTGTGTAGGAGGATTGTTTCTGGCATGTACAAGATACTCATGAAGCATTGCTCTGCTGATTAAAACACATGCAAAACAAACCGTGTCAGGTCCCCGTCCCCCCCCACCCCGGGAAGTCTGCCCAGCCAGGATGGCCAGCTGAGACCCTCTGTGAGCCTTTACTAGAGAGAAGTGAGAGCGGGAGACTTCAGAAAGCAGCCACTGTCCTGTGGCTTTTAAGGCCACTTTGTAAAAGACTGACTCATACGGCTCCCCCATCAACGTGAGTGTGACTGTGTGGCCTTCCCAAAGCTCTCTGATCTGGCAGTGTCTGGCTTGGTTTCTCTATGCCTCCATGACAGCAAATCATGCTCAAGTGGAGCTTGTCGGTGTGGGGCGAGAAAAGAAAAGGTGACCTAGCTGTTGGAGGAAAACATACAGGCTCCTGCACTCAGACTGGGCATTGAGCCTGCCATCTGGTTGTTAACATTACAGCTGGGTCCCAGGTTGGCCAGGTTCCCTAATTCCCCCAGCTGGACCTGACTCTGGGGGACATGCTGCCTGCATCTGGCTTGCAAGTGTCTCTCTTTCCTCCTCCCTCCCCTATCCCCTCTAGTTCAGATCCCCAAATCCCTCCCTGTGTGGTAAAGGAGGGGATGTGGGGATCTCCCAGGCATCCCCTTCAGAGATGGTTGATACTGTTTTGACAGCCCTGCTTATTCCAGTCTTGTCTCATTCTGCAATCCCAGCTCCACGCTTCTCTTAGGCTGCTCCCTCTACTTCTCCCATGAGCAAAACACAGCAGGTATTCAGTCTCGTTTTCCTTGTTGTACTCCTGTTTAAAATTTTCCTCTTACTACAAGTTCTTCCACTGCTGGTGTCCTCACAAATTATGTTTGAACTACTGTTCTAAGCAAGGAGAAAGCATCCTTATCTGTTTGGTAATGACTTCTGGCCATCCCAGACCAGCTCCAAGAGCTTTCTCAAAGAACCTGAGGATGCTCAGAAGTGTATAAATAGGAGGTGCTGAACACCATATAGGATTAGATCTGGTAGGAAATGGTATCATATGGAGGAATGACTAGGCTTGACATTTACTTAGTCCTCTGCCATATGGTGTTGGTCAGACCCTTAACCTTCATTCCTACCTTTGTGATGGGAATAATATGCAGCCCACTTCAAATTAGAGTGGGGACCTCTTAATTCCTTCCAGAATTACACCCTTGCTATGCAAAGTTTGAGTTTTATTACAGATCCTAGACCAACCTTTATCTCAGTGTTTGATCACTGAATTATTTCTTTGGCTAGATGCTTTTTCATTGCAACTCCTGCTGTGACTTTCCCAACACTGCCCCTTTTGTCACTCTATATGTTTTTCTGGTTGGAACCGTAGATCTCTGGATAAGCAGTATCAAGTATTGCTTTGAATATTGAGCAATTAGATGATAGAAAGCTCCTCCACAAAGCCAATAAAATGGTCTCTGGTGCACACACAGTTATCAACAGTGCTTTGGTGCTCTGTTCCCTTTTGCTTTGTTAACCCTGGCCCTGTGGGCATTGAGCAATGATCCAAATGATATCTGCGCTGCACGTAGAGTGCATTCTGCTGGCCACTTCTACATAGCAAGACAACAGAACAGATTTCTGAAGCTGAATACTTATACTTGCAAACACATTTGCAACATTAGCATAAGTTAGCTTATGCTTGCAAACATCCACAGTGTATGTGTGACTATTTAGATAAGAAATGGGCATGCACTCACACTAACCTAAATAGGGACAATTTGCCTCTCTACAGTGTT
>NW_008825290.1:691990-709537 GCF_000699105.1 Pygoscelis adeliae | reverse complement strand
TGCCCTCCCTAACAGCTTTTATCTGCAATTAGGTTTTTAATCATTCATAAAGTGACTCTGAGTGAGACATTATGCTTCCTTCAAGTGAAATCTAGGGGATTTTTGCTTTCTTTTTGCACAAGTAAGCAGGATGTTTTCCAAAGAGGGACTGAGAGAATGATACGGGAAAGAGCTGTCTGACAGGGTAGGGCACACACTTTCATGCAGAACAGCTTATTTCAGTATCGTGCAATGGGCTTTATTTTTACTTCTGATGGCATCTTTGGGGCTTTGTTGGCTACATGACAGCAACATGCAAACAATATGTCACTCATCCAAAGCTACCTGGCACGACTACCTCAAAAAAGAATAGAGCAGTGAATAAATACAGCACAGAGGGAAGTGACGACAGCAGCCACATTTCAAATAGGTTAATCTTTGTTTAAATGGTATTTTGATGAAGAAAGATTAAATGATGTGCTGGAAGTGGTGCAGTATGACTAATGAGAGAATTCACAGTTATAAGTGATAGGAGAGGAAGTATCAGAAGGGATATAAACCATGAGGCATCCACACACTGGTGGATTGTCAGGAAAAAATTTTGCTGATTGGCAAAAGATATCGCTGTTGGCTGTGTTTTTAACCTTCCTCTGAGATGTTTCAGCCCGTTAGAACTATCTCCAGAGGATCCAGAGATGAAAACTTGAGCCCAGAAGTGTCTTGCAGCAGCTCCAGGCTATGGCTGCGTGAATGAGTTGGCCTGAGATAAACTGGGGCTGATTTCTGGCTTGTCTGTTCCTCCCCAGTAACAGCCCAGCTGCCCACTATGACACTGCAGAGGGTAGAAAGCAGCTTCCTGTGTTTTCATGGCCAAAGAAGTGCACTGACATTTATCCAAGGGTATATCCAACTGCAGACAGGCAGCTCCTTGAAGGGTGGCAAAGTTGCGGTCAGTTGTTTGTGTAGCTGTACTCAGGCAGGAGGGAACAGCAGGAACGTCATAGCCCCATTGATTTGGCAGGGGAGCTGAAGTTTTCAATTATATGATGAGTATTAACGTTGTGTTGCAACTCTATGTGTATTTCCTCATGAATTTTCCAGTATTTATTAGGCCTCTTAGGCTGGGTACAAGTCGTATTAGTGACATATAATAATTAGTACTACTTTACAGAAAGTAACAGCATAAAAATGATCTGGCAGGTGCTTAGCTCAGGGCTAGAGCAAAATGAGTCCCCAGCAAGCTCTCTAACCAAGAAGCTATACTGCCATAGTCCTTGAGATGAGTGAGCTTTTTTCTTTCCAATAGTTTCAGTATTTACGCCACTCCGCTATTTTGGTCTTGATGCTTTCTGAGCTAAACCAGCGTATAACAATGGAGAGGACTGAGGAAAGATCTGTGAATGGCTCTGGACAGTGGCTCCACATGCAACATTAGGAAACAGTTTTGTTATGAGAAGTTGTTCAGCTAAATACCCTGAGGTTGCTGTCCACATCGACCCGTAAAGCTCAGCCCATTTCAGTGGGATATGGCAAAATTTGCAGTAAGGCTCCTTCCTTACTCTGTGAGATTGTGCTACACCCATGTCACTGTGTAGTACTGTTAGTCACAGCCATGTTGGTATTGCAAGACCTTGGAGATACCACAGCACTAGGAAGACAGGGAGACAGCACCCAGCAGCTCAAACCAAGCCTAGCACCAGTGCTGCAGGGACCACATGCAAAACGAACCACCTTTTCTTTCTGGCAGAGATTTTGATCATTGATCCCTATGGCATTGGACACACAAAGGAAAATACCAATAACAGGAAAAATCTGGCAAGAGAGGGAAGAGGTCTCTATGTGCTTTTCAGTTCAATTGCTGTATTTCAAGCCTTATCCAAAATCTAATGGATCAATGGGAATCCTTCCAGTAACTTCAGTTGGGGTTTTATAAGGCTTTAATTAATGTCCTGGTTGCTATGATTGTGCATGTTCCTCTCGCAGTACCACTGAGGGTTGTGCCTCCAAAAAAGAATTAAGCAAACAGGGCTCCTTGATCAACATTTTGCAAATGGCAACAAATTAACTCACTTGGGAAGGATTTGATAGCAAAGATTTGTTTCCAACTGTCTAAAAGTTTTCTATTATAAATGGAGGGAGAAAAAGCCATTTTTGACCCCGTTTATGGCTGAGTTCCAGCTGTATTAGGTTTAAGGCTAATTTTCTGATAAGAGGTATATGTTTAACGTTAAGACTAAAAATGTCTTAGGATTAAGGAGCTCTTTGGAGTTAATGTGAGTGTTTGGCATAGGACTGCAAACTGCATCTGACTCGGAGGAGAAAGAGCATGCTCTAGTGTAAAGGTTCAGGCTTCTCCTGTGGTTATCTTTTTCCCTTTGGGCAAGGGTCTCAGTGGTGTGGTGTACCGATCCGGCTGCTACCCCTGATTCTCCCATCTTTTTTTTCTCCTTGTGCCTTTTGAGGAATCTGTCCCATCTCTTTTTTAACCACGCTGTTTATTTGCTCAAAAAATCCTCCCTTTGCTCTCCAGCACCCACCCCATGTCTCATCCCCAGCAGCTACAAAGTCAGCTATGTTCCTGAAAAGCCAGACAGGGTTTTAATAACCAGCCAGCCAAGAGAGGCTGGTATTGAGTGGCAGCTTGTGGGTGCTTATGTACCTGCTTGCACCCACAAACAAGGCCCTGCAATCCCTGCCTTGTGCCAGAAAATAACTGGGTTTGAAACCACAGAGCTGCAGACACAAAGACAGGGCTGTGGTCAGGGCTGGGCTGAAAGAGCAGTGCCTGTCCTGAAGAACCTCTGTTTATGACAGACTCTCTTTGGGCTGTTTTTAGTGATGTGGGGTAAAAAAAAGATAGTATGTACTCTGTAGGATTGTACATGTGTGTGTGTGTACACCCAGAGACAGGCACATTTATAAACAAACCACAGAACACATTGCACTGCTTGAACACACTCCAGTGTGTCTATGGACATCTTGTTCTCTCTCTCTCCTGTCCTTGAGGTATCAGGTTTCCTTGTTTACAGTCTGCCTCATTCAGGATCTGGAATTCCTAAAGAGCAGCAAAACACTATCATGTGACTGAAGACTTATTTCCAGGAAAAGCGGAAGAGGTTCTATGAAAGGTCAGTCCTCACATTCTCACTTGCTCCCGTCAAGAATACAGATGTAGGAGATGAAGCCAATGTGAAGTCCCTGATCCTTTGTCTCTCTGTTGAGCCTGGGATGAGATCTAAAGGAAAATCTAATGCTTGATGCAGAGTTCCTTACACTCCTCATATTTTTCTCCCTCTTTAATGGTTTATTGACATGGGATATTTCACACAGAGGCAGGATTCCTGCCTCCTGGTATGTCAGTCCTTCCAGTGGCTTCCTTATCTTCTAAAGGGCTATTTTTGTATGTGCTGTCACAAGTCATCATAACCCTGCCTGTGACATCACTAACAAGACCATGGAACAGATCCAGGCAACAGTATATGGAGGGAGGACTACATTAGCGTAGTTAACAGAAAACAAAGAGAAAAACACAAACAAAACCAACAGCTCCCAGGTCCCATGTGCCAAAAGTGTCAATGAGAGCATTTCTAAAGCTCCTCTCATTAGGCAAGAGCAGAACTAGTGAACCTTGATTATATAGGGTTATCTGGATGGGTGGCATCTGGGTCCCTGGTCCTGTGCTATAGTTTTCAAAGACCCTGCACTATGGCAAGTCTGCAGTGCCTCTTCTGGCTGTGCCCCACAGGTCCCAGGAGCCTAACATCTCTCTCCTTGTGATGGGGCATTTTGGCCTCCTCAAGGAGGAGGAGTCCTCAAGGACTTTGCCTCTTTAGATGCTGCAGTCATGGTTCCTGGCACTCTCAAGGTGTTCCTGGCCCTGGATGAGATGGTATATGAAGGATGAGCAAGGCTGAAGCCTTGTTCAGCAAAGACGACAATGGGTGTGATGGAACAAAGCGCTAGAAAATGTAACAGAAATCCCTAGTTACCTATCCAATGGAAGACTGGAAGACAGCGCTCACAGGGTTGGCTTTTAGTATGAGCAAGGTAGGCAGTTTCCTACAGTGGCTGTCTGATGGCTGCCCTGCAAGGCCATGTTGGCTATTGCTGCTATGAGAGAAGGACGTGGTGTGAGGAACACTGGCTATTCCTGGGGAGCTGCTGCTGAATCTCTCCTAGAGGCTGCAGCCACTGCTTCCATCCTTCTGATCTTGCTGGCAGCAGCAGGAGAACCCTTAGGTGATGATAGGTATTGAATCTTGTTCTGATAACATTGTGGTCAACAGCAAAAATTCCCATTGTCTAGATTTTTGCCCTGCAGCTGTGTGTCTTTGTGTTTTGAGGTGCTGAGTTTTCTGGTCTAGCTCCAACAAGAGCATGTACAAGCATGCTTAAGTTTTAGCAAGAATCCTGCAAAAAGACGCACATGTTTAAGCCCTTTCTTAGATCCAGGCTCAAACTCAGCCCCAGGCAGGACCAAACCCGTAATGATTTTCTATTCCTGCACAAATCTGCTGGAAAATACATTTGTCTGGAGACCTGCAGCAGGCTGAGGGTTTAGAGCATTCCCCAGGCATCCTCCACTTGTGTAACCCACTCACACATCTATACAGGCCATCCGCACAAAGTCCTGTTGCAGTGTCAGTATTGCAAGGGTCATTGGTGAAGTTGCAGGGGGGAAAAATATCAACAAATATGCAGTGAACACACTGCAGCTCTATTGCCATGAAGTGAGAGCAGTAGGTACTCTAGGCTCCATTGACTATTCCAACAGAAATTATTGTTGGATTATGGAGCAAATCCAAAATTTGGAGAAGCAATAAAGAAAATCAGTAATGTCTGCACAGTCTTCATTCCTGAGGCACACTGACTATAAAACACAGGTGCCTATAAAATCTGGCACATGTTGCTATGCTATGAAAAGAAAACTCATGGCTGCAGCATGGTAAATACCTACAGCACCTGGTGTGGAAGCTCAGTAATTTCAGGAAATTCTGATTCACTGGCTGAAGTCTAGACTCTAACTTAAAATTAACCATTCTGCCTGAGATCAGGGCCTTAGCTCCTCTCACTGATAGTGGCCAGTGGTGGTTAATTGCAGAAAGAGAAAAAGAAATGGGTATAGCTAGTCTGTCCTTCCAGTTACAGCCAGCAGCAACTTGGGGATCTTCTAAGCCAGAAGTTCCTTGTGGGGCTTCAGGTTAATACCAGAGATCAGCCATGGGCTGATCCTTTTTTTGAACAGTTATGCCTTTGGACTCATAATATCCTGCAGCAATCAGATTCATGGGTCCATGAGGCTCAGTGTGAGATATATTTCTGTGCTTATTTTAAATATACGTACTAGTATACCGTAGTATGTAGCATTTCTGCACGTTCTCCCTTGCCCATGCGACAACATCAGGCAATTGTTCCCCAGGTTCAAGTCCCTTGTATCAATCAGGCAGTGTGGAGGTATGTTCTGGTGTCTGTCAACATGCAGTCGTCTGGCCACTGGACTCTTGGTCACTCTGAGAAGAGGTGTGAATTTGAAAAGAAAGTCCTGGACCAGAAAAGCTCTACCCCAGAAGGTGCTTGCCTTACTGCACTGTCAGAGTTTGTACTGAATGAAGTCTTGGGCCATGCGGTCTGTGTGCTAACCAGAAGGCTTATGTGCTGCCAGGCTACAATTCCATGTCAGTTTCAATCAACAAGTCTGACTTTTATTTTCCTGAGATCTCATCGGAGCTGCTATCAGCTTGGATCCAACCTGGTGGATCAATGAAAGTTATGACGCTGTACAGATTTGTTTTTCAGTGGCATTGATAAACCAGTGTTGCAAGATCCTCAGCTCAGACTCAGTCTGGCTAACTGAAGGTTGTGAAATTTCCAAAGGCGACAAGGGGCAAAAAAGCAAAAAACTACTCTCCCCTGTGTTGCAACTCTGAGTGCAATCAGTCGCAAACAATAATTCTCTCACTGGACACTCAGATTCATTTTAGTTGGGTCCATGGAAAGTCATTTCTATATATATCAGCTAGATGTCTGACCTGAAGGTTAAACCAAAGAAATCTGCTTGCAGAAAAGTTGCGAATGCAAAATTCTGGCATGGCAGTCCAAGTTCTGCCCTCGACTAATACAGTTTGTCTCAAAATTGTGGCCATGTTGAGCAATTGTACAGGGGAAGGGAAAAACTTAACCATTCTGAAGAACATCTGTAAGCTAAAAACCAAGCAATGAGAACCACCAGAAATGGAAATACTTTATTAATGAGCAACACTTTAATGAAGATATTTGCTGTGAAACAGCTCCCAGGGCTGCACTGGTGCTTCAAAGCATTCTTCCTCATCTTCTTGGGCAGCTATGGTTTTAGCTGCTCTGTGCCATAGATAAATGAGAGGACCCAATTCCCCTTGCTTAGCATTTCAGCTGCTTTCTTTGACTCAAAGTGCGGGCTAGTGGCTGAAACATGAAGGTACTGTGTTTAATTGGATCTGATTCCCACAGCAACCTACTGAAGCATTTCTGGTGTTAGTGGGCACTTCAACACCTGAACATGACACAGTCAGAAAGAGTCTAGTGATGGTTGGATTATGGCAGAGCAGAGAAGCCCTAGTCTTGGGCTGTGAAGGTGATATATAGGCAGGGGACATGCAGGCAGTCCCTACCTCAGTGAGCCTGGCCAGAGCTCAGCAGGACTTTCCCAAAACACTCCTTTAAGCAAATTCAGAGGAAGGGGCCAAAGGGGAAGAATCAACACAATTTGCACCTGGGAGTTGAGGAAAACAGCAGAAAAGCTCTAGGAAATTCTGCTCCAGCTCTTTCTACTTGGAAGGATGAATTCACAATGTGATTTCAAGCTCCCAGAAATCCTCCAGAATATAGGCCAGATCAAAAATAATCTAATCTAATCCAATCCCATCTAATATAATTTCATTTCTCACTACTGTGAAATCGCCATAAAAACATCTAAGACATTTTTACTTCTTTTAGATGTTGACCATCTGCAGGGTCATGTCACACATACCATTGCTATATGGACACTGTTCCTTAGTGGCATTATCATTTAACTGAACTGCAATATGTTGCAAGAGGAAATCCTTGTTAATGACAGCTATAGCCAGGAGAAGCCTCGTGAATATTTTTACTAGGAATGCTATAATAACAACAGGAATATGCTACGCTATGGTGATCATTAAATTTTACCCACTGTGGAATTGCCATTGTGGGTGACCTTTCTTTCAGCAAGGGCAAAATGTAGCACAGAACAGGCTCCTGATTCTGCTTAACCATACCTCAGTGGACCCGTCTTCTGTGATGTTTCACATGCATGAGAGAAGGAGCTAAGATGATCCCCCATCTGAATCTGAAAAAGCAAGTGTAAGGGTAGGCCAAAACCCTTCATACCTTTTAATGCAGTAAATAATGTTGCATATGCAGTGTAGCAACCACTGAGAGCACTGCCTAACACCTCAGGTAGTTTTCCATTTTTCCTTGACTAGTATCTTGATCATCAGTCTTCTGTATTTGTAACTAATGTTACATTGGACTCTTAATATAAAGACTAATGACAAGAGAAAGTGGCAGTAATTTCTCACTCAATATTTTCATCAATAAAAAACAATCCTAAAATGACTGACACTGTATCGGCTAGGGCAAGAGTCTGATCCCTTTGTACTTCAGATACTGCTTTGAACCATAAAATCAAATGATGTCACGTACATAGCAAGGTGCATGAGTAAAGGCATCACAATCTGACACGTGTCTTTGGTGAAGCACATTGAAGTCCTCCAAAGGGAGGTGCAATAGAAGGGTGAAGCATTAATAGTTCCTTTGGCTTTTTATGACTCCTGTTTTGCAAAGAGTGATCAAGTGTTGTTGTTTTGAACTTCACTCATGTTTGTTCTATTTCCTAGATCTGCCTTTGTGATGGCCACTCCCAGAGTAATCAACCCTGAGGAAATTCATGTCTGGACTGATGAAACAGTTTTATTCTTAGCTCCTCACTGAGAATATGGAAGTTTTTCTTTTACCTGCATTTTTTTCAAAGCCTTCCTAATTTAAAGATCAGTGGATTAGTTCTGGTTGCTTTGATGTCAGTTCTTCCATGTCATCTGCACATATTCTATTACTTCTAGGATCCTAAAACCACCTGTAAAATGTGCCAGGTAGACTTTCTGTTGCCTGGTGTTTTGTGTACAGGGGTACACAGGGTCTTTGTTTAAATTCTGAGCCAGGTGTACCAAGCCTGGATTTCAGTGAACCAAGAAGTTGTGATGATACCATAGATATGGACTATAGCGAAAAAATATTTAAGTCAGCAAAAGCTGAATCTGCAGCACCTGGTGGTGTTGAGACCAAGGCACTAATCCCTGACGCTGGGTTTGCTTTTTTAAGTGGGTACAATACCAGGTCAGTGTTTGGATGCAAGCCATCTGCAATAGCCTGAGTGTGAGCACCTCTGTATTATACCTCTCCACACTTCCCATTTTGTGTGCAAAAATGTCTTGTTGAGGGGTACCCAGGTGAATCTGCTGAGTTCAGTCTCGTTTCTCTTCTCTTTTCCTTGATGAATGGTCACAGAATGATATTTCAATTCCAGAAAGAGAATCCTTTAATCTCCACACATCAACTGTAGACTCTGCCCTGCACAGAACAAACAGCGTCAGGCAGACAGGAGGAGGTCTAGGGTTATTAAAATGGCCGCTCAACACCATGGACCTCAAGAAAGCTCTGCATTCCTACAGAGACAGAGCTAACCTGCCTCCACACCAAAGCCACTGAAGGCTGGCAGGGGCAGGAGCAGCCCCTGTTTGGATGCATGAAGACTCCACATCATGAAAACCTCCCCAGAACAATACAGAGGGGAAAAATAGTGTTTCAAAATTTGAGCCCAAAGGAAAAGCAAATTGACATCTAACAAAAGACTGATTTTCTTCTCCCGTCGTGAGGTGTCTGCCACTTAGTTGAGCTGGCAAGGCAGTGTCTCAAAGGGCAATTTAACCAAGTTGCATAAGGCCTTGGCTGGGTGGCTGTAGAAATACAGGGCCTCTTATCTGAATGCTGGCCACAGCTGTTGGAGATCTTGAAGGAATTATCTCTGTGCCTGTCAAACATCTGCTTTGTAAGCAAAAAGAGGCTGAAACACTAGTGATGCTCATGACACACTGCAGCTCACAGGGCAGAGCCAGGAGACAGCAAATGGGAGCTTTTTTTCCCTGGCATCAGAAACCTGATGTCCCATGAGTGACTCCAATGGATGGATAGGCCCTAATCCCTCTGCGTTATATAGACCTGTGCCTTGTCATAGAAAAATAGCCAATGTGGTCCAAGCACTGATCTCAGTGTCTTTGATAAGCTATAAATCATCTACAGCTCTCATGAATATTCTGGCACATAGCCTACAGAACTACATTTATTTTTTTCTCTCACCACCCAGGAATTGTTCCATATAAATGTGGGTAGACCCAAAAGGTCTGATGCTAAAAATCAGGATGTGCATTGGAGCCCTTTGACGTTAAATATCTTCTTCCTTTTCTGTCTTCTTTCTCTTAAATATCACTATATTTTTCCTCTACAATACAGTAACAATACTTCATTTGTGAACCAAGCTAGCTGCCTTTCCGTATCTCTGGTAGTCTCTCCATTACCAACACCCCCACAACACGTAATAAATACCCTTTGAGATCCTGGCCACAGGGAGTGGGTATACTGTGGTATACCAGGGAGTGGTATATATATATATATATACCCAATATATATATATTGGGTAACCAGAATATTTTGTGTTCTCTTGTGTGTGTTTTTATGCTACCACCAGTCCCATAAACCCCCTTGATAACTGCCCATTGCTGTGACTCTTTGCATGTATGCATGTGGGTCCAGATCTGGTCCGTGTGCAACATGGACCTTCACTCTCCCAAAATGTAGATGCTGTAGGAGAATCTAGTCCAAATATGAGGACTGGCCACCATATGAGGATACTGATTTTGTGTTTTGTCGATTCAAGACTTTCCTCCTTTGTGCTCTATCAAAAACCACTGGCACCAAAGAGGAGGATAGTGACAGTATGAATGGATGAACAAGCAGATGAGTGAATGTAAAGGGTTGTTCTGAGGTCTCTCTCATCTGTTTTTCCCCCGGCAGAGACGTCTAGGTGTTCCTGCAGTGTGTTCCTGAGCTGTTCATCCATGTCTTTTTGAAAATATCTTAGTTCAAAGCGACACAGCTTCACATTTTCTTTATACGTATAATCAAATGCAAACAATTAAGATTGCCTAACTGAACTCTGTGCCAACAGTAACTACAGTTCAAAGGACCTTTTACTCAGTTAACAGGTTGGACAGCATTTCCTCCACACCCTTCAAACAAAGTTATGGTGTAACATCTAACAGAACTTTCCTGTCAGAATCTCCAAGTTCTAGGATGAGCTCTCAGGCCAACTGCCTGAGGCCCCAGGTCATGAAGGACACCTTTGGGCTGAGTAGAAAATCAATGCATGACATTCAATATTCAACTGAATAAGTGGGAATGCATCCATTTCAGCCTCCATGCAAGACCACAAGGCCATTGCCAGTTCTCTGTGTGTCAGCTGGAAACTAACAAAGCAGCATCACCTTGTGATGAAGACAATCTTATCAAGGACTACTGACTAATTTCCATTCCAGTTATGTCGGTGCAATTTTTATCTCATTATTCTCATTGGCACTGGGCAGAGGAGGTGTTAATATAAAGGAAGATTGTGTTTCTAGTTACAGCTTAACACTATAAAGCAGAGAGAGTGGGTTTTGTTCCAAGCTTTGCCATAGATCTGGGTTGCTTAACATACCTTTGCCTCAGGGCTTTTAATCTGCGAAGTGGTGTGAGCAGTTATACTTAGCTGTGAATCTAAAATCATTACTATATTTAAAGTGCTTTTTCTGGAAGGTAGTGCTGGTGCATAAATATCATTGCAGTGCAGGTGGCTTGGCTATACTTGTCATAGGAGAGATCATCTCCAAGTGTCTGCTCAGATGCTGTATTTTGGAGAGTCACATAGTTAAATTTGTGCTCATCATTCATGTGGATAGCTGGATTCAGTTTAGCTAGGGCTGGAGGTGGTATTTGGCTAGACAGGTGTCTCATTGTCTGAATGAAATCTGAATCTTCAAAGAAAGGAGAGCAGCAGGGAATGGACTCAGCCAAAGAATGGCTGTGAGATATGGGGCTCTTCAACTCCCAGGTTCAAATCCAATAAAGTTAATAGAAATCACATGGCTTTCTTGCCATCTGGCAGCCAGTTGGGAGCTTGTGTGCGTTGTATTGGTGAATTTTACTATCAAGTTACAGGACAAGCTGGGAACAGTGAAGAAAACTGAATAAACTGTATCAACCTAGGGCTGGTAGGTTGTGGTTTGGTAGGCAGGTAAGTGGTTTGGTACTTTAACGGAGTGATGTGTGAGAGGAATGAATTAAGTCTTAGTCTTATAGCTCCCTTTTTTGGCAGAGAAGGATAGACGTTACAGCGGATGAACATCAGGGCTTCTTCATGGGAAATCAAGTAGGTCAAAATTTTCTATCAGCTCTGTGGCCCTTTCCATTTGCCCTCATGGCATCATCCATGAAACTGGATGATGGTTCTGATGCATCAGGAAAACTCACAGTTCTAACCACACATTTTCTTTGGTTTGTTTGAGAAGACAGGTTAACGTCCCTTTTTGAAAAAGGTTTCTTTTGTCTTCATACTCACAGAAAAGATGGATGTGAATATAAGGGAGAGGTAAAGGGATGGTTTACCAGCATGGCCAGGGTACCTGCAGGATGTAAAAATATCCAGTGATTCATGGATGCGCAGTGATATAAAACCTGCACTAACTGTGTGCAGGCTTCAGAAGGGTTTTTACCCCTGAAGAACCTGAGCTGGAGTCCTGACACCGTTCAGCTCCAGCCTCGTATCACCTCGTGGTTTTCAAACTGATGTTATGCCTCAGCTGGTGGCCATTTTACAGTAGCCCGTGGCTTCTTGTGTACTGCAAGTACAAGCCCTGTGATTTCTGAAATACTCTGCTAATTTGAAAACAGATCCCAAGGCACATTGCAGTCTACCAGGAGGAGAAAGGGGTTTCCAAATTTCTGCCTACCCCAGTCTCATCCCTGGGGAGAGCTCTCATTTCTCCACAGGCTCCAGAACCTGCTTGCAAAAAGTGACGAGGGACCAGTGTGCTTCTCTCAGTGGGGAGTTAATTAACAGCCCTGGGTGGAAACAGTGGGAGGAAGGTGGCTATTTTCTAGCAATTTCTTATTTTTCCTCTTCCCTCAGCACAGCTGAGGACTCCCTGAAGGATGCCGCCAGGCAGGGAGGCTGCAGTGGTCAGGGACTGTGATTGGCTGAAAGCACCCCACGTGACCAGGGAAGCCGTTCTAGCTGATGGGCCTTGAGGTGAGCTGGAAGTTTGCATGTCCTTTGGTCAGCAGTGGTGTGTGGGCTCAGTTTGGGGGGGGGAGTGGGTGTGTGTTAAGAGCAGCTGTGTTAAATTGTATTTACTGTAGGAACAAGCAATCTGGCTGCTCTGGAGGTGGGAGAAGTGAAGCACTGGCCTTGACTTCTCATCCCAAAAGGCGCTGGAGGAGAGCCCTGTCCGGATGGACCTGCAGGGCCTGGTGGGGAAGCACCCAGGGCAGTAGGTAAGGCTCTGCATGCCTTTTGGGTTTGTTTATTTGCATAGTGTTGGCTTGCTGGTGCAAAAACTGGTTACAGCATGTGTGTGGGAGCATATGCTTGCTTCACCCTCTAGGTGTATTTGGAGAACTGGATTGGGCCATCTGTATTTGGAGCTCCTGGGACGTATTTCTGTGGTGTTTAGTTGCTTTCTTTTGCTTACGCTTGTTTCATCTATCTTAGGTTCCTGTTTGTCTCCACTTATCTGGAAACTTGTGGTGCCTCTTTCTGTTGTTGCAACAACTCATTTTAGGTAGGGGGCTGCGTTTGTGGCATTGTCTGGCTGGATCTGAAGTATTGAGAGGTTGGCTAATATAACTATGTCGAGAGAAAGGCCTAGCTACAATGTGCATGTGTTTTGTAGTGCCTAGGCATGGTCCTGGAGCTGCTTTTGTTTTTCCAGATTGGGTTTATACATCTCTTTACAGTTCGCTTTGAGTTTGCGGTCATAGAAGCAGAACTTGGCAGATGCAGCTGGCGTGGTTCTTCCGTATGAAGTTTCAGGGTGGAGAGAGAATTTCTGGACATTTTCAGGTGGAACTGAATGTCCCAAGCCAAGGTTGGGACTCCTGAAGTTGTTAAAAAAAAAGTCAGAGCTTTTGCATGAAACCAAGCAGTAAATCATGGGCAGTGTGTCAGATTAAAACAAGAAAACAGGCCCCCCAAACCAGTTATCCACATTCTGTCAGTATTAGCAAATAAGAATTAAACTCATGATTGTGTAACTGGGGAAACTGAGGCAGGGAGCCACACATGAAATCATTGAAAGAGCTTGGAGTGTCATCTAAGGATTCTGGGTGTGACTTCTGGTTAGAACTGATGATTTTGGGTGTCTCGGTGTGAGAGCAGGGAGAGAGCCTGGTGTGTGTGTGGTTTTTGTGGTGTGTGGTGTGGGGGGTTTTTTTTTTTTGGTGTCATCCCTCTCTATATCCCCTGCCCTGTCCTGCTCTCTCTCCCCACCCTAGATGTTCATTCCTGTCTATAAGATAGAAGATACCTTTCCAGTGCACAATTTTGGGTGCTGTAGAAGTGAATCGTCTGGAATAATACGTGGTTTTGAAAAATCCTTACCTTGCATCCACCTTCTTCCTTGAGTAAGAAAGACTATCTATGGGAAATAGTTCCACCTACGTGTACCCTGAAGCTAGACCCTAACGCAGAGAAACCTACTTAGCTTTACTTAGCTTTCATCTGCTGTAGTGCACAGGTGAGAATGGGCTTCCAAGTACATGACTTACCGTTTCTAAAATATGAAAGGCTTATGCAAGGAACAGCAGATGTAGCTACAAACCTGCCAGAATGTATCTTTCTCTGTGTGACTGGTGCATGTTGTTGAAACTGGGGTCTCACTTTAAGGAAATAGCAGATGGGACTGTGAGAGGGACAAAGAGAAGTTAAACCTTAGCGTGTTTGGCATGTTAATGTGGGCTCTGAGAGCTGTAAAGGGACTATCCCAGAGGCGTGTGCTGGTTAGCAGTTTTGGCTTGCCACACGTAATAGGAGGCTGCACTCATGAAGAACAAATTTACAAGTTTATTAAAACACCAGTAGCCTGTTGTCTTTCTCCAGGATAAATTTCTTGTCTTCTTTCATCACGCTTTATAGAGCATGTTGAGACATAATTGAGAACACTCTGCTGTTCTTGTTCAGAAGCAGGGAGTGTTCCTGTGAATGGGAAAGCTCCATTTGGATTAATCATGGGTGATTAGGCATCTAATGGCCTCTGCAGCTCTTTAGATCTGAGGTCCACAGCAATAGCTGATGCAAAAATAGTGTGTGTGTGACAGCAAGTAAGAACTAACATGCAAGGGCATGTGTACAGCCCTGTCTATAGGTATGTACATGAGTTCTGTTTTCCCAGCCTTGCAATTTCATACTTTGACCAGGTTATGTCTCAGCTGTCTGCATGATCACTTATTCTTGTCCTCAAAAAGAGGGTTAGTCAGTATTTTCTGAGCTTTTTGGGGAATTGTAAGAAACTACGGAGTTTTCAGGAGTGTGTGTGTGCATGTAGAAATAATACCAGTAAAATAATCACCCAAAAGGGAAGATTGAAACTCACAGATTTTTTTTTTTCGTGCTTGGTTTTATGAGCAAAAAATGGATGCATTAAAAAAATTAACCAGACAGCAGTGGTAATATGATAAGTGAAATCTGTGCTTGCTCTGTGTGTGTATGTATTTGTGTGGGTGATTTTAAGTGATGGGAGGAGAAAACACATTGAACCATCTCTTTTTAGAAGTGTCCCAATGCCTGTTTCAGATCTAGGCCTGCTTACTGATTTGTTCAGTCCTTCCTCTGGGGGAGTTTCATGGAAGGTCTTAATTTCTGCAGGCCATCTCTCTTTATGCTTCTCCATGTGCTTGTTGTAAGGGAGAGAGATCTTGTTGTCAGATGTCTAAAAATCTATTTCAAAGTGGAGTAAAAAGCATGAGATGTCTTTTTGTTCTGCATTTGTACAGCTCCTGCTCAGCAGGACTGCTCATGACTGAGGTCCTTGATCTCATATATCAATATGGGAAAACTAGTAAAATAAGCTGCTACCTGGGGCAGGCCAAATTCCTAAATCTGACCAATGCAAAAAAGCAAGGCTCTCTTAAATGCCAAATAGACCATCTGTCAACATATTATGCCAGGTTTCTGGAAGACCAGCAATACAACTCAAATTGTGAAACTGTCTAAAATGTTGCATAGATAATAGTTTGTGATATGAAACTTTTAAGTTGTGATGAAGCCGCAAAAAATCCTGCTGTGTAAGTCATGCTGTCTGGGAAGGGAGCAGTCAGACAATAGCAGTTCAACTGACTCCCCAAACCAGCGTACAAATAACACTTGACATATCGCAGGGCCAGGCAATTGAGGTGAGACTGATGCATTTCAAAAGCCTACGTAGGCTAGTATGTTGCAGACAACTGTTTTATTCCTGTTCTTGGAAGGTACCTCCCATGAAAGTATCTTTACTGAGACTCACTTTAACATGGTGAGTCCCTGTGGTAATGATTCATATAAAGGAAGGCATAGATCTTTCATCCTCTCTGAATACTTGTTTGCATCCTGATGACTTTTAAGAATGAATAGACTATGGGGTGATCAAAGATTAGCCCAGGCTGAGTGGCGTGGAGGAAGGAGATATTGCTAAATGAATGCCATGCTATTAATTGCTGAGCAGATGCCTCCCAGACTGTAAAAACAGTCTTTTTGCAAGGCTGCCTCTGGGAGGCAAGATGCAGCTGTAGAGATTCCAGCCTGACAACAGTGAGAAGGTGGCCATGGCACTTGCTTAAAGTTGCTGCTCCAATACCGGAGCTGAGATTAGGAATGCTCTAGGCTTGTGTTCTCCATCTGAATGCTTGTCCTTCCCTAGTTCCCATTTGTGTGATTAGGGGCTTAACCCTTTGGCTTTTTTGCTGCAATATGTACTATTTTATACCAACACTTGTTTAAGTGCCCCAGGTGGACACAGGTAGAAATGGAAAGCTCTTCATACTGCATTTTTTTCCCCTGAAGTAGCGAACCAAATTAAACTTGTCTTGCAGATCCATCCACTGTGGCATTGCCCTTTACCAACATTTCTTTTTTCCTGCAGTTTCTACTCCAATTGTGTGACCTTACTCTGCTGACTTTCGTCTTGTGGAGGGAGATACTTCCCAGCCTACACTCTAGTGAGAGGCCACAGCCTTGGGCCCTGATTCTGCAGATGGGAGTGTCCTTACCTTAGTTTCCATGAGTGTGCTACAGAAACCTGCTGGTTTCTGTACTGAAATTAAGTACAGGCGTATGTGTTTGTGGAATTGGGGCCTGAGAGAACAGAAGCAGAATGTCCCAGAGAGTGTGTGCGTTTCACTTTTAACCCTCTGATGTGTGTGTGCTTTGAATTTGTTCTTGAAATGCATTCACTTTGCTGTATCTGTTTGGGAGTCCTTTTGCAAGGAAGAAAAGGAAGAACAGAAATATTTTACTCTTAGGTTGTGATAGTTGTTTTTGACAGGGGGTGGGATTGGTTTCTGATTTGACAAGGTAATCATCTCTGTCTTACAGGGTCTTGTCCAAACATCTCTTGGTGTGTAGGGGATTTATGGGCACAGATCTTCAATGTCAGCAAAATAGTGGGTCTCTTGGGGACACCTTGGATGGCTAATGAAGGGGCCTCCCAAGTTCTGTCTGAAGGAAATTTATGAAGGCATGGAGCCAATGTCATTCTGCAGCGTGAGAAGTTTTGAAAAATATGTACGTGGCTGTCTTG
Organism: Pygoscelis adeliae; assembly: GCF_000699105.1. Taxonomy (NCBI): domain Eukaryota; kingdom Metazoa; phylum Chordata; class Aves; order Sphenisciformes; family Spheniscidae; genus Pygoscelis; species Pygoscelis adeliae. The sequence goes on along the minus strand of NW_008825290.1, from coordinate 692,639 downwards.
TGTAGGTGACTAATGGATTTCATGGGTGTAGGGAGACTGTGTGCTCAGGGTCTATACCTCAAAGTGTTTCTGGAGCTGCAAAAACGACTGAAGGAAAGCTTAGGGATCTGGGATGAAGCTCTGAAATGGAAGACTGGCTTCCAGTACGGTTTTGTAGATTGGGAAGTGTATAGGGTTGTGCTGATAGTGCCCTGTTTTTTTTAGTGCCCTTTGTGGTTTTTTTTTTTTTAAACTTGCATATGGAGTCATAAATCACAGTGAGAGTCATACCTCAAAAAAGCCAGGAGATTAAAAAATGAATGTTTTCCTTTATTTTTGTGCATTCTCATTGTTTCCTTTGATTTCTTGATTTCCAAGTGACTGAAGTCTGCGTTACTACTGTTGCAAGGATGACAATCATCACCGCTAGCTACAGGAATCAGGTATCTGTTACTCATCGGGTCTTCCTTGACTCATTGGTGAGGGCTAAGTGTGTACCTGCAGGGTGATTCAGCTTGTGCTAGGACCTTTGGTGAAAAAAACATTTGGATGTGCCTGGCTATCTCTGTAGGCAATGGGGAACAGTTATCACAGTTCCTGAGTTAGGAGCATGTGGTAGAGATCAGACCATACCCCACGAAGATCCATCCTCTCATCAGTGCTTTTTGCT
>NW_008825290.1:688013-691949 GCF_000699105.1 Pygoscelis adeliae | reverse complement strand
CTGGTGTAGTGGTGTCCAAGCTTTTTTCAGAAATGCTGGTTTCCAGCAATTCCTGTTCCTGCTCTGATCTTTGACCTTGTCCTGTGTCGAGTGAGGTTTCTTGAGACTGACTGTACTCTGTGCTGACTAATGGGTAGAGAGGTGATTATAGACTTAAACTGACAGTATCCTCAAGCTGTGGGAAATCCTCTTTAATGCAGTGGCATGTTGAAATGTGACACTTGTTTGATAGAATATGATATAACTCTTTGGTGTCTGACTGGATTTGTTTGCTGCTTGCTTCCAGTAATACTAGACAAATTGTGTTGTCTTGGATTTTAGAGGAAGTAGGTGACTATGGAAGGCATTGATGCTGTGGAGACTTGAAGACAGACTTGCATTGCAAAAGTTCAGCACTCTGTGGCAGTCAAAACGGTGACAATGCTAGCCCAGGCCACTCTGGGAAGGGGGAGTGACTGTGATGCTTAGATCTGCTTGCAAATATTTCTTTCCCCAAACTTGGGGATTTAGATCCAGTTCAGACTGAGCTATAGCAGCTCACAGAAGAGAGGCAGTATGGTTCCCTGCATCAGAAGCATCCATTGCTCCTCCTTAGAGCCTGGCAGAAAGTGTCACTATACTGTGGCAATCCCAGGCATTAGCACTGAGGACAAGGAGACAAATACCAAGAAGGAAGGGAGCTTTCAGTTACTTTCATGTTAATTTTTTTCCTGTGGAGTTTTTAACATACCGTGTCTATGGCAGAAACCTGTGACCTAAAGATAGGAGACACCTAATTTGGAGCCCACATTGTGTCACTGTTGTTCAGGATGCAGCAGGGTCACCTGGCTGGGCAAGAACATGTGCTGAGCTCTTCTCCCCATGTCCTGCAGTTATGTGCACGTGTGCCTGTGTGCACTCATGCTGCAGAAGCAGCCAGAGGCCCCTCCCACTGCAGAGCATCTGTCATCATGTGTTTAAAATAATCTGAAGCTAAAATGGGAGCATTCACTTTCCCTTCCTCTCCAGCTGGAGTCCAGAACAGGCAGCAGAGTCTGCCTTAAAGACTTGCAAGTAAATTGTGCAAGATCTTGGCAATGAAAGCATGTGGTGCGTGTCTCTACAGCTGGGGAGCTGTTGCAGGAAGGGATCAGGGGACCCTATGCAGGACTGTGAAAGATGCCAACATAAAGGACCAGCCTGCATTGCCAAATTACAACTCCTGGGGTGATGGAAGGGAGTACTTGTAGGAGCGCTGACCTTTGGATCGGCTTTCCTTATAATGTGCTATGTCCAACCACAAGTCTTCAAATTATGTAGAGGAGTAGTTTTCTCAAACAATACAATTCTGTTTTCCAGTGACGCATAAAGGCGAGGTAAATGGTAAGAAATAAAACATGCTTAATTTAATGGGGACGACAGCAAGACAGATGGCTGGTGGTGGATCACTTACTGCAGTTCTGAGAATGCCAGCTTCTGGGTGGATATGAGTGCCGAGAAAGTGCTCAGTTAATCTCACTGGAGGCCAGTGAGCTGCTTGTGCTCATGCTCACTCATTAGCTGCTGTGGGAACTCAGCCGCATTTGTGAATGTGTGTTGTCTCTGAGGATGCCTGTATGGGAGTGATTGTTCTTCATGTAAACACCTTCCCTCTCAGGCAAACAAAGTAATTTGTGCTCAGACAAGTATTTGCAATTCTCCCATTTTGTAATTCATTTTTCAAAAAACATTGTCATTCAGCTGTGGAGAAGAAATAATGCTATCCACCCACAAATAAAGGGCAGCAAACAGTCCGTGATCTCTTCAGGCTAAAAACTGTTTGTTCAAAAGGTTTGGCAGCTACTTTCAAATAACAAAGATCTTCACAAAAGCATGGACTGGGTGAGGATTGGTGTGGGGTGTTTGGTGGTTTGTGGTTTTTTTTTTTTTCCAGACTGCTTTCCTTCTACTCCTTAACCTGCATGGATGCTGTACCCTGCCCTTTATATGTACGTCTCTAAAACATAGGGCTATTACACATAAACAGCATGTGCTCAAGTGGCTGGGACAAATAAGGATAATGATTTCTTTTAAGGCAAGGAGGGAGCTGGTAGGAGTTGCCCTTGATCTGTCCCCCTTGTACCAGTGGAGATGAAATTTTCTCATTCCTCCAGGGTATGGCACTGGGAGAAGGACTCATCAGATACACTATACGTAGCCCAAGTAAACTAATATAGGTAAGACAGCAACACCAGCATGACAACATACTCCAAGAAAGCTGATCATAGATCAGTAAAGGGATAGCACAGACTGTCACCTGTGTGCTGCAGTCTACACCACTGCAGCTAGCGCATGTCTTGTCTGAATTCCTGTGTAAAGATCTGCAGGTGAAGTACCTCCCAGTATGGTCTGCCTTCCAGTGCAGACCATTCTTTCCAGTCACCTTATGCATATAATCAAATAGCTTGTCTCTTGCTGCTTTTTTCCCTAAATAAAATGAGGAAATTTCCTGTTAATCGTGGCAAAGACTAGCAAGACCTTCCCAAAACTCTCTCTCTCTCCTTGGTTTTTATCTATGGTATTTCTAGTACGTTTACAGAGAATTGTTAGCTGAGTTGGATCCTAATTCATTAGGTGCAACCCTTTGTATTGCTACTTGCTACTGAAGTCTTTGTACTGCTTGGAAGTCTAGGCCTGTTTTGAATGATAGAAGATTTTGAGCTGGGTTTAGTATAAGAGCAAATTTCACATGGAGGTGGGAGGGGAATGTATTGTATGTTTTTTGTACTTCAGAAGCAAAATGACCATGTACAACTTGCAGGTAATTTAACCTGAGTTTGCAAGAACTGTATTGTCATCTTAGGTGGGAGACAGGATTTCTGCAAGGAGCTCAATAGCGTATAGCTGTTCAGGTCACCTGAGAGGTGGTGTAGGAATTTGTTTTTGGTTGGCAAAGCTAGTCCAAGTAATGCCTGCTCCTCTCCCATAGCATTCTTGCTGGGTTGTGCCAATGTGACAGTTTGTAGGGCCTCAGTGTAAATCTGATTATTGACATGAACCAGGCTAAGAAGGCCCATCTGGGAGGAAAAAAAGGCATTAGGCATGAAGGGCAAGACTGTCCTCAGCAAGCAAAGGCAGTTTATGAAAGTATTTTTAGAACTTAGTGGCACCTGGAATGGTGGTACTTCACATCATTCTGAAAATTCAGGGTGGTTTATTCCATACAAAGATGTAATAAAGCAAATTCTTGTTGTAGGAAAATTGATGAAAGCACCTCAGGGTTTGGCAGCACCAGTGACTCCAGGCTTCTGTTTGAAGACCTGCACTTTTTTTTTAGTAGCAGTTTATTCTGTGTTGTAGCCTGCTGCAGGGGACAGACTGTTAGCCAAAGAGTTATGAGACTTGAATCCGGGAGTGGATTCAACCCAGACTGGTCCCTTCTTAAAGACAACAGACATCAACTGATAGATAAAAGTCTCTTCCGGATGGGCTTGTATCCTTGCTGTCTCCCTTGGGAGATGTGTATATGCTACCTACTTCCTGCTTAGCACAACCGATGGGAACTTATGCAGGGGTTTCTGCTAATATCACTTAGCTAAAGACCTTCCTGCTCTGCTGCAGAGTAGATTGGTGACAAGAGCAGTGTATCCTATACTGCATAGGTCTCCTTGCTGAATCTGAGTCAGCTAAGGAATAACAGCTCCACAGCCAGATGAGGGGTGGGATTCCTCATGGTGCTGGCACTCTGCTCAGAGCAAAGGATTTCCCTTAGAGCTGGAGCAGGCAGACAAATTTATGCAGAACTTCAGCATGTGTTGGAATGTATAATTCTCTTTCAGGTGATCTGCTTTCATAGTGAATTCTTCTGGGCTCTTCGTTAAACTGTTGCACCCACTGGCTTTGGGTAAAGGATGATGTTTCAGACTCTAATACCCACAAAATAGCCGCAACAGTAAAGCTTTGGCATGTCTGAAGTGC
>NW_008825290.1:649162-687993 GCF_000699105.1 Pygoscelis adeliae | reverse complement strand
CTACCTCAGCACAAGGAATCAGCCAAGGGGGAATGAGATATGAGACACTTTCAAAGACCAAAAAAAAGCAGCTGAAATAGGAAGAATTATGGCCCATGCATCTTTTCCCTGTCTCCCCCCCCACTTCTTAAGGTTGAAACTGTGACCTCCTTGAAGGCAACAAGGCTTTAACACCAGAACTGAATTCTTAATCTGGGGAGAGTTATATTCTGAGGAATACTTTGTGTGCACAATTACAAGACCAAATTTTTGCTGGTATAAATTAACACAACTCCACTAACTGCTGTGACCCAGTTCAGACTTGCATGCGTCTCCCCTCTCCTCCTTTTACACATCGCTGTATCTCAGTCTTATCAGATCTGTCACTGCCCAGTGGCAGAGAAAGAAGTCAAATGATAGAGAGATGTTTCTGTAGTGGCCATTTGAGTGCTGAACATCAGAAGCTTCTCTGTTTCAAAATCAAAGTAACTTACTTTGTAGCATCTGTCATTGATTATGCAATGCATTCTTTGCAGCCCTTAAAATGTAAAGTGTACTGGACACGGTAATTTATTGCCTGTACCAGGAATTACATAGCAGACTGCTGCTGGAATTAGAGTGGAGTTCTATGTACTGTGTAGTACTATGGGGTACTGTGTACTATACAATATATTACTTAACACTCCTGTTTAGCAATACCCGACTGAGCAATAAGTTACAAAGCAGCATATGATGACATCACTTAATGTATGGTTTAAAAACCTCTAAAGCTGTAAGTCAAAGTGGGTATCTTATGTTTAGTGTGACCTGAGTCATCCTCAATAATGCTGACTACTCACATACCAGAACTTTAGTCATATTATAGAGGTTACTGAATCAGGACTTGCCTGTGGATACCCTTGTCTGTGTGAGTAATTGTGCTGAAGTTAATAACACTTGTTAATAAAGTACAACTTCTGGGAATTGGGTCAGATCAGGCCTTGGTATCTTATTGTAGGATGTATTGTACCATAACATTGTTTCATTAAACATAGCCTTGTACTGATAGCTTTCAGTGCTGTAATAGCTGTGATTAGCGGCAGCTCTTTTCCCGTATAAACATCTGTCTTTCCCATGTAGATTTTCTGGATAATTCTTCTGTTGGCTGTTTCCAGTGTGTCTCATGTGAGAGGTGTTCTGCCACTTCTGAGCCAGGCAGATGTGGGAAAACATGCTGAAAAAGCACCTTTATGTTAACACAGTAGGAAAGTGTCTCTGCATATGACGCAAAGGTCAAAACTTTAAATCTTTAGGCTTAATGAATGGAGATGTTAATAAGCAACCAAAAGGTGGTAAAGATTGACAGAGTATAGTACAGATGAGGTTAGAAGGAAATAAAATGTTTGTTTGTATGCATAAAGCTCCGCTCTTAAGTGTTTTAATGCTGCAATCACCAGCAGCAGAATGAAGTTGCATAACTAGTCCCATCCTGCTCAGGTATGCATGCCTTGGACAAGGGACCAACCATCCTGATGTCCCCCTGACTTCAGGGTGTCCTGGCTTAGAACCCTCCATCCCTCATTCTATTTGGTGAAGGCTCAGCCCTGCAGAAAGAGATGCCAAAGTGCCTCTTCAGTGCAGAGAGGTTTGGCGTCCTTCTCGAACTCTGAAGAAATGTTTGTGCTAGGGAGTGAAACAGGAAGGCTTTTGTTATGTTGTTTTGCCATATGTATTAGTTAACTTGTGACAACAGTTACCCAATTGTAACCCTGCTGGATTTCTGCTGAAATGCGTGGTTGGATCTCAGTTTGCCTCATGTGTCTCTGCATGTTACAGCTTCCCTTGATGAAAGTAGGCTCCAACAGTGCTCATTGCCTGTCTTGCATTCAGTCAGCTGCAGGTGTATTTTAAAAGCCTGAGGCCAGATTCTGCTTCCATGCTCAGCTGATTATCAAAGTGGCAGAGACCAAAGCTGTTGTGCATAGCATGGTGAGCAAAAGGGTTAGAGGAGCAAGCAGCCACTCCGAGAGGGCCAGATGTCATTGTAACCTTGCTTGATCACTATTTTATATAAGTGGCTTTTGTCAGGCAAATTAGTTCAAACACATATAACCAACAGCTGAGAAATCACACCCAGTGTTTACTTAACTTGTTGCTTTGGGGGTCTGCCTTAAAGAGAGTTGTCTCACTCCTCTGAAATGAATACTGTTAAGGTCAAATTGTTTAGCTCCTGGTTCCTGCTCGGTAATTTTGATCTGTTTGCAGTTGTCATGAGGCTTGCTTCAGTGCTCCTTTGAATTTCTTGATAACCAAAGTGAGATGTATGCATCACAGACAGAAGAGGCAGGGGAAACTGTAAAGATTATAGAAATTGAAGTGAGAACATATTAAGGGAGGAAGCAGATGATTTTCTGTTGCATATGCAACTTCCTGAGGTTGCCTTGCCTAGTGCAGTGCAAGGGAGGGGAATAAAGTGCTGAACTGGGTCATAAAGGCTGCTTCATTCATGAGCCTGCATTACGTCTAACTGATGTTCAGATTCTTGCAGTGTGCAGAGCCTTTGTAGCCACTGAGAAGTAGCTGAACTACTGAGTGCAAAGCACTTCAGAGATGCAGAATTCTCTATAATTTTGTAGTAACAGTTTGTGTACTGTGGCATTTGTTTGCTGCTCCTCTTTCTGATTTTTCCTTTGATTCTTGGCCTGTAGTTTAATAAACTCAACAAATTTACCTTCCTAACTTCTAATTGAAATTGGGGAGGCAAAATTGCTCGCAAGTAGTGGTGCTGCCTTACACAAATCTGGTCTTCCTACTGCATTCATTACTCTCCATTCCCATGTCTTGACCCCTTCAACTAAACGTGTTCCATTTCTCCACAGAACCTTGATGCCTTCTACCCTGCTTTTCTCCTTAGCAGGTACTGAACAGACAAAGCTAGAATCTTGCCTTAATCTGATCAGGGAGATGGTGAAATGCTTCATAGCCACTTACAGACTCTCTGAAAGGCATTAGCATCCAGACAGAGGAAAAGGATTGCTCAAGGAGCAGCCAAGATCAAGGCTATAACTTGGAGCAGTTAGTTAAAAATAAATTGAGCAATGGAAAATGAAGGATGTATATCTAGAAAAAAGTTTCCTGGCAGTTAATTCCTTGCGGTTGTTAGCATTTCCCAAGGGGTAAGATGGACTTAGTTAAACTAGACGTGTACCTAGGACCAGGCTGTAAAGCTAGGATCCAAGAATGAAGTTTTCCAGAGTCTAAGTGCTTGAGTCTAGGAGATTGGCTTAGATTTTTCTCTTTAAGACTGGACGTGATTTTTTTTTTTTCCAAGCAGCACATTCCCAGTGCTGTGTTACTGCTGCAGTGGGCTGAATGACAGAGGGAGGAGGCTGTCCTGTTGAATTTCTACCTTCTCTCTCATTTTCCAAACCTGATGCAACCCTAAAATGAGAGATCTCAAAGGGACAGGGTGGTAATGAGTGCTTAAACAGCTTCTTCATGGACTTTAGACTATTGTTGATATGCCTCCTTTCTTGAGTAACAAAGGCACATCAGCTTTTCCAAGATGAAAATATGATGTCAACTTTCCAGCCAAACTAATTCAATGATATACCAGTACCTGGTCCTTGCTGTATTTTTATATTTGCAATTGGTAACATAACAGCATGACAGTTACCCAAAAGTTAAAAAAAAAAAAATGCAGCCTTTTCTGTAGCAAAGACAGGAATCCATAGGTAGAAATCGCCTGATTTCTCTGGAAGGCTGCTGCATTAGGTTGTATTTTGTGGTTTCTTGGAGAAATAGTGGGATGGGAGGGAATTTGAGGCCAAGGCAAGACTACAGTCTCCTTCAAATGGTCATGTACAGCTCAACTGTCAGCAAAATCATCAGCTTGCTACTGAGATGTATCAGTGTGCATTTCCCCTGTAGCCAGTGGTGTTATCTCTGATGCCCAGCTCAGAGGCTCTATCTTTCTACATGATGTGATTTCACAGTGGTCTCCCTTGTAATTGCAACCAGCCAAGAGGAAACCAAGACTCTGACCATCTTTTCTGGTGGTGGGAGATGCTGACTAGTCCCTCTTGGATGTGACCTTAGAAAGGGAGAGATTGAAGCCAGCTAAGAACAGAACAAAGAATTGGATTCCTCGGTTCTCAAACAAAACTCGAAGCTGGCACTGTCTTCCCCTGTATCTGACATTTGCAAATGCATATTTTGAGAACTGGCCTCAAGCTATGTCTGTGGACTGGCAGGGCCCACTGGAGGCTGCTGTGGTGGGGACTAGATGTCCCTCAGTCTCTAAATGTCTGCTCAGCTGTCACCAGTGACACCTCATCTGTGTGTGATGGCACGTCTTGATCATTTTCAGCATTTGCTTGTAAAGCAGCAGGCCCACCACTGTTTGTGGATGTCACTGTTTATTGCTGTTTTGCTTCTCCCATGTCTCTCTAAGCCAGGCCAGCCTGATTCTTAGTATCAGTGTGGGTTTGGGTGTGAGAACAGAATGTAAAGGAAAAGACTGAAGTCACGGAGCAAGCACAGAAGCACTGGGTACCCAGTGACTAGCCAGGTGCTCCCAGTGGGCCTAAGCAGTTGGCTTCTCTTCCTGCTCTGTCATTTGAGACTGGAGTCAGCGTGTGTTTCTGCAAACGCATGATCAGTAATCACCTCCAGGGTTTCTTGAGGGGGTGCTTATTCCAGGCATCACTGTCACTCAAGGTGGCTAGCTCCCTGTTGCTTAGTTGGTGGAGGCTAGCTAATGTTGTAGGTACTCCACTGGAAGGTAAGGCTTCCTGTTACCTGCCAGAGGAATGAAAAAGTGGGAGGATTTACAGCAAATGCAAGTGTTATGAGCTATCACAATTACGTGTTGTTCTTTAAATGTATTTTTACAGCATCTGCTCCTGTCATTCCCAAATCATGTGTCAGGCTTGGATGTGCCTTAAGATGTGATCATTTGAACATAATAAATCTGTGTTTCCTGCTGTTTTCTCTTGATATCCTCAGGCTGACAACTTTTAAGAGATTGAATGTAAGTATGAGCTGTATGGCACCTCTGATGTGATATGGGGTACAAGCCAGCTGGGGTTAATAGGGTAAGCCCCCACCCTGAAATACCCACAAGCCCTGTCGTCTCCTCACCTCCTGCTTCTACCCCCAGTAAACTGACCTCCTGGAAAGTACATCGCGTGGGGGATGAGGAAGAAATGAGGGTATGAACCTCTTCTGCTAGACTTGGAAGTGGACGTATGTGCAGGGCAGAAGAGGTTATATACTAGATTAAATTTTCTCTGTTGGCTTACTGCCCCTTAACACAAGGGTTGTAACCTTTCAAGATTATCACTGTTCAGGTGATGATAGCTGGTTGGATGCTTTATTCAGAGTGCAAAATGGAGTAATAATGGTCAATAAGAGAAAAAAGTTGAAAGAGTTAAATGATGAAGATCCACGCTGGCTTTTAGTAGAAACTGCACACCCCATTCAGCAGTTCTGATGTTGTCCAGGTAGACATGATTGACCTTTTGTGCATATTGCAGAGCTATTGTTTTGGTGGTGAAGATACTGTTTGAGGTGCTTTTTCTCTTCCCCTGTGTCCGCACCCCCTCAATGCTACAAAGATAGCCTTGACCTAGAGCATACCTTTCTTCTCCGTTCACTTTTTATGCCACGGCAGATATTTATCTTTAGGCAGGAAGTGACAGGGTTAGTCCCTGCTGAGCTGTCAGATTAACAGAAGCTATTCAGGAGAAATCTGATTTATGCAGGAGTACCTGTAAAAGGGAACGGGGGCGGTGAAAGGAAGGATGGCTCAGGCTGGGATAAGATGCAGCTATGGGGCTAAACAAAAAGGACCAAAATAGAGAGAGGCAAGCATAGGATGGTAAGAAATACTTCCTGCCTCTTTAAACTTAAGAAGTTAAACTCTTTCTTTATTTCTGTGTTGGTCTGATAAAAGCTAGATCAAGAGGAAATTAATGCTAAGTAAGAGGTTTAGAAAGACAGACTTTTCTTGCTTTAGTATTGACTAAATTGACGGACAGGCAAACTGTCCGTAACTTTTGGAGCAGTAAAATTGCAGTCTGAGCAAGACTTTTTTCCCCTCCTCCCTCCTTTAAAAAAAAAAACAAAAAAACAAAACAAACAAACCCAAAACAACCACAAACAAACAAAAAACACCCCCCCTAAACTGGGAAAGTCTTATGCAGAGCCCCAGGAGTGGTAAACTCAGGAAGCTGGAGAATGTGTTTTAAAGGGCAAGGTAGAGTGGCTGCAGCACTGTCTCCCACTGCCATGTGCGTGCTCATGCTGGCAGATGGTACCTTTGGCTCTAGCTTGGAGAGAAGAGTTGAAATGATTTCTGTGTACAGATTTTGGTGAAGGGGAATAAAAAAATACGGGAGTGGCAGGAATGAAGTGATGGCACTAGTTTTTCTGACACATGAGGCGTGCCTGAGGATGCCGTTTCAAACACAGCCCTTCCACAAAAAAAGACTTGTGGACAAAAGCTGAAAGAACATCCTGTAGATGGGGCTTGATGTTCCTGCTCAGATCTCTTCTTCCAAGCAGCAGAGCACTAATGTGCTGAGACAGACTTCCTGGCTACTCCTTAGTGTACTGGTGCCGTACCTGGAGGCTTCAGGGCACAGGCCTTCCTTGTACCTGGCCTGGGTAAACAACAGGACCCACAATACCAGGGATAGGCAGAGCAGTTGTATTTAAAAAAAAAGCTAACTTTTTTTTTATGTAGTGCATGTCCTCCCCAGCTGATAAATTCATGCCCTCAAAATAATGCCTGGTTTAGGGTGTGGGGTCCTCCAGAGCTGTTTTCTCGTGGATACAGACTGCCTGCTATGGCTGTCCTGTTTAGACTGGTTCACATTGCTCAGCAGCTTGGGAAGTGTGAGGAAGTCATGGTGATGCTGATGTGTCTAATGGCTGTGGATCCCCCTCACCTGATTCATTTTGATGGGCCATAGATAGGGCAGCAGATCCTGGAGAAGTAGAGGGGACAACTGTGGTGGAGGGAAGGTGTGGTGGAAATGTCTGTGAAACCACAGCTTGAGTCTGACCTCTCGTTTTGAAGTTTCTGATAATATGAACCCAAAACTGAACTAAACCAAAACCCTGTTACATGCTTTGAATAACAGTTTGACTAAAACTTGATGTTCTTTGGGAAGGATTGCTGGTTCCTGAGAGGGGGGCCATGTTCTATTTTCCAGTAAACTGGCTGGAAGTCACAGAACCCATAAGCAGATGCCTTTTTAACCTGTGTGTTACCCATAAAATAATTGTTTTACCAGAATTAAACAGGACAGTTTTACCTGAAGCTGAATTGGAACTATGCTGAAAGGGTAATCATTCAGCTTCTTGTTATGGATTTATTCTGTGACTAAATACAAAAGCACCTCTGCAGGCCTTGTGTTACAACCAGGGCTGATGCAGGGAGATGTTGGGTCTTGCCATGGCTGCTAGGTTCCACTGCTCAGGCTTTCAAGGTGGGAATTATTTGACTGTCGCTATCTCTTCAGGAGATTCAACTCACTCCTCCCCTTTCTGGGAACAAGATCAGTGCTTCTGGCAGACCAGAGCTTTGGAGATGATTGTGTGAAATGAGAATCTCTTCTCTCCTGTTAATTCCATTGCAGATGGTTGAAACCTCTACTTCAAGGAAGGTGGAGGTGCAGCAACATTGAACTTGGGGGAAGGTTTGCAGGTGGCAGGAGGAAGACTTTGATGGTGGGTGATTTGGGGACATTTAGTGTAGCCTGTAGGGCTAGAGTGCTCTCTGCTGTTGCACTGCAGCTCAGAATAGCTATAAAGAAAGACCTGGTTGAGTTTCAGTCCTGCTAGCCTTATGTGTTACCCTGGACAGCACATCTTACACAAAGGAGATAGCGGAGCTTAAAAGGAGAATTATCTGGTACAAAACCGTTAGGATGTCAGACAGCTGCATTCCTTTCACACTAGGCCATGAGTAAGAAAAAAAGTGACCATATTGTTTGGAGCAGTAAAGCTGTTCACCCCTCTCACCTTTCACCACAGCTGCATTTCTTTAGCGATGGCATGGGACTACTTTTAAAGTGACAGTGATACTCTTCTGAACTCTCCTTTCCCTTTCTCTTCTTCCTTCGTGTTTAAGGGGCCTTCTCACCACTTCTAGCATCGCTGCTAAAGCAGAGTTAGTTACCTTGGAGCTTCCTTGTCTCTGAAATGTGTGCTTGTTTTCAAGGAGTTGGAATTAATTATTTTGGCTACCTCAAAATGCCTGTTCACTTGGCTGTTCACTCATTATAGGATGTGGAAAGAAAGATAGCTCTGTCCTAAGGAGAAGTTGGGGAAAACATTTTGAGGACCTTGAAAGCTGCTGGATGTGATATTGGAGAGTCCAATACTTGTGTTTCCTTCCTGGTTGTAACAGTGGAATTTCCAGTAGTCTCTACAGGAACTGTTTATGTAAAGGCTATATTGAGAGTTTTGAAATAAGCCTGCATTTTGGCTATGACCTCATTTTTTAATTTTTTTTTTTTAGGGCAAGATCTTAAAGGAGGTGGGAGGAATTGCAGTGTTGAGATCAGCAGAGACAGAGTTGGAGATTTGGAGCTCTCTCCCTGTTTCTAATCCCAGACCCCTGGCTAGATTGTAATTTGCGTAATCTCATTTTTACTTCCCCTGTATGTTTTCAGCTGTTGGAGTACTCTTTGCTTTCTGGTAATGATCTGCTCTTTATTGCTTTAAAGGCAGAAGAGGAATTTCTGCATGGGGGAGGCTTGCAAAAGCACTTTACAAAAAATGTTATGGCATAGATGTGTACAAACTATTATTGTAAGCAGGAAGCTTTTCAACTGACCTGTGCAGTATAAATCTGACACTTTTGTACAATGTTTGAGTCATCCCGTGAACTAGTTTGGAGACCAGACTACTTGTTGCCAATGTCTAATATCTAATTTGCTTCATGTATGTATTTTTATCAGGCCTGGAATTCTAGCTTTATCTGGACCTGTTCAGAGCTTGATTTTTTTTTTCCAGTCTAATTTACTGCAATATAGTTAAAAATAAGTTAATTATTCTTAGGGTTTTATACACCATTAGTGTTCCCATGTATCACTTTTGGTACCAAACTGAATCTGAATTACTGAACTCTACAAGATGGACTTTAGACTGGAAGCAGCTGGAGGGAATTCTCTTAATTCTGTCAGGTTTTTTTTAAAGGGAAAGAAGAATTAATTCTGCCACTTAAGCTTCAAACAGTGACAATTTGGAACATATGGTAAGTGTAAGGCTCTAGTCCCTTTTGCTGAAGTGCCGAGAGAGAATTGTATTAAGGTAAATCTAAGGGTGAATCATCCAAAGAATCAAAAAGTCAGATTTTTTTTTTTTTAATTATTGTCTAGGAGAATATTGGATCTTCAAAACCATGGGTATAAATGAAAAGAGAATTTCCAAGTCTGTGATCTCAAAGCAGAGGAAGCCCAATCATTATGCCATTCAAGGCTGCTCCTGTCGTTCCTGGTCAGTAAAATCTGCAGTGATAGACTTGCTCAATTAAGAGCAAGTCCATCCCAATAGCTATAGGTATAGTTTATAATGAAGGTTTGAGTTTAAAGCGTCAGAAAAGGGAAGGAAATAAATGCCACTTCACACATCAGTCTGTCTTTTTTTTTTTAATCTGCAGGCTGCTCTTTTTCATAAAGGAACAACTTATTTTCTAAAAGTTACAGTTTCTAGGTACTATGAGATCTTAAATTAGGACTTCTTTATAAATGCTAAGTTTTGTGGCACTGAGTTACATAGTGACTGTTGCAAAATTGAAAATGCATCGATCTTTTTTTTTCCTGTAGACAGGAGAGCAGTAGTTAACATTTTAAAATATCGTTGTAAGTCCTTCTTAAATACTGCTGGCTGTGACTATCAGAACACTGAGTAATGAAAATCCATGGAGGAACTGTAAGAAAAAAATCTAAATTAGCTTTCGGAATCCAGAAGTGCTTTCGATACTTCAAAATGTTTTCTAACATCAATTTTTTTTGGAGATACTGCTTTTTGTGCTTTGCAAAATATAATAAAGGATTTTAACCCCAAAGTACAGTGAAAAGAAGTCTTTGTCCCACAGAGTTAAACGTTGCATGCTGTTACTTGGTCTTTGAACCATTTGGGATTTAAGGGTACTATAGGATTATGCTGTTCTCTATGGACAGTGAAACTAGACACCGACTTTTTAAAGTGGAAGCTGGAACTTTTTGGTAATCACAAGACTGAGAGCTGATCACAAGCTCCGAGATGAAATAATGAGATTTGCAATGCTGTGAAGGCAGACTTTTTCCCTTCTTTGACAGTAGGATTTAAGTGTTTGATCTGTACCCATATGAGATCAAGGACTTTCCAGAATGTAGCATAGCATTATATGATTCATAGTCCATGGTAAAGATCTCAGTTTGTTGTAATCTCTGAAAGGGGAGAAATGATAAATAATTGAATGAGTCTTCCTCATGGTGACAGACCTCTAAAATCAAAAGGCAATATGTGAAACACTTGCATTGTGCCAACCTTATGCTCCATATATCAGTCTTCTCTCACGGTTGTGTGCGATGCTTAATCTTGACATAATGCCAAAGACGGTGCAAAAAATCTTATGTTAATTTGCTGATGTATAATAAATGTAAGATTTATAAAGCTCAGGGACTGGCTTAAGAGTAATATGGCAACACAAGAAGAGGTTTAAATATTACTGGTAATGGTTTACCTGTGAGAAATGGATGTGAACACAAGATAGTGTTCTTTTGATGGAAGCAGTTTAGGAGGGGAAGGAGATACTACTCCTGGTATACAGAGGTGTGTGTCCCTGCAGTCTCTTAATGCCATTCTACTTCCCAAGTAATTGTGCTGCCTGACAAATCAGCAGTTATGGGAAGAAATTGGACATAAAGAAGCTCTGAGCAGGGACAATTGTATCGCTTGTCAAGCAGGTCGTATTCAAGCCTCTCTTGTCTTCTGTATTGAAAACGATAAATGTATGTCACTTGATGGGAGGCTAATTTTGTTCCTTAAGCAGTATTTCTCAACAGAAAATGCCACTATACAAAAGAAACTTGCCTTCTTTGTTTTAAATGGAAGCGGGAAGCTGTGTGTTGTAGAATTTCATTGTTTTCTTTCTAACTATAATTTCTCATTTTGTTCTAAACATCTCATCCCCTGAGAAAAGTATTTCCAGAGAAATAAGATCTCTCTCCATCCAGAGTTAATATATGATTTCTGCAATGAGGTTTGAAATTTTTCCACTGGGGGGCGGGGGAGGAAATTCTGTCTTCTGTCAAAAAATGAAAAATGATTACATTTTTGCCTTGGATCCAGAAAGTTCCTTTTTTTAAAAAAAAAAAAAGTAAGTAATTTTTAATGAGCAACTCTTTCACACAAAAGTTGATTTAGAGACCCTGTTTCTCATTGAAAACAGTTGGGAGAAGAAAGAGGCAGCTTGCCTTAATTATGTGATGAGCAAGGTTGTCATGAAATATCAAATTCCTTTGTTAAAAATAAGCCAGAAACGAACCAGAAAGATAGAAATGGAACCAATTGATTCAAATAGTTTAGGAACAAAACTTTTGACGAAACTTCAAATGAAACTTTTTGAACATTTTTCACAAATCTTAGAGATGCAAAAATGTATACACTCTTCCTAGTGTACACAGTTTTGGACAGATGCCCTGTGGTATTAAGAGCAAACAGATACAGAAATCCATTCCTAGGGGACATCAGCGTCTGTTCAGCAGACACTAGTGCCAGTGTTAATATATGGCTTACTAAATATTCTGTAAGCCATAATGCTAATAACTGAATTGTTTTGTAGTTTCCTCATTCCCAGAATATCAAGTTATTAATAACTTTTCTAAATCTGATTTTTATGTTTAAACCCAATGATATGATTCACTGTAACAGCTTATACTATCAATCATGGTGAATATTTCATGTATAGAAGCAGTGCACTTAGAAGGGGAAATATGGCCTACTAAGGTGCAAAATAAATGCTGAGAAACAATGAGGTGGTTGACTGTGGCTATCAAAAGTGAGGGAATTCTGAGGGCTTTTCCTTTTAAATGTGTCTTTTTCTATGTCTGCCTAAAGTCAAGTCACTTGTGGATCAGTTTCTGGAGGAGTTCTGCATATATTGTGATCCCCTAGATATAGTACAATGAATAGTTTCTGAATAAAATTTAACACTTCATACTTTCATCTCAGTTTGCATACTGGTATATGATTCTTATATTGGCAGTGATTTGTAAGTCTGAAAGACCTCCCAAAGTAAATGAATGATTATTTAAAAAAACAAAATGGACAACACCCACCTCCCCACACACCCCCAAATTAAGTGATTCTCTTGGAAGAGTGGATGGAGTCTGACTTTCTCAGTCTCTTCTTGGACTATTTTCAGTGGCCTTAAATGAAAATTTCAAGGTATATTGAGAGGGGAACGTACAAAAATGTAGGGAGTGGAGGAGAAGATACAGTCCAGCATGAATACCTACAAATGCCAGTTCAAGTCCAAGAGTTCTGTTTGATGAGAAAACACTTACAGTTCAGTATGCCAGCCTACAAATAGTTTGACATTTTGTCTTGTGCCTTGGCTGTTCTGTAGTCAGAAGAGAGATGTAGAGAACTAGCTACAAAGCAAGAACAATTAGAAAATTATTTGCATAATAAATAAGAGAAATTAGCCCAGCTGACAACATGCTAAAAAGCTTTTGGGCAACTTGAAAACTGAAAGCCAATAGCAATTGTTGAGTAAGCTGCCGTAGTCACTGTTAACAAAGAAACATGGAGCCTTGATGATGGTGAAACACATTGTTCTCCATGTGGGCACAGTTTGTTTGACTCCATTGATTTTTGCCTGTTCAGCCTAGTAACTAAACGAGTCACTGCATCAGATTAGTGATTATTTGGTTTTATGATTTCCTGTTCTCTTCTGCTGTTGAGTTCTTTGGGTCCTGTTCATGGGGGTGCACATGTATATAAATTTGACCTACAAAGGAAAATCACTTGCTAATAGTTCTGCACCTGGATTCAGTCTGGAAGATGTTTATATGCAAGAAATCTCTGGTTCAATCTTCACTGAAGCTGGTTAGTAGCAAGAGTGAAAATGATGACCATGTGCTGTTGTACTTTTGAGGTTATTAAAGCAGCAAGCTTAATGCTGTGTTTCACTATCTATTTAAGTCACTTGCTCCTTGAGGACTGAAGGAGTCACTGCCCTGTGTAGATATCCAAACTGAAGACTTTTGTCACATAACAGTAAAAAAAAAGTTGGATCCTTTCCAGTTTATTTGGGGAAAAAAAAAGCTTATGAATCAAATCTGTTTGTGTTCAGTCTCTCTGTTTCAATGGGTAGCAGTTTGAACCAGTTCTTTGTTTATTGGGAAATATTTGTGTGCTTTCAGAGGCCACTGAGTCAGAGAGGCATACGGAGCAATTGAAATTACAAGCAAATATTTTCTTCTTTCATGCAGTTAAGTGCCTAATAAATCCCCATAAACATGAGCTTTGCTAAATGAGACAGCATAAATAGGCTTTATTAAGCCCAGACTTAATTTACTCCACAGCCACTTTGAGAACATCTGGCAGTGAGGACCAGCCTTAAAGTGAATGTAAAAGTTGCTAGTTCTGATTTTGAGGCCGCAACTGTGTAAATCCACCTCAGTATGAACATGAACTGGGCTAATGGTCTCAAGCGTGACAATAGGGCTGGCTGCTGGCTTCAGTGATAGGTGGTTCAGGAGCTGCACTGAGCAGCAGATCACTTCTTTGCCTAAGCCAAAGGAAAAATTACTGCATGCTGCTGCAAATAGTCCATCTCCTTCTGCTTCTGCAGCTGCTGGGGTTGAAGAATGGTAGATGGGTTGGTGCCTCTGCCACCCGTTTCCTCCACACCTTGAAGGTGGCAGTTTGTACCTGTGCTCCATGGTAGTCTGGCATAGAACAGTTCACTTCTGGAGGCATCTTCTGGATGCCTCCTCTTTGACACTCAGCAGCTTAGCAGGTCCAGACTGGGAGCTGATGATGGGAAGGGAGATATGTGGAGAGGAGCAAGGGAGCAGTCCACAGCTATTGTATGGACAGAGTATGCATGGAGGAGAGGTATATGAGTGTCCTGGGAGTGTAGGTCCTGAGAATGTATGTATAAGGAGGGTGGGTGAGTCCTTGAAAAAGCAGAAAAGACAAACTGACCATAAATCTGATTCTTCTGAAGGTTCCCCAGAATGCTTCCTCACTGACATTCCTGTAGGTACCAATCACCCCTTCCAGAATTTGCTGCACCACAAGAGAAAATGAAATAAATGACCTCTCATTCTTGGAGAGGCAAACAGAATGATTCTTTTGCTACCAAGAAAACTGTATGCTGGCTGTGGGAGCTGGATTCTGATTTTAGTTGCTGTTGTCTGAATCCAAAATAACTGTCTGGTATAGCTCTGTCTTAGTGCTTGAAAGTGTAGTCAAAGTCTGATTGTGACATGGTGTACAGGGATGGGTGATGCTAAGGGGTGAAGACATCCTTCCACCATTGCGTTTTGCACTCCATCTGGTGCACTCATAGCTCTGTGAGTATGGCCCTTTCCCCTTGCTTCATTCGGATTCAGAGCTGTGCCCATGTTTTTTACAGCCTACGTTCATGAATACGGACCAAGACTGACTAGCAAAGAACTTGTTTATGTGGGGGCAGAACTTGGCAAGTTTTTAACTTTTTCTCTTGAAAGCAGACCAATGAGGCAGACAGATAACTACTTTATTTCATTTAGTGCTTTGACACTTAGTGGACTGGGACCTAGAAAGTAATTGATAACAGTAAAAGATGGCAGGAGGAAAGGTTTTCCACACTGGACTGATACAGTGTGCCCAAAATCTTTCCTGTCTGCTTTTCATTTGTTTATCTTGATTGGATTGTCTTCATCCAGGCACTAAAAAAAAGTCCAAGTTGATAAAAATAATTGTTATTGCTGAGATCTTTGTTGCAGCTTTCTATGTGGGAGAAAAGTTTCCTTTTTTTTTTTTTTTGCTTCTCAGAAAGGTGTTTCCTACAACTCAGAGCCAAGGCACATTGGATTAGAAAATGCATGCATTTCTACAGCCATTTCCAAGCAAAATATTATTAAATCTGTGGAGCTTATTTACGTCAGTTGGCATTTTTGTCACAATTACAGAATGTACTTTTAGACTGACTGAAATGTGCACTTAAGGAAAAAAAAAAAACCAAAACCAAAAACGTGCTCTTTAATATGCAGACATGTAGGGAAGAGTGTGGTAATGAATTTGGCTTAGTCTGTTGAGTCTGGGCCAAATTCTGATCTCAGTTATGCTGGCCTCAGCTGAGTTGCTCCAGATTTTCACCAGTCTGACTGAAGCCAAACTGTGTTCTTTTGTCCTTCAGCATTTGACTGTTGGTATTAATAGTTTGGGGGTGGGAAGGGGGGATAAGTTTTAAGTGCAAGGATTTGCTAAAGTGCTATCCTAAATACATAGTTTGGGAATAGTTTAAAATATACAATACATATTTTCAGTCACTGGTTACCTGATGTCACAGGTGAGGTGTTCCAAGGCTTTCTACATATTCTACATTTGTATACATACCACCTTTTGTATGGAAGTGCAGAAAGCTGGCTCCAGCATCAGTGTATCTGTATCAGCCGAGTCCCATGTAAGCTGTGAAAGCTCTTCCTGAACACTGTCAGTAGCTGCCTTATTATAGACCATGGATTAACACATCACTGGGCAGTGTATGCTTCTGTATATTTAATAGCTTTAATCTTCCTAGCTATGTACAGCTCTTAGAACTTTGCTTTTGAACAGTTTTGTCTTTAAAGTACAATATTTATACATAAACTTCTCAAATGCAATGAATGAGTCTGTAGCACTTAGGACTTTATAAGTCAGAGAATCTATAATGTTGTATGTGTATGTTTGTATAGACGCACACCCATACTGTTCATGAAAGCAGTGGCTAAGCTGTTAGTCCAGAGGGGATATTATCTCTCTGTTACTTTGCATGGGTACTTACACAGTGGTAGCAGGAGAAAATCACTTAAGTCCTTAAGCCTATGTCTATGCTAAAGCATGTTAGAAATGTTCTCAGAGATGGGAACTCAATCATCTGTACCTTTATTACTGGCATTGTCCCTAGCATGCTGTTGGTCATCTAGCATGCTCCTAAGCAATTCCTTGGCATGGTTCGGAAGTTACTACTGTTTGGCACCAGCCTGCATAGGTGTGACTAGCCCGTTCCAAAAAGTAAATGAGTGAGTAGTATGACTCTGGAAGACTCCCATGCCAGTGGTCCTCATTGAACTACTTCATGTGAGAAGCAAATCAGGCCTTATTTTTTTTATATATACTTTAGCTTTATTTATACTAGTAAATTAATCAAGAACAACTCTTGTCAAGACAGTGATAATATGTGTTAAACCAGTGCAGGGTTAAAAAAAACAAAACAAAACACAAAAAGAAAAAAGTCATGGTACCTCCTGTGAGATGTGTTGAGTGTCCTTGGATTCCTTACTCAAGATTAAAGTTACTCAGCAAAAAGAGATTGGGTTCTTCAGGGATAAATCTAGGATGTTAGAGACATTACCCTGGTGAAACATCCCTTTCACAGAAAGAATAGTAATGATGTTGTACTGCTGCATCAGCCCAAGAGGTTGACCAAAATCGGCTGTTATCAACTACAGCAAATGCAGAGGTATCTACCTATTTCCCAAAGAGCTTACAGCCCAAGACTACTAGAGAACTTCACTGGGAGGGAGAAAACATTGCACAGACTATATGCATGATCTAAACCCATTTCCTTTTTCTGTACCCCATAATCTTAGGGAGGAGGATATGAGCATTGAAGGACAGAGTTGAAGGCTCTAGAGGTGTGGGCTGGAAGCTGGGATGCCAAGGAAGGGATTCAGTCAAGGTAGAGAGGAGGGGATGCAAGCAGAGTAGGTTGAAAAAATGGTGTTAATCCAGCAGCAGAATAACAGATTTAGCTGATGTAGAATAGCAAGAAAGAAGTTTAGATAGTTGAGCTTGTCTAGTCTAGCACTCCTTTGCAATGGACAAAGGGCAAGACTGAACTTCAGAACTATGGAAGAAAAGGACATTAGGATGCAGTGATGTACGTGTAAGAAGGAAGACTCAGCTACCCTGAAGCTGGGCTGAGGTCCAAATGACAAGGAGGGTGGCAACGTGGTCAGCTTTGACAGAATGGGGCAGCGCATTAGGCTCAAGGAAAAGGTTAGGAGTTCAGGCTGGGATGCCTACTCATTGGACTCTGCCTTGTGCAGACAAAGCTGGCAGGAAAACTGGGAGGGGAAGGGAAACAAATGTAGAGCACAGCGAAGGAGAGTGGCTGGTTTAATAACTTTTTTGTTGGAAACCAAGTGGGTGGCAATGTTTTTAGGAGTTCTCTGCGCTCCAGGCCTATGTTAAGATTGCTAGAAGATGAAGCTATATGTAAATGTCACAGATAATCATACATACTCCTTTCAGCACCTGTTCTCTTGTTTATGAAAAACACCAAGATTTGCTGGCTGGCCCTTTTAATTAACATCCTTGTGTACAGTGAGCATATCATGACATTGGGGAGGTCATCTTCAGTGGTTCCTTTTGGTGTTACAAACATGTTATTGTCACATTGTAACTGCTGTCCTGAAATGGAGCATATGCTTCACTAGAAATACTTAAAACAGGAGGACTACATACTTGAGCAAAGTAATGTATCCTGAAATGAATCTTGGTCTGGATCATCGTAACTCTGAGCACCTCAGCAGATTTGTCAAAATCCAAAGCAACTGTGGTAACCTGGACCATAGCTTGGCCTTGAGTGTGTGAAGAACATAATGCCTGAGAAATTGTTCAAGAGATCTGTTCTTCTTAATACATCCAAAAAAAGTGTGCAACATTGGATGTCACCAAAACCTTTCTCTCCTTCCCTTCCATACCACAAGTGTAAGATTATGCACAGTCTTCTAGTATTTATGTCCTTTGAAAAAGTTTGAAAACATGGAAATTGAAGGGATAAGGTCAACAGGCAGTTGTGTCCAAAAAAGGAAGCTACAAGAGAGGCATAATGTTACTAGTTAAATGAATTTATTTGCTAAAAAGGTCATTGTTACATAACAAATGCCTAATGATAAATCTGGTATGTGCGGAACTAAATCTTTGCTCAAAGGGAGCAGTGCTAATTGAATTATGTTGGTGTAAATGTGGTGTAAGAGAAGTGTCCCCAATCTCTTTCCCCTTATATCCCACTGTTATTTAATAATCTTGTGAGTTGGGTTTTTTGGTTGGGTTTTTTTGTTGTTGTTGTTTTTGTTTGGGTGGTTTTTTTTTCCCCCCAGAGGCTTCAGTTTCCTTACTGTCATCTATTCACTTCCATATGGTGTTTTTTCTAGTTGGCAAGCACTACAATTGGCTTTGATGGAGGGATCAGCTGTAAGAAAAGTCAGAAAATGAAATACATCTGCAGGGCTTTTCATTTTCCCAAGCAGTCTGAGGACCGAATGGAGGGGCTTCAGGGCTGAGAGGCTGAGTTTCTGTTGCCTGAGCAAAATCACTGTCTTGGCACTAAGGGACGTGGGCACCAGGCAGAGAGTGCACATCCTGCCCTATCAATAGGTTATATATGCCAAAATGATACCATCTGAAATAACACCACTGTAGTCCTGGTGGCTTGATCAGTTTAAGACATCTGTTAGGCTGCTCAGCTCAGGTAACTGAGGTGCAGACTTGGCTCCCTGTTTTAACAGAAACCAGGAGATGCTGTGAGGAATGATGTGAGGATTTCTGATAAGGAGCTGTATGATCTTTGGATCCAATTTGGCAAACTTACTTCTCACCCAGCTCTCTTCTTTGTATCTTCATGGTCAGCCACATCTTCAGGCTGTTCCATGCAGTGGGGATACAGTGTAGGGTGTATAGACACTCAGGTATAGCAGACCCTGTACTGCAGGACCACACATTCATCTTTCTTCCTGATAATTTGGCCAGAACTGGCATGTTTAAATCCCTCTTGCAACATACTGGGTTGGAGAGTCCTGACAATCTTTTTGAGGCAAGTGAGCCTTAGCTGCAGTGAGGGTGCTCACTACAGATACTACTGGGGATGACAGCAAAATTGCAAGCATTTATAGGCATTAGTGTAGATACCTAGCGTTGTATTTGGAATATGCTGGAATTGAGCCCATTTTACATTGACTTTAGGGTATCAGGACAAAGACATAGTTTGTTTCTTTCATGTTAGTCATGACTCCATGTCCCTATTGTGGACATTCTCATTCAGATGTGCTCAAGCTTCATCTGTTGTGTCAGAGGACAGCTACGTTGCTTGCTTGTTTGCTGCAGACCTGTTATTTACTTTGACTATTTACATAACCTACAGGACTGGTAACAAACTGTGATTGCAGTTACCCTGGAATAAACCCGGAGTGATTCTGGTGGAGCACTTGTTACTTTTCCTCAGCTGTTCAAGTCAGAAAGGGCCCCTTCATCTGCAAGCTAGTATCAAACTGAAGACAGAAGGCAGGGAACTGCTTTCTAGCTGAATTCCTGAGGATACTACAAAACCTCTTAGAGGGAGGTCAGCTAATGGAGAGGGAAATTCATGTGCATAAGACACAATTCCTTATAACAAAGCTAGGGGATGGTGTTTAATGTAAAAAGGTCTCCAAATGAACCTCAGGCTAGAGAAGCATCTCCTTGTCTTAAAGTAACTGCTGACTGGGCATGGTATAGTTAAAGGATGTTAATTATAAAACAGTGGAGGCCTCCAACAAAACTAATGTCTCACAAAGACGTGATGCTGAACTTAATTAAAGCCAAACTAACAAACAAGATGTAACTCTGTTCTCTAATTGGTTTAGATTTGTTGCGTGTGTCTGCATGTAATTATTTTTGTGTGTTTTAGCACCAGTAGCTGGGACTGTACAAGTGTTTCATTGACCTCGTCTTAAAATATTTCTGCAGTGTCCAGGTTCTCTTCTTGCCAGTTCAT
Source organism: Pygoscelis adeliae (assembly GCF_000699105.1). Lineage (NCBI taxonomy): Eukaryota > Metazoa > Chordata > Aves > Sphenisciformes > Spheniscidae > Pygoscelis > Pygoscelis adeliae. The sequence goes on along the minus strand of NW_008825290.1, from coordinate 668,021 downwards.
GATGAAGTGGGCATACAAGCAGTGAGCTCTTCCCCATCACAAAACTGTTATGATCCTACCAATATTTTTGCTTATGAGTTTAATAGAGGCACCCAGGTGAAATGACCTGTTTTATTTCATAGGAAATGTGTTTTCCTCATGATGAGGTAGCACTGCAGGCAGCTCAGTCCATTGTGGAGTATGAATTCCTGCAACCTGAAGAGGCGAGGTGGGTTGAATGGGTGAGAACTAAAGCCATCTCCCACATCAGACCTAATTCCTAGACTGGGGTGGAGAAAGTTCATAGCTTTCCTCACAGCTGTTTTTCAGTGCATGCCCACTGCTGAGGACACAGTTTAGTTGTGTAATAACATGAGGAAGAGACTTCTCTCTATCTGAATGACATGCCAGGTGTGTTTAGGACCTTTCCCACTCTTCTTCTGGCTGAGTAGCTGACAGTGTTGCATCATTTTTCTGAGGAGCTGGTGCTCTGCTGTGACAACAGCCAGGCACTTAAACAGGAACCTGCACTGAGACCATGCAGGATTAGAAGTCAGCTGGGCAGCTGTGTATTGCAGAATATCACCAGGTCAGGACCTTCATTGTCAAAACAAACCATAAAAAATGATAAAGTACTGCACACCCGTGTTGGGAGGGTTACTTGGGAGGCTCTGGCTTGCAGGGTTATGGCAAGTGTCACTGACTTACTGGTGACAGTGCTATCGCTGTGTCATATTTTTTGCGCAGGCATTTAGCACAGTTTGTACAAATCATCTTGAGATGTGGAGGACCCAATCTCTATACTTCTGTGCGGCACGCAAGAAGTGACAGCTATCTGAACATCCCTTGGGGCCTTTTGCCACAGGCTGTGCATCCAAATGCTGCCTACTCATAGCAGCTTAGTGCTGCTGAGGAGGAAAATCATTCTAGGGGCAGGTTGAGTGAGATTTTGTATTAAGGACTGTGCTCTGGTCTCTGGCATCTTTTCTCTGGATTTATTCCATTATTGAACTTGCTTGCGCTTACAGTAAAGGAACTGAAGTCCAAAGTAGTTCAGGAAATGCGCACTGGAGCTGGAGTTGACCCCAGAGACTATGGATTACTTGCTTTGTTTGCCATACTGAACCGAATGTTATCCACTAGTGATTTCTGTGTCAAGACCTCAGATGTTTTGGGTAGTATGTGGACTTTGTGTATATAGAGAAGTCAAGACATATGTAATCACAGAGGCTTATCTGACCTTTACGGGCAGCTCTTCAGTGGCAGAGTTTAAGGACACTGGTAAGGTTTGTCTCGTAGCTGCTCCCTGCGTTATCACAGAGGACATCAGACTCCAGCCAGAGAGCTAGCAAATTCCCACAGTGCTAGTGTCCTCCATCCTTTAGTATCACTTTCACCAGCTTAGATGGCTTGAGGTAATTTTATTCTTGGGTTGAGTACGTTGTTTCTGCCATTTTTCTTGGATATTAAGTACCAGCTTAAGGGCGGGGAGGGTTTTTCCCCTGTGTTATCTGTAGCTGGTATCATGTAGCTTAGCAGAATTTGGTGCTGTATGGTGATGGACTGCCGCACATGAAGCAATGTTTGGAGTTCTGGTTCTCTTCTCTCTTGCTGATGATCTGCTCTATTAATTTTGAACTTCATCTCTGTCTGCTCCTCTTTTTCTGTTCCCTCCTTTGCTGGTCTTGCTTATTTAGATAAAAATACCTTAGGGCAGGGATGGCCTATTGCTCTGGGAGAAATCCTGCCTCTACTGATATGAATAACAAAACTGTACTTTGATTCTGGAGCCTAGATTTCACCCTGCATGTTTATACAGTGCTTAGTGAAATGAGACCTTGATCTCTGTTGGAGTCTTAAGGTGCTGCTGAATTAATAATAACAAAGGAGACAAAAGAAATGTATGGGAAAGTTATTTCCTTTTGTTTTTATGTTGTGCTGGATGCCTGTCTGTTTCTGTTGTGTTATGGATCTGCCTTACCCTTTTGCTCAGTATTTCTTCTTGAGCACTTTCCAAAGGCACTGATTTTAGCTCTGGCTGTGCCAACATAAATGTAGAGATGAGTGAAGTCATTCCCAGGTTACACCTATCTAGCTGAGTCTGCATCCGGGAGCTGAGTGTTGTCCGCAGGGTACCAGTTCAGGCTGATGGCAGTAAAACTGTTACCCTGTGGCATCCAGTGCCTGAAGGAATTGGAGCTGCTTCTCTACTACATAACACAACTGTTCCTATCAGGTACTAGGTACTGTACCAAGGCATGCTATCAAGGCTCTCCCCTTGTGGGGAACATGAAGAGGGTAGCTTTATCTTTCTGCTGCTCCCCTTTCCATGCGTTCTCAAAAACATACTGTTCTCATAAGAGAGATTCCTTGTATTACGGGTTTAATTCTCAAGAGTACTTCAGTGTATCCTCAGTCTTAGCTGAGCCTTTGGTTTGATGAGCATAGCTCCTGTAAGAACCAGAGTTATATTGATCAAACTCATAGCCTAACTGGTGTTAGAAAGAATGTTGGCAGTCTTGGGCAGTGCTACATACATGGTAGATCATGATGACATTAATGGTGATGCGTTTTTGCAATCACTAGTGTTGAATCACAGATGTTTTCCCCTCTCGGGCTCTTTCTGGAAGTAGTGTCTTAGGTGAATTTGCAGCAATACACATACTGGAAAAGGCAAGTTGTCTGGATGCTGGCCTCAGGGTATCTCTAACTGGGTAGCCTTATAAATAAGCAGTGCTGTCTCTGGGATTCCTTGGAATAGAAAGTGTGGTGCCCAGGGTATTTCTGCTCTGGCTGAGCTACGTTCCTCTAAATGCCCTCTTGCTGCAGTAGCTGATGCGAGATGCTTCTACCAAATGTGTCTGTTCTCCAGAGCATCTCACTGATTCATTTTCTTTGGCTTTAGTTTGAATTGTTCTCAAGCTATCATCATGTTGACTCGTACAGGCAAATAGTCATGGCACTTGTTTCCAAAAAGAAAATACAAAAAAGGCACTCTAGGAGAGCACGAAAGGGCAGAACTACCCTAGCTGGTGGAATCCTGGCTACTCCATTCCTGTTGGTTGTTCATCAGTTCCCAGATTAGTAACAGGAGCTTTGGGGCTGTGACTTCAGTCTCTGACATGGCTTTTCTTCAAACATTCTTCTGACTGCTTCACCAGGCATTTCTAGTCATTCCCTTTCATTCATTGGGGCTTTCGCTAGAAATACCTGTCTGCAACATTTGGGTGTCTTTCAAATACTATTTTTAGCATATGCCTTTTTTGCAAGTAAATATTGCAAGTTCACATGCACTATGTTTCACCCATAAGCCTATCTAAATTTTTCATGTCTGTTCATTTGTCGACTGATGACACTTTGAAAATTTAGTTGAGTTGCTGGTTGGCTGGGATGCTAATTTGGCATCAGACAGGTTTTCATGGAGCCGTTCCAAACTTTCCCAATGTTAAAATGATCATGTTTGGTAGAATGCTGACAACAGGTGTCCTGTTTTTGCCAGCAGTGGTCTTAGACTGGCTGCCAATGTGTAGTGTTGGCCAGCATACCACAAGTGTTATGCTGGGCTATTTTAAGACTGTACTTTGTAAGAGCTAAGACACTTTTAAAATACCTATTAGCATCTAATGGAAACTGCACATGACTAGAATATGCAAAGCTGTAAAGCATGGTTGGTATAGCCTCTGTTATGAGTTGCATGCTACATATTTGTAGGGCAAAATACAAGTATTTCCACCCTTTCGAACATCAGTTGGTCAAGCCAGGTACTCCATCCAGAGCAATAATTTACCAGATGCTTCAGAGCAAGGTGTAAAATCCTGTTAAATAATTATATGGTATCATTACTTAGAGACGTTTTCCTCTGAATTCCTAGCGGTTAATGTTTGGCTGGCATCCTGGAGCCCGAAGGTAGATATCTCGTATCCTACTTAGTGTCACTGTGAATGTCTTCTCATTATCTGTATAACTGTTGAATCCTTCTCTCAATCCTCCAACGATATAACGTGCTTCATTATATGTCATAGTGCTTGTTTTACTTTTATCTTGTACTCTGTGTTGGGGGGGGAGTATCTCACCAGTTGGAGAGAGGGGATATATTTTGTGTAGGCAAAAGTAATCTCCACCATTTCAGATCTCCTGACTTGTGATCTTGCTTTGTGCCTTGTCCTTCCGTAACAACAGAAGGAAGTTAAAAGTGGCCAGATAGGAATTGGCTAATTCACATATTTGGGGAAAAGGCCACCGCCATGAACATTCATAATATAGAGCTGACTGTAAAAGCCTTCTTTAGATCTTTAATGGATTTCAGAGAATCTGAAGGGGAAACTATCCATTTGTATGGGTTGCTGCAGGAAAAGCACTGAAAAAGCTGGGAAGCAGATACATCTTCTAGCTATGCATTCTGTTTTCCAGTAAAGATATGAAGAGTTCTGTAACCTTTTTAGCAATAACTCATTTCAACAGAAAAGAAAGAATTTGAAAATATTGCAGATTTTTTTCCCTACTAAGATATTTCAGCATAGAGTGTAGGTCACAATCAGGATATAAAAAGGATTATCAACAAGAATAGGTGTATTTCACAAGTTTAATATGTAATTGTTTTAATATGTGTTTCTAGAGCAGGTCTTATCAGCTGTCTTTGAACTGAGATTTTCCCATGACACATGGTGCAACTTTTATCAAACTGTCACCTTTACTGTCCTCCCTATCTTCTGTAACTCACAGCACAGCAAGTGCAAATGAAGAGATACGTCCTTGGTGGTGGACGAAGGAAAGGAACTATGAAGACTGGAATCTAGTACAAATTCAGTGGGACAAAATGTAACTTATTAATGAACCTTCTATATTAGCATCACAGATTTTTCTGGTGAGGTTGGAAAGTCTGAAGCATTGTACTTCTAGTTCTGAACTTGCAGTAGTGGAGCAAACTGGGGAATCTGTGCATTTTAGCTCAGAGAACCTGAAAAATGCGGTGTTTCTGTGTTTTAAGGAGGTTTTATAGGTCAGGCTTTCATTAATGCCATTAAGTTTTCTAATCTCATTTCAGCTGAGCATTTATGTTGCAAAGTAATGCCAGAGGATTAGCCAAGCTGGGGTTAGCATTGCAACCTACAGGCATTAACTTCTTCAGTGCCAATGGCATCAGCAGGAGTAGGAGAAATGCCAGCGTGTGCCTGGTCTGAGCTCATGTAATGCAATAGTATGTGCAGAGCTCTGTGGTGGTTCATAAATGCCAACATGTTGCTCCACAGAGAACATTAAAGCTAAATCTGGAAAGAAACATCTTTCCTGCTTATTTCTGACTCCTAGCTAGTTGATTTATTTGTTATAGATCGTTTTTTACTATTCCCAGAATGGCTTCTCAGCATTTAATAAATCTTTTAGTATAACTTAGCTTCAGAAATGAAAAAGTAAACTGTTTATTCCTCTCTACCCAGCCCCGTTGGTTGTCCATGGAGTAGTCTTTTAAAGAAACTGGGCACACGCTTTTAAGTTTTCAAGTAGCTCAAATAGTAATTGCGCCGTGGGTTATTGTTAGAATTACAATGACAGAGGCTAATTAAAAAGAATGCTATTGCCTTTTAGGAAGAAAAACAAGTTTAATTGGTAACATCCCAGACATGTTCTGCCAGAGTCTTCCTCTCATCTTTTCCTAACTGGTTTTGATTAATGTAATTTTAACCATAATTTCTCTGTGTAACTTGGCTTCTAAGATTCTTTCTGCCAAATTGCATTATTGTTCTCTACTTGATGGAACTGTTTACAAGTGTAATTTTCAGAATACTGTTGCAGGAAGGCACTGTACTTGCTACTTAGTGTTCTTTCTCACTAGCAAGCAGATAAAGCAAAATTTAAGAAAAGTAAGGTAAGGAGAAAAAAGCCTCTTTTCTGTGCATCCCGGAGTGTTTACACTGTACTAGGGGCAACTAGTTACAGAATAACTGTATGCACTCTATGTTTGTTTTGGTATAACCCATAGATCACCAGTTTAAAGCAAAACCTTGTAACTGAGTAGCAAGGTAGATACAGGCACGTGTTGGGAGTTCACCCCATACGGGGAGGACTTTACCTCCACTTTTCAACTCCCTTCTGTTAGCTGCCTTTGTTCTGAACCTGCAACCCATGCTGATCTGTTCCAGGAGCCAACTTCCTCTGGTCCATCCTTCTCTCTGTCCCTTATTTCATGGGGGTTAACTTGAGATGTGGGTATCTAGTACCTGGAAAAACAGTCTGTTTTAAAGCAGAATGGATTTTTGTAGTGCAGAGTATAGGCATGAACATATGATGGTACCCGATACTACTTACAGGGAGATAAGGGCTCTAGAAACTGCAGTTCTCTCCCTGTAACCTATAGACTTTGTTTTGCCCCAACTCAGCTTCAGGAGGATATAGTCAGTGGACTGTGGCTAAAACACAATTTTTACTTAGCCTTAATCCACCATAACATCATCTTCAGCTCAGTTTAACTAACTTGCTGTTGGGGAAATGAATCGCCTTGGTTCAGTGACTTCATGTGTTGTAGATGCTGTCTCTATATGTAAGGTGAGGAAAACCCAAATGTGTAATCCTCCAGCAGCTTGTGACAGATGTCTGTGTTCATTGTATGCAACTTGCTGGGGTTTTGGAGGAAAAACAAGTTTTTCTTTTTCTTCTGATTTCCAAAACTCCCACCAAAGTTTAGTTGGGACATAGGCACAGAGCTGGGCTTTGCTAAGCTGGACATCAGGTCTTGCAGTGTTATGGGCTAGTCCACCAAACACATTGGTCAGCATCTGACTCACTTTCCAGGTGTCCAATGCATAGAGGGTACGACCTCTCGGCACCTTAGCTGGGCACTACTGAAGTGAGTAAGGCCTCTCCCTGTGTTTTGGCCATGGTGGTGACCTTCACCCATGCAGGTCCCGCCACGTGACATCCTGAAAACTTCAATGGGATTTAACGTATAAGAAGTCTCTGGTAGGCCTGCCCCCTATGATAGTGGTTACAAGAGAAGCTGAAACAAGCGATAGAGGTGGTATGCTTACTAAAAGCACTGAAAGCTTTGCCAGTGAGAAACAGTGCTTTGCTGGAGGTGTCTGTTAGACAGAACAGTGCCCAGATGAGCTTGATTGCTGTGTGCTGAGGGAGCTCAGAGGTTTTTAGGTAGTATGGTGCTTCCTGGAGCTACCACAAAGGCCAGATGATCGCAGCTGCTGCATCGGCCTTCAGTGAGACTGTGCTGTGCTTTTTCTCCACAGCTGGTTACATTTTGAGGAGGGTCCAGGTAGGGCCAAAGGTTGCTATTGTGCCTGCCTTGTTAGCTGTGCCATTAAATTAGAAGAGGTTCCTGGGGCTTTTTCTCACTCTTGAGTGTCCAGCAGGAGCTGGGCTTCAAGCCTCCAAATGTGGTTCTGAAATCTCTTGGATGAAGTGCGCATGTCTCTGTGTGTCCTGAGGCAACCAACTTCTTGTTTTGAAGCCTGCCTCAGCAGAGGGAAGGTCAGTGTTTCCAGTAATGAAAACCGTCATAGCTCCAAATGAGTCCCTTGCGTAACTGACAGATGGGTGCAGAGTGGAGCTTGATTCAGCCTCTGAAAAGAAATAATAAACCCAACAACAACAACAAAAAAATCCTCAAAGTCCCAACCATTTCAAACTCAGAATAAAGTACTGATTAACTGCAAGCCTGCTCATATATATAAAACTCTGTATGACAGCTGCAGCAGAACTTCTTTTCCTAGTAGAGTCATTCCTTTGCCTCAGCCTAATTCCCTTACCAATGGAGATTAACCTTCTGTGGACAGTGTATGCATTTTAGTATTACCTCTGTTGGCAGCCTGTGAGATAACGTTAGCCCTTTCCTAATCTGAGTTCACAACTGAACCAAGCCCATAGATCCAAACTCTTCTGAACTTGAGGGGTGGGAGGAAAGGAATCGCATGCAAATGCAGATTTTTCTGGCTTGTGGATACCACTGAAGATTACTGGGAACAAAATATTGCCTTCATTTACGGAAATAATATTTATATTCCATTTTGGGCCTGTTCCGCTGTTGCATAACTCCCCAGGTTTCAGTGGGGCTCCACCAGCTGGGAATTTGGCATGTTTTACCTTATAGTGTGTTGTTTTTAATTTTCTTCTGTACGGCTCAGAGCAGTTGGTCCAGGGCATTAGAAAATTTGGGGCATGTGGGCTCTATTCCCAGCAGCATGGTGGGGGTGTCTGCATATCTGGGTACTACTCAGCATTTACATCTTCTCTGTCTGTAAAATTTACTTAAGTCAGGATCCAGAGAGGAGCAAGGTGGAATAGTTATTACCATGATACACTGAGATAGTTGCCTCACTCTCTTGAGATCATTGTATGGGTGCACAAGTAGAAGGGTGTGTATGCATGAATGGCACTGAACACACCACTCACATGAGAGTGGTGTAGCTCATTGCTTGATAAAGGTTTCTGTGGAGAAAGTGGCACTGCCACATGGTGTTGTGCCCATGCCTCCAGCTTTTTATTGTTCTTGTTCCCCTACCATCCAGTATCATCTAGGACCTTCTGTAAGACACCTTCTTCCATGTATTTCAGCACTACTCAGGACAATAGAGATCAGGCTCTGAGAAAGACCTACAATGAAAGCTTTCTCAGCTCACTGGGGATGTTTTTAGCTTCTCCTCCCCATGTCTCTAAAAACAGAGAGCCAAAAACAACACTGAGTCACTCCAAGCTTGCTCTTCCCCAAAGCAAAAGCATGTTCCCCACCCCACCCACATCCAGAGATGTATTGCTGCAAAGAGCTGTGAGGAGGGGTGCAGGCTGGATGCTGAGCCCATTCCTGATGATCCTTGCATATGTTTTTTGTAGCTGCATGTTGCATGGTTCTTTCTAGCTGTGGCACGTTGTCTGTACAGGTGCTCCATCATGCATCGCAGAGGGGATGGATGGAAAGGGAAGGGGTTGTAAAGATCTCGTGTTTAAATTGATTTGGCTCATTTTTGTCTGGACTGAGGAGTGTTCATATGAGCAGCCTGGCTGGCTGGATGTTATGAGCAGCTGTGGTACATTCAGGGCCATGTTAGAGTTTCAGAAGGATGTTTCTGGAGTGCCTCACTGAGCAGAACTGTTGCTGGGCTGTTTGCTAACTGGTTGCCTTCCCATAAGTATGGGCTTACAGGAAAATTGAAAGAAACCTTCATGTCACTGAAAGCAAAAGTTGTTAGCCACAGAAGCCTGAATGTTTTATGGATTCCTTTTTCCTCACTCAGAATACCTACAAACTGGATTACAGGGAGGTGGTAGAAAAGTCACATTGTCCAGTTCATGTACGTGGCATGGGAATAGATACAGGCTTGAAATGGGCCAAAGAGAAGGAGCAGGCGGGGTCACACCCCAGCTGCCCTGCAGACAGCTTGGCCAAGGTACCCTACCAGGGGATATTTACTGCTGAGGAGGACTCTGCTTGTGCCTGTCCCCATGTATTCAGGGGATACCTCAGCTGCCCCCAGCCCCCTTAAAGTCTTGCAGCTCCTATCAAGTGGAGTCTTTGCCTGGGTGTTTTAGTTTGATTCAGTATTCAGTGGCACATGATTTATGAGCTGTGCTCTCTGATTTATGATCTGTATGGCTGGCAAAGAAAGCAGGATCAGGCACTTGGCTATTGTGCAAACAGAGATGACACATAATATCCAAAGAAGAACACAGGAAAGATAAAATTACAGAGATTGTTGAAATACTCTCCTCAGCTGTGTTGCTCATGTGTATGAGTAAAATAAGAATAAGGGTTGTTGGGTTTTGTGTGCGAGTTTGGTTTTTTTAACTCCATTTTTTCCCTCCATTTGTGCTTCATTCAGCCCAGCCAGCAGTGCTGGACTCTTTAGTGTAATTTGCAATTCTGAATTTGGGTATTAACATAAAACTGTTCTTTGGGTTTCTACCAACTGATGGAGTTGTTTCATATTTTCCTTTCCCAAGCTCCAAATAAAATTTGCTTTTCTGACACACCATGAAACTTGTGCTTCTGACTTACTGGATATTTTATTACTTTCTTAACATTTTCCTGAATGTGTATTTGAAGAATTGCTTTTTTCATTCAGTACTCGTTAAACCTCAGCAGTGGAGATTCAGCCATGAAGTACGTGAGAAGAACTAAACTGGGGAGGGGAAGAATTACAGACTTGGGGTGTGTGCTGTCCTGTGACAGCAGTACAAATTCAAAGTGATTTCACTGAAACCTGTGGTGTAATTAAGAGTAGAATCCAACCTCTTTAATTTCATCAAAGTGAATAGCAAGCAGTTATAATCAATATCCTCCTGGACAGAGTTCAATCACATTTGATCAGTGTCTTTGCTGCTGAGCAGTGTGGCAATCACTGTTCTTTGTTTAATCTTTTGTTTGAATAAGTTCCTCTTTCTTTATATCTACGTAGGGATTTCTGCTGAAGCAAAGCACTTTTTTTTTCAATGCAATTAGTCTGCTGTTAAAGTGAAGAGCTTTCCTTTAAATACCAGAATGTGCATCTATGCACAAGTGAGAATTAACTTGGACGTCTGTTTTCTGAGATGATGAGAGATGTAGAGAGTAGTTAGTGATCCAGCTCTGGTACAGTGACACCAGCCCAAACTGTCATCACCAGGAGCTTAAAACCAACAGTCTTTTCTTCTGTGGAAAGTGCACTTTTCTATTGTAGCCTGGTAGGAGGAAGATCAGCATTTGAGAATGCCTTACAGGGCTGAAGGTAGGAGACACAAGCACATAATACTGGTCTAGAAAGATGTTTAGGATGGTAGGTTGAGGAACTCATGAACTTGGACCTTTGATGTACTAGCTTTCCTGACATCCTCCCAAGGTGCAAACAAGGATCTGAGATACTCAGGCCCAGACTTTTCAAAGGATCCAGCTCACCTTAAATTTAAGGAAGGCTAAATACCTAAGTATCCTTGAGGTTGTGGGTAGACCTGGCACAGTGCTCCCTAGGGCATGGGCGGAGTTGGAAACCAGTGCCCAAACATGGCCAGGCTGTTCTTGCAATGAGAAAGATATACGAGGAATATGCAGAGTTGAGACAGGAGTAAGAGGCCTGAGGGCACTAACTGCTATTCTGCAAGAAGCTACTCTCCCATTTTCTGCCATCAGTGCCTGCTGTTCTAGGTGCCTTATGCCCTCCCTCAGCAGCCACCACTGTGGATTTCTAGGGCCGTGACATAGGGAAAATAAATGCTTGGACCATGAAGGTTTTAACATGCCTATTGTCCTTGCAGTTATACCTGTCTGGCTTCCTGTCCCAAGATCACAGAAACAACCCTTGTGGGACTACCCTCAAATTTCCCTGAGTGCCAGGGATCCTTGCAGACTGACACCCACGCTTCATTTTCTTCCCCACCACGCATGCAAAACAAAAACAACGCAAGTGAAGACAGTAGAATAGAGTCTACTCTTAACAGTAACGGTAAGAACCCATACACTACGTATTCTCTGTGCTAACATTTGGTGTCATCAAGATGTATGATGTGGCCCGAACCAAACTGCAGAAATGCACACAAAATGGAAGAAAGTCTTTTTAATGTGAAAAATTCTTGCTATGTGAAGGATGCTTTGCAGTTGCTCACAAAGAAGTGGTAGAGAGTGTAATTCAGTGACCACTTACGATGGAGACTGTGTTAAAGATGGCAGTGGGCAGATGCTGAGAGGCAGCAGAAGGGCTGGAGCAGGCCTGGGAAATGAGATGGGTACCAGACGCTGGTGAGATCTAAAAGTAACAGGAACTGGCAGCTGAGAGAGGCGAATGGCTGATGATAGTGTATTACCTCCATGAAAGGCTGAAACTTCTAGCTCTCAAATGTTGTCTGCCAGCATGCCTGTGTTCTCTATCAGCATCCCCACCCTCTAATTTCAGAAAGAAGACTGAATTTTTTCATGGCGCCCATGAAAGGTCACTGACCTGAGGTTTTAGTCTCTGCTGTGTCATTGACTGGCATTTGGCTGGTAGCATTAATTCTCTGGTAGTATATTAAGGGCATAGTTAAGAGAAGTGTAGTGTCAGTGGATCAAATACTTTAAGACAGCAGCTTAACATTTTCTATTTGCCCTTCTCTTCAGCAGAAGACTAGGTATTGAACTAAATAAAAAAAGTGCGAAAATTTCCACTTTGCAAAAGACCAGCCCCCTTTACACCCCCGCTCACTCTTTCTCACTTGATAGATGAAAACTGAACTTTTTCCCCCAGGTTTAAAAAATCCTAAACCCTAAACTTGGAGTGACTGTTCTAAACCATGTGACTTCTGGAACATGAAAGAGAATTAACTCTTCAGGAACTAGCACTTCCCTCCCACAGGCTTCCAGCTCCCTGGGTATATTGAGAACAGCATATACTGTAGCTAAGGTCTGTGGTGACAGGATTTTAGACTTGTGCAATTATCTTGCCAGAGGCAAAGGATATTCTGGGAAATCAGCCAGGAGAAACTTACAATAAGCAGGGCAAGTGGTATAAATGTAAGAATAGGGTGGGATGCTTGAATGTGGAAACAGTTGGCCTGGGAGTGTATTCAAACTGCATGGCAGCCTCAGAAAAGGAAGCTTTAGTGAAGGCATTTATAAATGCTAGGGCTTTGTATAGACCCATCCTATTAATATTAAGAAGCTTGAGGGGACAAAAAAAGATAAACATGTTACTCTTGGGCCGTAAAGACAGTTGGATCAACACTCGGGTACATACATCATCAATTTCCAAGTAAAAAGGATCTGGCTTTCTTCGGTACTGCTCACATGACAGAGAATAGCAAGCCAAAGCACTATAAAGCAAAGGAGGAGAGAACGCACGTACCAAAGCAGCCAGGATGTTCAATTTACTTATTAGTGTTCCTTTATTTCTGCTTTCTGTGCTAGAATAGAATGGCTTTGGCTCTGGCCAAGTGTCCTATCTTCATTGAACTTAAGCTTTATTATTTTTTTCACACATTCACAGGAGATCCAGTTTGAGCATGGATGAGCTGATCTCTGATCCAAGCATCTAAGTGCATCAAGCAGCAAGAGAGTGCAACAAGAAAAGGTTAGAAGATAAATAGATTTAATATTTTTAATGTGTGTAAGTATGGGTGTTGGAGGGAGCATGCATATCTGCTAAACAAGATGCCAGAAGGTACATTTACTCACATAGAAAACAAGGCACACGCACAGAAAGTTGTTCTGCAAAGTCCTCTGATGGAGAAAGCAGCTGAGGGAGAAAGTCCAAGGGAATAGAAAAGAGAAGAAAACAAACTCATGGAATCTGTACATTCCAGTCATAACATCCCCAAAAGGAAAAAAATTTGCTATAAAAAAAAAAGAAAAAGAAAGGTATTTGGTGAAATAAGGCCTTATGTGTTTCTCCAAAACCACTAAAAGCCTTCAACTCCAATTCCTTCTCATGCCAAGTATGTTGAGATAACCACATTGTCCTGTTTGAAAGCAATCTTTCTCACTGAAGAACTGTATTGCTGCTGAGGCTTCGTGTCTGCTCAAGCCCAGCGTTTGCTGGTTGAGTAGAGGCCCTTCTGCACGGAGCTCAAGATGGGGCTGGGAACATTCTGCAGCCTAGAGAATAGTCCCCAGATCAGGCAAGGCATTTGTCTACAGGTTGAGTTTGTATACTTAGCGCTCCACCCAGTGTGGCCTCTTGGCTCTGCATCCAACTAGTTAAATTCCTCTGAAGTGTAAATGTCAAGCCCACCTTCCCACACAATGCAAAAGGATTCCTCTTTCCACCTTCATCACTTTCCCTTCCAGCTTCTCCCTTCCATCATGGAATACACTGGAGAAGTACCCATCTGATGGTCACAACTCCACCCTCACCAAAGCCAAAAGCCGCAAAGAAATGTCAGTGCTAACTCCTGCTTAAGCAGCTCTCTGGGGTATTGTTGGGAATATGCTGGATCTGGCCATGCCTGTATCTGCCTAACTGCACAGTGATCTCCGTCTATCTTCTCTGCTGTTTTTCAGCTTCTTTTTACTTGCTTCTACTGGTGCCAGACCCTGAATGGACAGGCAGTGCCCAGGGCTGGATTGTCAGGGGTTGCAGCCCCCTCTGTGGTTGCTGCTGCTCAGATGCAGTACTGGTGAAAGGTGTTCCTTTTTTGATGTGTACTAGGCTAATGAGGTGAGCACACTGCTTTGGCAGGGATTTGGGAGCTGAAGGAACACAGGTGTTGCTTTCTTTCTCTGCCCCAGTTCCTCTGTGAGAATGGTGGGATGTATGAAAAGCATAAAACCATTCCACAAGGAGTCTTCATCCCTGTGACTTATTCAAACAAGCAAGAATGAGAAATGAAGAATGAGGGAAGAAACAACAACTGTGTTACTACCCATGTTCTCTTATCCTGCTTGGGAGCTGTGTTTCTCCTGCTCCTTAGTCTGGGTTGATTGTAAAGTTAAATCACAATATGCTGTGGAACAGCCTTCATTACATTTTTCTCCTTAAAAGGAAGAGATGGTTGCAGGGACATCTTTATGAAGAACCTATTCTGAAGTAACACAGGAGAATGAAATCAACTTCCCTACCTTTGAAGCCTCAGCAGAAGTGAATGTATGAAATCTGTGAGCCTTAAGGGTTGTACTATGGTGGGAGTATTGGCCATCCTTTCAAAGTGTTCCTTTTTATTGCTTTATCCTAAATGTTTCTCAAAGTAGAGGGAGGGCTGTGTCTGCTCACCCACGCTGTGCAACTTACCCAAGTATTTGTAAATTGGAAATACTCTAGCCTGGAACATTGGTTTCAGCTGGTGAGTAGATTCTTTCCCAATATGTCCAAGTCCTTCCAGCCTTGCTGTGCAGCTGATATCTAATGTAGGTTAGCAATCTCTCCTTTTGGTAATGCAGACAGATGCAAGATAAATGTCTAACATTTCTGCTATTTCCTTTGCTTCTGACTCTAGTTCTACTTGTTCATTCTTCAGAGGACAGATCACTTCCTTCAACAGTTGTCTATTATATACAGTACATACCAACATAAGAATGTTTAAGCATTCAAGATGTTCTGTTGCTGTCCATGTTAATTTTGTTTGTATGCCTCTGACAAGCTAGATTAATTTTTCCCCGCTTGTTTTTCATTTTTTGCATGTAGTGGCTGATTGTGCATGTGGAAATGCTTGGGGATGGGTGAAGGGAGCTATCATCCTCTTTTTGTTGCACGTGAAGGAGAAACAGCCATGAGACTTAATCTGGATGAAAAAAAGTGAAAACACTAGAACTACATCCTCTACTCATGATACGTAGCAAGTTCCTCTTTGTTTTGACTCACATTGCATCTTGGTAATAGGAAGTAGGTCATCAAAATAATAGCAGATGCAGTTGGGACACTTCTGAAATCCTCTAAATTTCCTAAATCCTTCTCAGCTGGGCAAAGCAGTTATGTTGCTGATGATACTAGAACATCTGATTTCTCCTGGGAATAAATGAAGATATTGCTTCTGCTCCTTTTATTTCATCTGTTAGCTTTGGTATGTTGACTACAAAGGGGTCTCCAGGACACTTTGGTAGCAATGAATGAAGTTGTATTTGGGAGTTCATTGTTCTTAGTGAGTTCTTAAAGGTAACTTGTCTGCTTAACCCACTGACTCCTTTAAAGCATTACTGAAAGACAGTTTGAGTCTCTTAGCATGGATACAAAGCCAGTAGAAAAATGCATAAAAGCCTTGAATCCTATTATGCAAACACAACAGGTGCAGTGGAAGGATAACCCTGGTATCTTTCCAGCACCTAGTTAATGGTAAACTGGCTCATGCTTCATCTAGATAAAGTTGACACAATCTGGTGGACTTGGAAGAGGCAAGTAGAACATCAAGGAGGATGATCTCTTTGCTCCAGACAAAGGGAGTGCACTGGATTTCAGTTGCTTTCAGGAGGCCTCAACAGCTGGATATCAGCATCTGTCCCAGATTTTTCTCTCTGCTGGGGATCTCCTTCTCTTACCCATGTCTCTGTTTTCATTAATGCTTTGAATGGGAAGTGATTCAAAGCACATAAAAGCAACAAAACCTCAAAAGCTGTTCTGACTTCAGAGCTTTCCAAGAGTATTTCCAATCTTAACTTAAAAACAGTTTAGGATCTTTCTCTCCTTGTTGCACATTAAGTGTAAGTGTAATCATCCAGGCTGAGAAATCTTGCATACAACCTCCCATATAGTGTTTTTAACCTAGGTTTCTGAAGCAATATGACTTAGGTATTTGTCTGTGTCAGGCTTCATCCTCCTGCTTGGACCTTTTGGTTGATTGGGTAGTAATTTGGTGTCTTTCTGCTTGCTTCAGGGAAAAGCAAGCAGCTACGAGAAAGAGAGAAAGGAAAGTCTGTGGCACCTCTGAAAAGGTGTCAGAGAAGTTGCATGAGAAGATACTATGAGAGATACCAGAGAAGCTATGTGTCATAAATTATTTTTAAGTGACATCAAGTGATCCACCATCAGGATTCAGTGCTATAGAAAGCTGTGCATAGCTTGTTCCAGAGGTTATGGAAGCGCTTGCCAGACTCTTGAAAACGTTTGCTTTTAGCAGAGGGCAACCAAATCTAAGGTTACCTTTCTTCACAGATGCTTCGTAAGACTGAATTTTGGCTAATGCAATGGGGGACGGAGACTGAAAGACAACTTAAGCTGATTAGTTAAAGAGCTTTTGTGTTCCATAAGAGTTTTTTTATTGTGACTTGGGTGGATTTCTCTATAATATGAATACTTCTTAGGATATTTTTGTTTTGCCTTTTTTTTAACTTCTGACTGCTAGTTCATAGGTCCTTAGAGAGATACCTAACAAGCTGGAAAAAACATCAGAATGAAACAAAAACAAAATGAAAAGTGGAAAGGTTGCATGCGTCCTTGATGTATAATGGAGTAATATTTCAGTTGCAATACAAATGATTTATTTATCATGGAGTTATTCTGTACTGATAATAAAAGCACGTTTCCTCTTGGAACAACCCGTTGCTGTTTGCAGATCAAAACCATTCATTCATTGAGTTCTTCATACAGTCCCTTGCCCCCGTGTCTCATGTGTGAGCATCACCAGGCGCCAAATGCAATCAACACAAATTCTGCTCTTGATCACATTGGTAACAGCCTCGCCCAGAGGAGAACTTGGCTTTTAGACCTTGTGTCACGTTTTAAGAGAAATAGTATTGACTCATGTTATTTCAAAATCATTGTTTATAGCCAGCAAATTTTAAATCAAAACAGTCAGGCACGTTTTCCTTTTACGTTCATTGCTAAATAAGCTGTGGAAAAGGTTTCTGTTTGCAGAACTGCTTTTTTTTCCCCAAGATTATTACGTTTCATATATTCTAGTTCATCCCAAGATCGTGCTATTGTTGTCTTCAAAGTTTCCTCGGCCATTAATCTCTCTCTATTGTTACCATTTGGCCTCAGGATAGGTCAGCTGGAAATTGCATTGCTAGAGAATATTCTGGTCTTGAGAACACAAAAAAAGGAGTGGGATGGAGCCTCCAAATACTTTCAGTTCTTCATTCAGAGTGTACAACTAAGTAAACCCATAAAGGCTGTGTTACTAAATCCTTTATTGCTTCAAGGACAGCAGAATATACTAGGCATCAGGCACCATGTTCAACAACAGCTCCTATTCTCTTGTTTAAAAAGTGAGTCTTTTCACATCGTATTTCCATGCTGCTCTATTTTTCTCCTTTGTCTTTAACTATCCACCAGGGTCCACTATATTGGATATGACAGTTTAAAATGTGTATTTAAGGCTCGGTGACACACAGCTAATGCTGTGGCCACAAAGGAACAGTTATGGCAGTTGAACCGTGTGAGCCGCTGTAGTGTTGCAGATCCATCAGTCTTTCCACTGTGACTCCTCCTTGCTCCCGGAGGATTTATGGGCGCGTTTTTGAGAGGACTCCAGTAACTAAAATAAAGATGTATTTGTCTCCACAGAAATGTTGCAGCCACATATGTGGCTATTTGGAGAAGACAAAAAAAAAATTGAAGCCCCATCAAACTCATGCTGTAGTGACTCTACTGATGAGTAGATTTCAAGTAGATGAGTAGATTGACAAGATTTCAAAGTCTTGTCTTCAAGCACGTGACTTTTTACCTATTTTTACATGTTTACTGTTTCTGACTGACATATGGGACAAATTAAAGTGTTTCAAGCAAGGGCATGTAATCCTTAGGACAGGAAAGGTTAATTTGGCTACTTTCTGAATAAGTATGTAATACAGTCTTTCATTGTTCAGTTTTCTTTCTTTACATCTCCTAAGATCTCTGCTTCATTCAAGGCACAAGGTGGTTATACTCTGGGGCAGAATTTGTGTTGGGCAGAGAGGCAGGAGCATGTTGTGAGCTGGAACAAGACCAAGGGGGTTGCCCTTACGAAGGCAGCTGAATAGCACCTTGCTGTGCTGGAGTCTATGCCAGTCTTTGCCCCAAAAAGTCTTGCTTGTTGTTAGGGAAGTTATTTGAGCCAAATTTCTTGTGGATGGCCACTAATGGTGTGTTCCTCACTTCATGGGTTGGTCAGTTCAAGGCGCTGGTGCTGGACTGGCAGTTACGGCCAGAGGAGCTCTAATTTTTGCATAGTAATTTGGACACTCCATCCAGAAGATCTTTGGCTGGAAGTTGGGTGGGCTGTGCCCACATCCTGAGCTGGCTTGATGATGCATTGCCATGTTACAACAGGACTGAGCCTGTGCTAATAAACCCTGTCTCTCAGTAGGGGCTGTGGCTTGTTAGCAGATAGATTTCAGTTGTCGGGGAATGAAGGGGACCTACAAAAAGGGCATCAGCTGAGGACAAGTGCTTAAACTTTCCTGTTAACTGATGTGGTCTAGGGAGAAAGGACGTGGGCTCACTTCTGGGGTGCATGAGTGGCTCCCTGTGGAAGGAAGCTCTTGGTGGGGGAAGTTCCCAAAATGTTGAGTGCCCAAAAGGTGCTG
>NW_008825290.1:594309-649090 GCF_000699105.1 Pygoscelis adeliae | reverse complement strand
AAGGGCTCATGGGACCACGTGATAGCAAACCAGTTTCTTTTGTATATGCACAAGGTGACCAAGTTTGATTCACACAAGCAGCTTTGCTACTTCAGCATAACGTTGTTTTGTTTTTTTTGAGGAAAAAACCCTCCCACCTATTTATTGGTGAACATAGCAGAAAGCTCATGTTTTCCATGTCCAGTGCAGCAGGTGCATATCTGAAGGCAGTACCCACAGGGACTGGTCAAGTGCCTGGTCCCAGCACTGTTCACTGGCAGCTGGAAAGGAGGTGTGCTGAAGTGTGTGGGTCAAACATGCCCTCTTGAGTCTGGAAGCCTAATGAGGAGCGCTTGGGACTGCTAGAGCTAAGGGACATTTCCCTTTCATTTTGAATCAGAGGCCTGTGATTTGAGAGACTGAATTCTAAAGTTCAGACTGTGGTGCTGGGTTTGCGTAGTTAAATCTTGTTTTTAAGGACACCTCCCTCCCCATATATATATTTGGCCTTCATCTTTATTTAGGTACTGATCTCCAAGAAACACCATAGTTATCTGCTGACTGGGAACTCTTGGTCCCACAGCTGAAATCTCCTCTTACCTAGGGGAAGGAGGATGCCTGATCAGCTCTTTTAACTCTGGTTGTTATGCCCAGACTGCCAAGAAATGTACTTGTGAGGGAGGCCTACTGCATGCTCCCTGGTTGCAGCCTCAGGCTACAGCTTTCTGTTACATCATCCCCCAACACTAGGCATGTGCCTCTCCTGTGCGAGACCTCATGTGTGGGTTTGCATCTGTTCCAGGTCAGACACGCACCCCTTTCACATGACTGTGCATTCAGGGTTGATATCAGTGTTAGAAGGAGGAAATTCAGGGAAACTTGCATTGGCGGAACTCGTCTGGACTGCCCAGAGCGAAGTGGAGATTGAGGCTGCAGACTGTGACTAAGAAGTGGCTGCATCCAACAGAAAGGGGAAAACCTAAAATGTTATCCCCCATCTTCCTGTTCATGGCCTTTCATAAAGCTGGCATGATCTTAAGGATAACTCCAAATTTTACTCCAGCCCTTAAACCAGAAACCCCTTATGTTAGAAGGGGCATAACAGAAAACTTAGGCAGATGTTACACATCTGCTCTGCTCTTCTACAAACCCTTTCCACTGCAAAGTTTGATTTATGATCTATGCAGAAATCTTAATTTGAATCCTAATCTAGCATTTAACCATGCAGTACTTACTTGTTCATAGCTCTTTCTAGGAAGGATCAGTCTCATTTAGCCTCCAACAATCTTTCTTTGTTAGCAGAGTACTCAAGTCATCTGGATTTCAGCTGTTGTTCTTTTTTTTTTCCCCCCCAAATTACTGGAGACATAGATATCTCCAGAAAAACAGAACGTATCGGCTGTACAGAGAGCCCATTGTACTATCCAATCAAAGAGAAACTGCCACCATGTGAAATGAAACACGGCCTGCAGAAAGCATGAATCTGGTATATGCTGGTGTTTGCAAACTTGCTCTTGATCTTCTGGAGCAGATGCAGTCTGTAAGTCAGCTAATGATGAATTAGTGTCAGCTCACTAACACATTTTGAAGTAAGATAATAGTATTTTGGAAGGATAGTGTGATTTGATTTGTGACAAACAGGTATTCCTATATTGATTTTTTTTTTTTCTTTTGGTGGTGGGGTCCCCTCTGAATAGGTAGTATACATGTATGAGTTTGTAACTGATTACTGTGTACTTGTAGAGTTCAAAAGAAATCAGGAAGGAAATGTAAAATAATAGATGAGATAAGCAGCATCGTTGCTTGTGTACAGTAACTGGGTTAAATAGCTGGGAAGAAGAAACTTCTTAGCTTTAGTCCTTGTAAAATTGGTTTGCCTAAATTGAAAAGCAAGAATTGAAGCACTAAACTGTTTTATAACCTAGCCTAGAAAAGGAAGGGGGTAGTGCAGTGACTCTAGCTGTCAGTGAGGCTGACAGACCGATACACCCTCTCACAAAAACACCAGAAAAACATGTGCTCACAGACCCTCAGAGTGCAAGTAAGGCAGGCTGAAGGTGGTGTTCATGGGTGCAAAGGGGAGACTGTGAGAGATGAAAGAGTAAAACCTGAGTGTTAGGGTTTTTACTGTTTTCACTTATTGATCTAAGATTCTGTACCTTTTGAAGAAAGGATAAATGCTTCTGTCGAGGGAAGAGTCTGGTTTTGAGACAACTCTTCCTGTGTGTCAAAGGGCCAGAGGCCTTATGGCTACCACACCTATGGGTCCATAGTGCTCGTGTGTTCAAGAATGGTGGATGTAGCAGGTCCCAGGGCCCTTCCTAATAGTGAGGTGTGGCAAGTTTGGCCTGTTGTCTGGGAGGGTCATTTGAGGGGTCTAAAATAGGTCTGAGGCACTGTTTGGTTTCTCTTGAAGACAACCTATGAGAAGCAAGTGTTGCGTGTAGAAGAAAGCTCCTGTGATAGATATGGTTATCAAAGGTTACCATGAGGTGGCTGACTCAATGTGGTTGAGTAGGAAGAAAAAAAATAGAACAACAAGCAAGCTTTGACTTTGTTCAGGAAAAATCTCTTGTCCTGTACAGCAGTGAAATGTGATGGATCTGGAAGGTGCAAAATGGAACTGGATAGGAACAACTTGAGCGTTAGGAGTTTCATCATGGAGCTCTGAGCTGCATGTCTTCTGTGTGCTGCTGCTTTTGTGTGGAATAGTCTCTCTTTTGGGGCCCCTTTAGTTAATTAATGGCATTCAGAACCAAGTCTGCAAAAAAGCTACAGCCAACAGAATATATCTGTTCAGACTGTTTCCTGGAATGTCCCTAAACAAAGCTAATTCCCTAGAGGGAAATGCTTTAGTGTCCTTCTGCTCAGAAATCATCAGATTTCAGTCCGTTCTGAAAACCCGTAATTGTAATAAAACGATTCTTTCCAAAAGATACTTGGGTTGTTTTCCACCCTGCTCAATGAGATCCATATTCCATGGCACTGACTGTAAGTGGATGGTTTGAAGATAAATGAATGTCATGTCATGAATGTGTTTTTACTTTGTCATGGGGAGACACCAGCCAATTAAATTCTGAAACAAGGGATTTTTTTATTTATGTACTTATTTAAAAAAAAAAAATCTGCTAATCCTATGGAAAAAATGGCATTTTTAACCCTGCTTTGGTTATTACTATAGTAGTCTGAGATAGGAAAGGAAGTTAGGGACAGAACTTCAGTTTTATTTCCAATTGAGACTTTCAAGAGAAGTTTCTCTCAATTTATTCATAACTTAGCAACAATTTGGGTTCATTTAATAAGATGCTTAAATTGCTTGTAAAGAAGTGTGACTTTCTTTAAATGTGATGGTATGGTGTGTTCGCATGTGTACTTGTGAATGTCTAGTTTCTAATCTGTGTGTCTCACCCCAGTCTCTGGAACTGGGATGGAGATTCAGGATTATTAGTTACAATGCTCCTTGCTAGTGTACTGGAGGGCTGCTTTACAAGATGCTGTCCCTGTCGTCTGAAAAGAGAGGAAATGGAGAGCAGAGGTAGAACCCATTCAGGGCCAAATAAATATCACTGTAAAATATGCTTTGAGTCGCATGTTTCCTGTGGACACTGCGGAGACAGTGAGTCTGGATGGAGAGTGTTGAGAGAGATGGCTTTGTTCAAGAGTGCTGATATGTGGGAAACCTTAGATTAAAGGGGAACAATGGAACAAAACCACTTGAGAAATGTGTCTGCTGAACAAGGAAGAAAGAGTCCCCAAGGCAGGTTGTAGGCTTATTCTCAGTGCTCATCTCGAGCTGCGACGGGCATCCGTGTGACTTGCTGAGACAAGTTGCCTGGCTGGTGGTAGCAGCAGTTGCACTGGAAGCTGGAGGGAGACTGAAAAACCACATTGCTGCTACCACATCACATGGCAAAGACTGACATGCTAATCAGCAGGTAGGGGCTTGGGAATGAGCTGTGGCTCCCCCAAGGTTCCCCTCCCTCATACCTGGCCTGACCCAGTTTCCTTTTTGCTCTGAGCTGTGGCATAGAGGGGAAGAGTGGCAAGGAAGAGGAGACCTTGTCCCTCCTCTCTGAACTCCAGGATATGTTCAAGGGCTTTGTAGAATCAAGGTCTTGAAACAATATTTAAGTTCAGCTCCAAGAGACCTACCTACTGCACCTTTTTCCTTCACGCACAGTAGATTGCTGTGGGACGTGCGAACCCCTGCGTTGGCATGATGGCCAGTGGTTCTGAGATCTTAATCCAGAGGTGCAAGGGTGTAAACTGGAGGCAATTTAAAACAGTAAGATTAAATCCCCTGTTCCTCTCTGAAAAGTGGAACTTTTATGTATTTAGTTTTCCTATTCCCCTTCGCCCTCACAGATCCAGCCTTGCTAAGGCACCCTCAGGACGAGGACAGTTCCCTACCCTGGGTGCAGTTCAGCTCAAAGTAGAAGTCCCAAATGAGGTGGCTTTTTGTTCGTTTCTTCTAACCTGAATCAGTCACAAATACTTGGAATGACCACTTAATCAGAGGCTCCTTTGTGGTTTCAAAGGATTGTCTTCCAGATTTAGCATGTTTCCAAATCATTTCCTACTCTTCTGTTCTTGGTGCCGGATCATCTGCCAGCTTTGTCAGCCAGGATGAAATGTGGATAGTGGACTCTAGGCATTTTCATCCAAAACTTTCAGATAATTACAAAGTAATAAGTAGATAATTTTCACCATCCTTGGAGAGTTAAGTTTTTACAATTGCTGGCCAGGCTTTTTGACACAACAAATTCAGAAAAGAAAAACAAGTTTCCTCATGCCGAGGAAGGAAAATCTCTCTCTAGTTTTTGACGGCTAACCAGTCTTGAATAAGAACCGTGTCTGACAAGCATTCAGATATAGCAGTTGTGTACAAGCTACATGTTGTTCAGTTTGTAACTCTACAAATCAGGACGCTGAAGAAACTGCTAACAGCTGCCCAGATTTTGTTCAGCAGAAAAATTGGAAGATGAGGAGGTAATTTAATGGCAAACCCCTTTCTTAGCAGCTTGAGGGCTCCCTTTTGAATTGGATCCTGGAAATAGTTATTCTGGCCCTGGTAATGCTTAAGGATAGACCAAAATATAAGGAAATAAAAAAGAAGGGATTGAATTGAACTCAAATCTTAGATCCAAGCTCCCTGAATTCGGGGATTGTTTGGATCTGGATCTAAACTGCATGTCTTGAATCCATTGGTGATGGGGGAAAAAAAATGGTCCTAACAGCCACTAGTTACTTGTAACAGAGAACAACCCTGTTTGTTAAATGTCTGACTTCTCAGTACACTGAGAAACCATCTTTGTATGTGAATTTATCCAAGTTACTCGAACATAGTTTTGAGTACTCTGCATTGACCTTTGAAGCAACATACTCTAATTTTCCTATTACCATGGTGGTTTACTATCTACTTTAATAGTCTTTTTTTTTTTAATACTTATTTTTTACTCTTGAGTCATGATCTCAAGGTGTTAAATCCATGAAGGAAGTGGAGAGAGCTCCACAGTGGTCCACCAGCATGGCATTGCTTAGGGAGTACTGATTGAAGGTGGGCTAAGGACTTGGTTCAAAGTCCCTTTACAAGGCTTATAATCAACTTCAAAGGACTTTGGGTTAGTCCCTTTTTTGCCCGGTGAACTAGCTAAAACTACAGAGCCATTAACAGCATAAGGTGCTGCTGGACTTAAGTGACAGAAATGGGCCTTAAGGAAGACTAGAGTGTGTATATAGATGGGCAGGGTGCTCTGACAGCCTCTGTGAAGCTTTCCTTCATTCCCTGTTTGAAGAACTGGCTTTCTGATACCCCTCAGTGGAGGAAAACCAGAAGAAAGTACATCCAATGCAGGCTACCAACCAAGCTCGTCAACCTACTAGTGCAGAGGTGCCCCCGTTCTGTCGTTCTGGTTTCTGAGACAGAGTTTCCCAGCTCCAGTTGAGTAAGCATGCCAGAGGGAAATGAAACTGCTGCTGTGTTCTCAGGTTGAATTTGGACTTGTTCCCTTATGTGGTGATACCCTGGTAATCTCATTTGTCCCATTTGAAAGCCACTGCTCTACCGGCCTGGGAGGAAACTGGAACCAGGAAGGACCTCCCAAGCCTATTCTTACGCAGATTCTTGGTACAAACCAGTGTGTTTGCAGTTTTCTGTATGCCGCCTCAGCACTCGAGAGGTGAGGCATGGAGTGGATCCCTTGTGTAGGGGAAGGTGTGTGAGAGGGTCTGCAAGGCCTTACAGGAAACAAGCTCCTAATATCCACCCCTTCACACTCTCTCAGAGGAATGGGAAATGAAACAAAATAAAGAAAAGGCCATCAAGGTTATCAAGTGAACTTTGCTCTTCACAGGCGAGCGTAGGCTGGCAGGAAGGAGGAAAGGCAAGTTAAAAAGATTTTTCCTGCTGGCAGGATTTGTTGGCTGAGGCTGATGGAGCAGAACTACCTTGGCCTCCCCCAGACCTTGTTCCTCAGGCAGGTTAGGGTCTTCACAGAAAACCGGTGGGGGAGTAGGTTCTTACTTTAAAGCCTTGTGGGTATAGAGAGACAAGTCCTAGGATAACTTGGACCTTTCCAAGATCTGCAGGTATGGAGAGGATTGCCATGGGAGTGTGGAAAATAAGAGGGAGTCCTTTTTCTTGTGCTCCATCCTCTTTCACACACTGCGATTGCCACTGTGATGGTTCCCAAGGGAAAAGTGTCTGCTTTCAGAGCAAGGACTTTACTCAAAGGGAGAGATCCATCTATGGGCTGGGGTTTCAGGCACAGCGAGGCCTTTCCAGCTAATCCTGGCTGAGTTTAACATTGAAAACAAGGTTTAATGACACTGAAAGCTTGCCCCTCTCTCTCGCTAACCGTGCGCTTTTAACAGGAAGCATGAAGTGGGTCTGTGGATTAACAAAAGGGCTTGAACATGTTAGAGGAGGAAGAGACAGGCATTTACTGCTTTGGCTAGAAAAGCTATGATATCTGCATATTTCAAGGGTAAAAGTGACTGATTTCAGAAATGTCTGTTCACTTTCTTTTCCTTAGTTTTTGTGCCTTGCCCTCAAGATCTGCTCCAATAAACCGGAGCATCTTAGGACTTATAAACATGAGGAGGTCAGAAGAACATGAATAAGAAACCACAGAGAAACGGAATGGGGAGGAAGGGAGGTAAGAACATTGCTTTGCAACTCCATGGAGAGTTTGACTTCAGGAAGGAGGAAGCCAGAGGAGGTTCAGACACTGAGGTTCGGCTCAAAGTTAGTATCGTTGTGTGGATGGTGTCCTGATGCAGCTGCCTGGAAACATACTGTTTTGAAAGTTGGGGCTCCAAGGCTGTAAGAGCTTAAAAGCTGTATACCACTGGTCCTGTCATCTGCCTCACTCCTGGAACCAAATTGTCAAGAATGGTGTTTGCTTTCCAGATGTGAGGCTTAGGCTATAGATCAGTGTTGGGCCAAAGGGGAGGGTGATATACACCTGAAATGTGGCCACTGCGTCTAGTTTCTCCTTAAGTATATCGTAATTTTAGAAACATAAAAATGGCTGTGCTGAGGACATGCCAAGGGTCCCTCCAGCCCAATACCCCATCTCTAATGGTGTCCAAGTGCATACTTGGGGAAGATCAGGAACAGGGCAAACATACATGATACTCTCCCCAAGGTAGTCTTTCAACATGCAACTATTTTCACTGAGAAGATCTCATGAGCCTTCTGTGGATAGTCTAATTAGTAACACTCAATGAATCTTTTTCCCAAGTAAATTATTTCCATTGAGCCTGCGTAAACTTTTTGCATTCAAAACATGCTTTGGCAGGGAATCACACAGGTCAGTTATGTGTTGTGTGAGGAGCCACATCCCCCCTGTGCTGAATTGGTCTGTTGTCTTCAGAAATAAGGTATCTCTGTTCTGTCAGGTCGGAGTTGTATTTTGGGAGATACCGTTAGGAAAACAGTCTGATCACTTCCTTGCTGATTCCATTTTTATAGATGAAGGAAAGATGTGATACAGCTCCACACTGAAAAGCATCTCAGTCCAGGGGGCTTACACCAGTGGAACACGTGCAGCTTGCATGAAAAGTGAGTCTGTTAGACATAATGGATGATCTGGGGAGAGAAATGAATTGAAGGGGATGGGTTCTGGCAATACAAAAAGCTTGCATCAGGTTTTTAATTGCTTTCCTTGTGTTTTCCAACTCTTTCTCCATTTCTATTCACAAGACTCCTTAAAAATGAAATCATAAATTTTCCACTTGCCACAGCCAGTATCAGATGTGTGCAATGGCACTGAAGATTGGACCCAGATCTACTGGTAGATAATTAGACACTAATAAGAAAGTGACTTTTACCAACCTTAGTAGCTTCATTTTTATAATTGCTGGTTGGAGCTGCTGATACAGCAGAGCTTGGAAAACAATAAACCATGTGTCCTCTTAGCAGGAAGGAGTGGTCCTATTTTTATAGTGCATCTTAAATGGCCAATGTTAATTTCCTACAAGGCTTAGGAGGGAGACCAGGATATGAATAATTGAGAGTGGAAAAAACCTAAGGTCAGGAGGAGAAGATGTCTGAGAGAGACATAGGTGATGCATGTAAAGACTTACATTGTGAAATTAAGCACAGGTAGATTTAAACAAGAAATTTTGTAAAGCATTTTAACTCTGTGATCAATTAGACAACAGAATTGTTTGCCAAGGAGGTCACTGAGGGTTTGTCAGAGAAGTGTTCAGGCAGAAAAGGTGAAACGCTTAAAATCTGCTTGAGATAGCAAGGTAATGAAGGGCACTGTGGAAAACCACTTCTCTGCTTACCTGCATCCTCCTGGTCTGTCTTGCTATGGCTAAGGAGATACTTGCTGCAAGTAAAAGATAACGTATGGAATACTTAAAAGGGAATATTATACAAAGCACCTATAAGCTACCTGGGGAATTCCCTGCCACCTCATGCCGTTTAGGGCTCATTCAAAGAAAGGAATAGAATCCATTTGTCGTCAGTGGCCATGCTTGTAGAAGAGGATGCGCACCCTACTCAGCAGGAGTGTGTGCTCTCAGTGTTGGGTACTGATGTCCACACAGAAGCTGACATGTTGTTGTTCTTGAGGTTCATGATCTGACCTGTAGAAGGTGTCTATCATCTCCAGGGACTCAAAGGTTCACCCTTCTCTAAGTGTTCTAAATGCACAAATAAGCACATTTAGGTCCATCCTGGACATTTTTCAAATTTTGGGCTGGATTCTCTGCTAATGTAAATTGTCAGTGTTCAACAAAGCCAGGAGGATCTACAGCAGCTGCAGATTTGACACTTCTCCCCAGCAACTGCCTTGGGATTCAATTCTGAGCTTCACAGATTGAGTGGTGACTCTTGTGCTCTTGGGCCCTCCTGTGAAGAGGTATTTTAAATTCTCCAATTCATCATCTTCTCTAGAGCTAGACAAAAAACCAAAGGCTGACTTTCAGCCAGGAGGCTTACTGAAGCTATGGCACTTGTAAGCCAGAAAAAAAAAAAAAAAAAAACCACCAAAAAAAAGAACAATCAAAACAGACTTCTGGTTAATGTAGAGAAAGGATAATTGTGAAAACTGAAAATTTGTGTACTAAAATGTGTTTACACATTGAACTTTTTTCACCTGTGTGCTCAAGAGCATACAGCTGTTCACATCCACAAGAAGATGTGAAAACCAGAAGGGCTATAGATGACAGTTACCATATGCAGATGTAAATAACAATACACAGTGGAAAGCTGAGAAGAATCAGTCCTTTTCAGTTAAAATATTTCTCTGGCCCAGATCATAGGAGTTGCCAGCAAAGGACTTGGTGCCAAATTCAGTAAGCCTCTCTAAGAATGTGATGACTGTACTCCTCAACCACTTACACTCCTGTAAATCAGCAACATCTGATTAAAAGACAATGAAGTTACTGCAGTATCAGCTCAATTGAAATAAGAGGGTTAGAATTTTTTTCAGTTTTCATAAGTATCATTTCTGCAAAGAAAACTCTGAATTAGATGATGCAGAGGAGGACGCTGTTGTAGACAAGAAAAGATCTGATTGCAATTTCTTTATTATTATTATTAATTACATCTTATGTAGCCTGAATGCTTTTTTAATTCATTAGCCTCAGTCAATCTTCAAGTACATTTTTATTATTAGAATGCATTTCAAAACTGTCCTTTATGTAATTTTGTGTGTTTGGTTTGAGTCAGCAGTTTGCAGTTTGTACAGAAGTAACATTTGCAATACCAAGTCCTAGAGGAATTTTTCAAGACAACAAGGTTTTTTTCATATGAGCAGTTAAAAAAAAAATCAAAAAAATTACAAACATCTGTATTTTCTCGAGGGAGACATAGATTATTGCTTACAATGGTGTGGGCTGGAATGTGCCTCTTTCAGCTGGATGAATCCACATACCCTTGCCAAGAAAGTTTTACATTTCCCTTTTTCCTCGGCTGCTGTATCCAGCTTTGGCACTGTATCTACTTATTATATTTATTTCTTGGATGTGCAGGTTCCAGCTTTGGCATTTACCACATTTCTGTATTTGTGTCCCTACCCCCCTGTCTGACATCATTCAAGTGAGATCAGGGTGGGAAAAAACCCACAGCTTGGAGAGTCTAGTCAGGTATAATAGCAAAAATAAGAGCTTATATAGTGAGAAAAATGATAGACAGTTGGCTAGTTATAGCAGGATTGTTCTCCAGGAGTTTTGCCTTTGTTTTCAATGAGATCAGGACTGGGCACTTGGCTGCAGTGAGAAGTGGATCCGGGCCATGTGGCTTTTCATCCAGACCTTCCCAAAACTCAGGAGTGTTTAAATCTGGCCTCCCCTTGGTGAGAACATGCAATGCTTGGATGTACATGCGCATGAGTTGATTTTGAAAGTGCCATGTAGGCAGAGCCCTGGCGTTAACGTTCCCAAGCAGAAGTTTGCAGAGAGATTGCGATCGTCTTTGGACGTTGAACAAGATGCATAATGGTGCCATCTCCTTGTGTCTTCCTTTTTCCCAGCTGTGCTTGTCCCATATAAGGGCCAGAAACAGTGTGGCTCACTGTAGTGTCTTTCCAAAGCTGTAAATATCTAGCTGCTATATAAAAAAGTTGGTGCTTAATACATTTTCAGGAAGACAGTTCTCTGTTTGTGCTCATTTCTTGAACGCTGCTCCTGTATAGCTTGTATTCAAAGAAGAGAGTCAAGACACAAAGCTATTCTGTTAGTTGCTCCAGATTCAGAACAATATTCTTTAATGCAATAGTTATTCTTGGTCTTGGCCCGTTATAATCTTGATTTGATTTATTTAAACCACTGTGAAAAATCTGGGAGCCTGGCAAATTGTATTTCTTAATTCCCCAATTCATTTTCTTTAATTTTTTAATAGAGAAAATGAAAAGAAAACAAGCCTGAGAATTGATATATGGTGTATACCACAGCCTCTTTGGATGGGAAACATGAATCTGTCACACATGCCTCAGATATAAATCACTCTGCACCATAGGGATGTTAAGACCCTTAGTACAAATGTACGTGTTGGGAAATTGTTCTGCAAATGTTACATGTACGTGTGCAGTAGCTAATTTGCAAATCTGAAAGACTTGGCTTTTTTACATCCTCTCTGAAGTAACTCAGGGTGCCTGGTCCATGTTGGGAAATGGGCTGCTTTGCCAAATGAAGCTTTAAAAAAAAAAGTCAGTTGGGTGGTATTGTAGCACAAAATGTCCCAACCTGGTAAACTTTTTATTTAATTTTGAGTTTATTTTTAGCACTCATGAATTAATGAGACAGCTTTCTCTCTCTGAGGGTGGAGCAGGGGATTCTCTATGTGGGCAGAGGGGGCAAGTCCTGGCACCGCTTTAGTCCACAGTACAGGGCATGGGGGAGT
Organism: Pygoscelis adeliae; assembly: GCF_000699105.1. Classification (NCBI taxonomy): domain Eukaryota; kingdom Metazoa; phylum Chordata; class Aves; order Sphenisciformes; family Spheniscidae; genus Pygoscelis; species Pygoscelis adeliae. The sequence goes on along the minus strand of NW_008825290.1, from coordinate 637,254 downwards.
ATGTGTCATCTGCTGAGCACGCAGTATAAGGATCTCTGTTCAGTCTCTAGAGACTGAGACAGGCCCAGCTCAAAGAAACTGTACTTCCAGCTTGAGTTATAGTGACGAATGACTTAAGCTCTAAAGATCTTGCTTTGATCCCTGATATGTTGGTCAAACTGAATGTTTTACCAGTCTTTTCACCTAAGATTTATGTAGAAACGTCTGCTTCTGTGCAGTTCAAATCTGCCTCCAGCCTGAAGCCCTGAATGCTAAGCTTCATTTTGGTGTGATTTTTTTTTTTTTTTTTTTTCACAAAACTAGGATTAAATCAGATAGTTTCATTTGAGAAAAAAATAGGAGAATGATTTTTGTGAGAGTTTTCTTGCCCTGAGGTGCCAGTAACTAGTAGCCTGTAAATTATGGTGCCTGTGGACCAGCCGAAAGCCTGGTTTCTTATTTCTGAGGGAACTGCTAGAGCCAAAGGCCATCTCTCTGGGTAGACTTTCTGGGATATGAATTTATCATTATTTGATGTGTACACAGTTGAACATGCTGGCTGCAAAGAAGAATAGCATATGTAATAATTACAAGGGGACATGTCTAGAAAATGAGTCCAAATTCAAGGATGCAATGAATGAATCGGTGGTTAATTAAAGTGCTTCTGAAGTATTTGGATGATACAATGGGAGAGTAGTTTAAAAAAGGTTTTGTCTAGTCATTGCTATCCACTTATTTACCTGGAAAACAAACATGTACCAAGCAGTAGTAACAACATGATTGCTTATACAGTACCTTCATGTTCAGCTAACATGTCTGTAGGTTGAATTGTTCAGCGGACCCCAAATCATAGGGAATTCAGAGGGTTTAAATGAATGTCTTGAGTTTAACCTCTTGTGTGATTGCAGGCATGGGCAAGGAAGCCACATTGCAATGTGAGTACCAAAGGTGTTATGTGTTTTTCAAATGCAGTTCAAAGCCATATTTTCTGTTTTATGGCTAAGTGAGGACTAAGTTGGTGGCCCAAAGGTTTTTAGATGTTGACAAGTTCAGCCAGCAAACAATGCTTTACATGCGGAAAAACCCTCTTGTGTGGTCATAGATGTTCATAAGTAGGTCAGAGTTTCATTTGGCATGGCTTAAATTTCAGGCCTAACATATCCATAGGCTAAAACAGCGTGTAATATGATATTAGGAGGAAAAAAAAGGGGGTTTGAGAGAGATTAGATTTCAGTGAGATTTAAAATACTTCATCCAGTGATTTTAGGTGATTTAGGCACCAAAGGCTTTCGAATACTCTTCAGCATGCTTTAACCTTGAGTGATGCATGTAGACTGTAGTGTTTGCATAAGAAAATATTGTGTGGGGTTGAAATAGTTCCCAATTTAGATGTGTAGTCATAAAGACCTACTCTGTTTGATAATGGAAGTTTAATAATGTCCAAGCATGAATAACATGCTTCTGCTGCATTATTTGCATCAAGGGACTATCATAAAGTTACAGTTCAGTACCTGTCATTACAAAGAGTGAGCATGAACTGATGTTGTAATAATAAAAAGACAATAAAAATTTTGGTTTCAGCAGAAATGTGGCAAATTCTGGCAAGCAGTATGGTTTCCAGGAGATGGACATGTCATGAGAGGCTGGTGTCCTTTGTCTGAGTAAGTGCTGCCTATCTATCAATCTACTCAAGTGCCTACATGTTAAAAAAATAAAAGCAATTTGATTCCTGCCTGTGATTATAAGGAAATGACATACAGATGGCATTGAAATTATGATTATTCAAAATATCCATAATGCCCCAATGGGGACCTGCGCAAGGAGTTGGACATTAAAACATCAGAAAATGTTGAAGATGAGGGAGAACCATGCTGCTTTTGAGTAAAGTAGGAAAAGGAAGGGAACCTGCACAAGGGTTGTTGGTTCAAGGTTTCCTTATGTCCTTGCCCACAGAGGTGATCCTTGGCACTCTCAGTATAGTCACTGTTTTTGCATAACCCAGCCCTTGTCCATGCACAGCCATAGTGACTCCAAACTGTTAATTATGTTTTTCACACCCAGTAAAATGGAGCTAAGCTCCCCTCCATTCCCCCTAGTGCTGCAGTTCCAGTCTCTCATCCTTCGTGCTCCCCACACCACTTCACCCTGGACAAATCAGCCAGTGAGCCAAGAGAAACCTCTGAGCTCTCTGGCTGTAAGGACAGTTGGTGGGAGCCAGGTTTTTGCTGTATCATCTCTCCGAGGGATTGGGCAGGTGGGAGAAAGGGACAGGGTTGGAGCTTACAGGGGCCGCTCAGTTCCTGGAGCTGAGGGACGCCCTCTCCCCAGACCCTCCTGTTGGAGGAGGCTGCGTTGGCAGCCTTTGCAGCGTGAGGCCACAGGAACGTGCTCTGAGTAGGATCTGTCATTTGGGACCTTGGTGGTGGGGATCATGGTATGTGAAAGGGGAGTATTGAGGTCTTTGGATGTGTGTGTAATACCTGTTCACCAGCTTGGGACTGGTCTGTCTCTCTTTTCAGCTGGTTGGTATCCCCAGGTTTTCCGTCACGCTCCAAGTCTCCATTAACAAGCGTTTGTTTATGTTGTACTTGTTCTAGGCCACTATACGCCTAGCAAAGCATAATACACATCTACACAGAAAGAGCAATATGAGCTAATTAATTCCTGATTCTGGGAAACAAAAGATAAATTCCTAAGTAAACTAGTTTTCCTAAAACTAAATAACTCTTCCCACCTACTTTCTCTCCTCTTGCCCTCCTTCCTGTGTACAATAAAATGGCCATCCATGAAACATGCAGCTCAATTGAAAACATAATGGGCTCAATCAGGGTTTGGAGGAGCACCAAGAGATGATCTTCAGGCCGTGCTGAGGTGAATTTTGCTGGACACTAGGGTAACACCATCTCTAAATAGGAACACTCTAGTGTCACAGGCCAACTTGGCCTCTGTCCACTGGGAGATGGTGCTTTGCTTTGCCAAGCTGGGGTATTTAGGCTGGTGTATTCTCAGAGGTGAGCTCAAGCCCTAGGACTTGGGTCTCCCTGGTCTCTCTAGCCTTCTGTTCTCAGTGGATGGAGAGGCTCCTTCAGTGGATAATTCAGACTACATAAATCACTGTCCTGTACTGACTTTCCTATCGGAGGGGCATATGGAAAGCAGTTTCCTTAGATGCCTCAGTGAATATCTTCCCTCCCTCAGGATCAGTCTTCGCTATTTTAAGAGCCCAGGACAGGGGATGCAATCAATTCTGGCATGTGCTGTGTGTCGGATGTCTGTGGCTACCTGTGTCCACGCTGTGTAAGGAAATGCCTATAACTAACCTCTTCTTTCAGCAGTAGCTGACAGCAGGGCTTTTTTGGGGAAGGATTTTGTCTGCCTGACACTAGCCAGAGAGTAGAGAGACAGCTGGTCATACCATGCTCGATGTCTTCAGTGTGGGTCGAGTGCACATCCCTTCTCTCTGCTCTGGCCCACAGTTCCCCTTAACTCTATGCTTAAGTATGAATTCGTATCCTCAAAGTGTTTCTCCATCTCTCTGAGAGAGGCCCACTGCATAGTCTTTACTGGTGACTATAAACTGGCTGGATAGAGCTGGGCCTCCTTCCTTCCATTCAGTTCCCTACGGGGCAAATCCTGAGGGCCTTTCTTCCAGTTTCAGTCAGTCCCATAATTGGGATTTCTCTTTCCCAGATTTGCTAATATCACTGTTGCTGGAGGGTATTCATTAGCTGAACACAAGATATTGGGGCTGGTCCAGGGACGGCTGGGTGACATTACATGGGCTGTTTTATACTGGTGCTCAGAGAAGAGAATTTGTTTTTTAAAACTTGGGTTCAGTGGGAATATCACCTGTCAGCATCTGGCACTGTAAATTGCCATGTCAGTTTGTTGGCAGAAACTATGAATGGGGCCAAAAGTGCCCCTGATTTACACCACTCAAAGCTGATACTGTTTTTTTAGCATCACAGGATACACAGGCACAGCTAAAAAACCATTCAGGAAAAAAAGTTGAAGTTAGGCATTTTCTTCCTACTCATGGGATCTGAAAACTCAAGCTTACTGTAAACAGCCTTGGAAAACATTTTGTGTTTCCAGAGTTCTGAATCCAAACATTTCCACGAAGCAGTGAACACAGTTTGAGAGTAACACACTTTTCTTTTCATTAGTATATTTTTTCTAATAGATGTACAAGTTTTTTAAAATACTTCTCTTGCTTTTAGGGACAAACATCTCCCTTCTCAGAGCAGATTTTGGTCAGAGGTGGGGAAAGGGAAATGTATACTTCCTTAAATAAATACCTATATGTGTTTTTAGTATTTCTGGGTATTTTCTTTTTCAAGCAGAAGCTTGATTATAACCATCATTTAGTACTATGGAAAATGTACAGAGTTGTTTTGGCTGGATGGAGCAAAGCAGCGGGTTAAATTTTAGCACATTTAGTAGCACAGAGATCTCCTGTGAAAGACAGGATTGTATTATGTAACGGTCCGGCTGCCAAATACTTCTGCTGGCAGCGGTCAGCCTTCTATGCACCATTGACATCAAAACCTAATGAGGTTTGATCCAGAGAAGGGATTTGAAAGGACGTCTTGTTTTTCTTCAATCTTCACAAACTGAACTTGTTTAAAAAGGGGGAGGAAAAAAAAAGATACAGAGTCTTGTTTGATAAATGAGAAAAAATAGTGGTTTTTCTCCAAAGTTTTGGCTGTTTATTGGTTTAACAGCTATTGCTCAGAACAAGTCGTTTCTATTTATGGTGTTTGTCATATCAGCTAACCTTGTGTGATGGATCGAGGGGGCTGGAGGTCAGGCCTGCATGTGTTCCCTCCACAGGGGCTTTCTGATAGCTTATCTTAGTATCTCCTGTGCCTAATATTTATACATAGTCATATTGACTATTCAGTAAACATAGGACCAAACAAGTGTCCCACTCCCTATAATGTATATGCTAAATAAAATATATCCGCAAGTAAGTGGGGACAAGAAACACAGGAACATAACAAGACAGCGTGCAGGGGTACCAAGCTCCATGAAGGCTGCCGCAGTGCTAGAAGCAATATAGCATGATACTGTGTCAGAGGTAATAAGCTCTTGCTGAAAAGCAGGTCTTACTAGTTTACCTAAAAACGTAAGGGATATGCTACTGCGTGAGAGCAAAGATTTATCTAGCCTGACATCCTCTCTGACAACGACTGGTAATGAAGGCTGAAAGGAAGATATCAGGGAGCAGGGCATGTGTTGAGTGGTCTGTCCCCTGATACAACACTGACCGACAGGTTAGCCATATCCTGAGTTGGAGATTTAATAGACTGTGACTCCGTGAATGTGTTTAATCCCATTTTGAACTCGTATCACGTGGTCACAAGCTCCACAGTTTGTGTTGCATGGAAAACTTTTTTCCTCTGGTTTGTTTCAAACCTGCTCTCGGCTTACTTGGACCCAGGCTACTTTCTCCAGATTGTTGTGTACAGGAGCATGGGAACACACCGGCTCATGCAAATGTGGAGTAGCGTTAGATCAGACATCTCCTCTTCATGTTTCTATTGCAGTGCAGACATAGCCTGTTTTGGCATAATACAGGAAAGTTTCAGCATATGAGCTTGCCTCGTCATTGTCATATTTTAGGGTGGTTTCATGGCAGAGTTGGTTTTAAGTAAGAATTTAAATCAAGAATGAGGTAGATTTAAAGATGTTTATTAGAAGCAGCTTTCCATGAGGTGTAATATAGTTTGTGCATCCGTGGAAAAAGGAATATGAAGCTTATTTGAAATAAATAGCAGAGTTGCCAGCACTAGCAAAATGGAGGCAGGAATGAACATATGGGTAGCATATTGAATATTTTATGCAAGTACAGTGCTTGCCTTGGAAACGTATGGCAGAACATATCCACTTACCTTAGCCTCATCCAGGAAATTCAATATCCTTTTGTTCATTTGCCAGTGGGGAAGGTGGTGTAATCAGAGGTTAAATACCCCAAATGAAATCGCTGAACAAGTCAGTGGCAGAGCTGGGATTGCAGTCCAGGAGCAATGTCTTTCAGTTATGTATTTAGTCTCCTGCCTGCATTTCTCTGGAAAAGTATTTCTGGTCACAGTGTTAGAGGTGTTAACTCAAATGAAGTTTGACAGTTAATGCTTGTATTTCTGCTTTCATCTTGAAAGTTTCAGGGCTCTCTTGCCTGTTCAACAAGTCCTGTCAAAGCTGTTTAAGAGAAAACTACAGAGCCCAGGATTATTGTTAGTTTTCTCTTGTTCAGCGCTTCAGCTGTTGCCAAAGCTCTCTGATGATGGTCGCATGTGTAGGAACAGAAACGTGCTGATAAAGTCCAACTTTAATGTCTGTGTGTGTTACCAATGGTACAGGAGTGGAATGTGAATGATAAGCAGCATTGCCACATGACGGACTGCATTTTGCATGCAGGTCTCAGCATCCGCTTCTCTCCCCTAGAATAGCTCCCAGTCTGCCAGGATCCTGGGCAGCTACAGAAAGCTGGTTGCTTATAAGGTAACCTGTTAGAGGAATGAGGTTGTTTTCCTCTCTTTTTCTCTCCCCCTAGATTTTCCTTCCAAAGGCCCAGCATGTTTCAGGTAAGTATTGTGCCAATGAAAACATATCTGCATTTAAAAGTGGCATATGGTAAAAGTAGTCTGATATCACAACACTGGAGATTTCTTCTGTTAGGAAGCAGTAATTATGCTGAAAGTTTTCTGGTCTAGCGCTGTAATGTACAGAGATGTTGGGACATACACTCAGAGAGAACCAAGTAAAACCCTCAGGACCCTCAAACCCTGATCTGATTTGGATTTTTTGAGGCGCGCAAGTTCACATGGCTTTCAGCATCTGTGAAGACAATGTAAATTAATGAAACGGTCTTCAGACAGCAATCTCTGAGGAGGGACTCTAATGATAGGCCATAGAGCAGTGACTGATGGGGGCAAGAAACTGCTGAGTCCCTTGGAAAAGGCAGGATGTGCAATCGCATCCATTTTGCTATCGCATTCATATCTACTTTGCTATCCTGATTAAGATAGGGATAAACGGAGGGATTAGCAGGTTATGCTTGTATATCTTGAAAATTTTGGGCTTAGCGAGTGTACCCTTATTTTAACAGCTCCTGCATTTGTAGGAATGGGTTGTTTTAACAACAGATATGGCTGAAAAACAAGCCCAATTTATTTATCTGAAGATCAAATCTTGAAGTTTTCTTGTCCCTTGAGAAAGATGGTTGGGGACACAGTTCTTAAACTCATCCTCATTTTCAGGTTGCATTCACAGCAGAAATCTTGGGGTAGAGAGGCATGCTAGCATTCATGCCCTGTTTGTGGTTTCCTTGAGTTTGTGTGTGGGTTTAGTACAATCTCAAAGAATACACACTTGGATTGTGAGAGTTTCACAAATAAACTTCACGGAATGGAGTAATTTTGTATTTCAGTCTTGTCATCTTAGTGAAAGTAGAAGTTGCTTAGAGAATGGACTTAGTAAAAACAGTGTTGCCTAAAAGCCTGTTTTAGCACCCTAGTTTGGTGTGACTCCATTGATTGTGGAGGAGTTGTGTTCATGTCAAAACATAGTGACAAGAGGATAAATTGTGTTCTGGAATTTTTAATGCAGAAAAAACAATAGAATTTGAGTTGGAGTGATTTATAGCATGAACCTATTCCATCAGGGGCACATTTAAAGAAATAAGGGTGTCCTCTTGTTTACAATACATGGGCCAAAACCAGAGAGCATGGTGTCCAAATTGTTTTTCGCAAACCTGGCATGACACCCTATTTTTGACGCTGCTTGACAACTAGACACTGCTAATTGGTTATATTAATGTATAGTAAGGCAGGAAAATTGTTGGCTTTTGCTTGGTAATTAATCCAAAAATGTTGACGTCTGTAAAGCCTTTACAAGAGGTTATTTCAATACGTACATTGCAGCAGAACATGAGAGGATATTTGCGTAACACCTTGGATGCGCTCAAACTTTTCTCAAATACATATATTGATGTGGCTACCACAGGCTTGGGAAAGTGAAGGAAAAGCACCAGACTTGGCAAAGCCCATAATACAGGTTTGGCTTCCAATATCTGCAAACTAGCTTTAGACAGTGCCCAATTTTCAAGCCAGGAGGTGTGCCTAGGCCCCTGTATTTTGTTCTGCCCTCGTTCTGGGTACATGGGGCGTCCCAGAAGCCAGGGCAAACGTGGTGTTCGCTTTGGCTGGGTTATGTTTGGCTGACGCTTCCTGAAGGAAAGAGTTCAGGAAAACAAAAACCTAATTTTTATTGGGCATCATAATAACAATAATAACAGTTCATTAAACAGAGCAGTTGCATTTCCCCCTTTTACTTCTGAGAGGCAGTGGGAGAAACAGGCAATACGCATTGTAATCGAGAGTAGAGATTAATTCTCCATCTATCTAACAGAAAGTAACAGTTTATGCAAAATTGTTTTGGGAAAAAACTGCATAAATACTTCTGCATCTAAAAGCCTGGCTAGGTAGCCCAGATCTTTATAGGAAAAAACAACTTTCTGTTACTTGGTTCTGCCCTTCAACCATTTAAAATGGCCACTTTGTAGCATCTGGCTTCCATAGGGAACCAAATGCAAACAGGGTTGTTTCCAGTACTCGGGGAAGTCAATAGAAGGACACCATTTGTTTTTGATTTGGGCCTCAGACAAAGCAACTGAGGGGGGTATATTATGTGGCAGTGTGGCACCTAGATTTTATGGTGATTTGTTTATTGTAGGTACTGCCCATTCTCCCAGATGTGCTCTGTGTTTGCTTTTGCAGTGCTATCTTTGTCATTTAGATACCGCCAGTTTTTACACAAAAGACACCTCTCCGAGTTCTTTGTGCTTACTATGTGAGGAACCCCGGATGCGAAACAAAAAACAAACAACAATGAAAAAATTGGGTCTTGGACTATTTTGGGATATTTATTGCTATGGTGTCTCTAGAAGTGTTTGCACAGAAAAGGGATCGGGAGCTAAATCCAGTAAAATATGCAAACACCTTTGCATTGTGTAATTGTCCTTGTAGCTATTTAAATCCAGTATTAACAGCTCCCTAAGGGGCAAAAATTAAGTAGTTATGATTTCCTATGAGCTTATGTAGGCAATTCTGCACTGAGCATGGCGTCTTTCATGAATCTCACTCTTGTACATGCACCCGTCTAACATCTACCCTTAAGGGTCCCCAAGGTAGGCACGACGGTGCTGGCCTTTGGTGTTGGGAAACAAAAGGTAAAATCTTTGTGTTTAGCAAATGTAAAAATAGGCAGGATAGTAGAACTGCATTCTGGCACTGTGTATTCTGAAAGGAATCACAAATTGATTAGGGAGGCTGTTTTTATTATTATTCTGGGGATCTGCCTTTAGCAGTACTATGCACTTATTCTTGAAAAGGTTGCCCTGTTACGATGTTTCAGGTTAGATGCACCAAAATTAAATCACACTTTCCTCAGCCATATCTTCTGATTTTTAAATGAAATCTCGATGTATTTATAGTTGGGGGCGGAAAATCCAAACCCAGCAGCGACAAATTGTTCCCTTCATGATACAACGAAGGATAAACTTTTATTGGTTTATGGGCTTGCTTCCCCCTTGTCACTTGGCTGCATCTCAGAGTCATAATCAGTACCTTTTAACACCAGAATGAAGCAGATTTGCTCCATATGTTTCATACTGTATATTGCTACACTATCTGCTCTAGCTGTGCCCATAGCCCAGTGACTCCCATGTCAATGCTGCAAGAGCCAGTAAATTGCAAGCTCTTGGCAACAGCAGCAACTATTCCCCCTGAAAATATTGCATTATATTCCCTGGCAAAAGAGAATATCTAATGGAGTACAGATGATGTGAATTAATCTTTGAATAAGCGTTTAATTTGTTGGCCAAGATCTGATTGCCCTTTTTTTGTAGTATTCTCATAATGAACATAAAAAGATTACAAGATTTGTGAATGTAGTCAGTCCTCTGGAAGCTCTGGCAGCTGGCTCAGCTTTGACTTCATTTTTTTTCCCTTAGTAATTAAAAACACTTCTACAAACTCAGAACACAACCATCATTAAGGGCACTTCCAGAGCAAGATGTAAGATTCAGAACTCCATCACCTCACTTAGCCCTTTCTAGCCAGAGATGCTGAAGAAAAGTATCCTGCTGAGAATTTGTTTGAAAAATGTATTTCTTGCACAGGTCATTAGAATTGAACAGGTTGGCTTGTCTACAAACATATAGATTAAAAGTATTGCTATAGCTGAGATACAGGACACTTAAATTAATCCCTCCTCTTGGGTAAACCCTGCTTTCATTAGGCTTAACAAAGAGCATACTGCAACGGCCTATAATAAATTTCGCCCCAAAACCATTTCCAGAATGATGTACAGGATGGCAGAGAATAGATGCTGGTAATTACATAAAGCTTTGGTTAAAAATACAAGGAATATATTTGAATATTCACAGACTCATTAGCAGAAGACGAGAGCAAGACCCTGTGGCTTTCTGGACAATGGAAGGGTCTTGCACCAGCAGTGCATTTGCATCATGACAGGGAGGAACTGGGAATAGAAGGAGCGATGAGAGAGAGAGAGGAGTAGAAAATCCAAAAGGATTATTTTGAACTGGATCCCAGAAACAATGGGGTGTAGATAAGATATTGCAGGCAAGGCTTGTCTTGGATCAAAGACTTGCTGGTGAAATCAGGGGCTGTAGGTCTTGGCCTGGATCCCACTAGCTCTGCATTAGACTCCATCCTGTGACATGTGGGATCTCATGTTCCTGATGCAGTTGAATCTACAAGGCTACGTGTCTGCTCTGATCAGGATGGGGCTAGCCCTTGTCTTGCCCTTCTGCATGGGGCGAGAAGGTGAGAAATTACACGCTGCACCTGGTAGGGTCGGTGTCATGGGCAACGGGGGAGGGTCCATGAGAGAAGGGGAGTTTGCTGTTCTCCACGGCCAGAAGTGATCGTGGCCTGAAGGAACAGGGATGCAGTCCAGGCCTTGGCATTTACAAAAGGAGGTGGTGACAGGAAGATTTGCAGGCAACAGATGTGGAAGGAGAAGGAGAGTTCAGGGACAAGGAGGATGGTGCGGTTGGTTCAGGTGCAAAAAGAAAGTGGCTGGAGACAGGGTGGCGGGCAATGGGCCACACTTGAAAGTATGCTTCTCAAATGGCTGTGGCTTTTTTTTTCATTGTTAGCGCATGTGGCAGGTTGGCATAGTTCAGAGCTGTGTTTCCAGCCGGGGGCTCTTGGTTGCAGGGGAAGATTCTCTTCTTGAGCACATTTCTGCAGGGCTTGCATTAGGAGGTGGAAAAATATGGTCTTGGGCTAAAGCCAAGGAGTGGAGCAAAGATAGCTGGGTTTTATTTCTGATCTCAACACAGGTGTAAGGTTTGCAGGAGTCATTTAACCTTCCATTTTCCTTAATGTAAAACAAAATAATAGCCTCTTCTTATCTAAAAGGATATTTTAAGGCTTAATTTCCTTAGTAAAGCACTTCTGGGGTAAAAGCTGCTGGTAGAAAACTTTGAAAGCAGTGTTCACACATCTGGGAGTTCTGTCTTTGACTTTCAACTCTACCCCGAAGGACATCCATGTTTTGGCATCTGTACTCCTGTTTTACAGTGTTTGTGCAAGTGTTGTGTTTGCTGTTTTGCTGGTTAAACGCACGTGACAAGGTCAGATGGCTTCTTGTTTGATCCAGAAATGTCAGACTGACTTTGACAGCAACCTGCAGCGGTGCCCAACCATGGACATCAGGTGCCTTGTTACAGATTTCCCCGCTTTGTAGCAGAGTGCTCATGTATGACACAGCTAGGTCTGGATTCGGGGCAGTTCAGCTGACAGGTAATTGCAAACATTGAGGAAAAGGAAACAGCAGTTAGGGTAATAATTTACTCATTCCCCCTGTGAATCTCTTATGTCAGAAAAATTCCCAGAGCATATGCTGCGTGATTTTCAGGGATGCTGAGCACTCATGTTTCCTTCTGTTTTCAATGGAGAATCAAGCCATTAATTTGTTTACTGATAGCTGACTTCTAGCAAGAAACTACAAGAGGAAAAATGCAATGGGACTGTGACTTTCACAGATTGACATGGTGCAGGAAAATCTTAAACCTTTTGAAGACCTCTTTTTCTGTTAAAATTAGCATTTTTCATGTTCATCAGGGTCCTCTTCGTTCTGCAGCATTGGGGGAATGAAAAAGTAAGGTCAATCCAGTTTACATTCATGTACTTTGCTTTGTGTACCTTGCAATGTTATGTTCACCACGTACAGGACTCTCACAGATGGCTATCCTCTCCCAAATATGAAAACAGCTTCAAGTACCAACACTGTTGTGTGTTCAGGAGCGGTCAGAGTCCTCCTGGGCTGATAACCTCAATAGATAAGAGAAGCAAGCTGAGCCAGAAGGAAGCACTTTTGTTCCTGTTATATAAATGGGAGAGGCCCAAAAATGATGTGACTTGCTTAGGGTTGTGCTGGATGCATGTGGCAGAGCTGCACTATAGCCTAGACCACTGGGACCTAGCATTTTAACTCAGCCACTGAACCATACTTGTTCTTCCCTGAGGCCTCATCAGTGGCTGATAGTTTTAAATCATTACTCAAATAGGTTGATTAAATTCTAGCTACCAGGATCTATTTTACTATTAGTAGAGCTGCTGAGTGTTTCTCTGGAATTCCTCTCCTCTCTCTACCCTCCCAGGTTTGCTGTGTGCAGTTATTTATCCCTTAAGTTTTCCTTGAAAACTCAGATTCATTTAGTTCCATGAATGCACGATTCACAGTGGAGCTGACACATTTCATTAAGCTCAGCACATTGCATAGAGGCTTGGCAAAGGGTCCCTGGGCTTTATTCAACCCAGACACACCGTGTGACCAGCTGTCACAGACTGTGTTGTAAAATTAGAATAAAACCATAAAACACAGTTGAGGGAAGGGAAAAAATTGTCCCTCTTTGGAGACAGCACTTTGAGCTGTGACAAAAGATTCACAGAGCACATCAGACACAGGCGCACACAAAAGCTTTTTGCAAAACTCAGCTGGTTTCACTTTCCATGCATGAACATTATACCATGGGTAGGTGCCGCTGTATAAAGGATTCACCTTGTTCTAGCTTCAGCCTGAAGTTCTGCTTTTAACTTTGTTGTCCAGAGCACATACAGTTTTGGTGGAACACTGCATCCTTTTAACCAGGCTACAGGATTAAAAACAACCTGTAAAAACATTGCATCTTGCTGTGCTACATTAGGGAACAGTGTAAGAGTGGGGAGTTGTGCAGCCCTTTTTCCATAAAGGAACTAAAATCCGTTTGTATTCATTAGATCTGCCAGAGTCTGTGTGAGGTAGACATATGTACTGGTTGTCCCTGTTTTGCAGAGCTCTTTTTCCCCCTCCATTGCGCAAGGCAGCATGTTGTGGGATTCTTCACCATACAGATGCATCTGGGTATGGTTTTTTGGGGCTCCTCTGGCCTCAGGGCTGTTAAGTGGCCCAGCCCCAAGCAGTGCAAAGCTATGACCTCTCCTCTTGACTCCACATAAGAAATGTAGCTGGGTGGCTGTCACGATGCATTTAATGCATGGGATACTGGATCAGGAGAGAGGGATCTGCACTGCAAGTGTTTCAGGCATCTTTTTGAGGGACATCAGGCAGGAATCAGCTGGCTCATGAAGCTTGTTATATCTGATTAAACAGCTAAAGAATTGTTACAGAGTTGAATTCTAGGACTCTACTGCATTTGAGAGCTCACTTGGAGGCACTGAGGGATTGATTTGTTGAGTATCTGTATTTTCTCTTGATGTCAGATGGAGATCTTGATTGTCTGAAACAGGACTCTGCAAATTAGTGGATATGAGGAAACTGTGGCCTAAGTGAATTGGCCACAAACAGCAAGTGAGTAACAGAGCTGGGACAAAACTCTTTATTTCTTGACTTTCACCATCGTAGTTTAACTACCAGGTGTCATTTTTATTGTCACTGTTAGGTAATTGGATGATGTATAAGTAGGTCATAACTTTGGTAGAGAAATAATTGGAGAACTCAAGGCACTCATAGATGACTACTGTAGATGCTAGCAAAATTAAACAACAGTGATGAAATTATATCATCATCCAGTAAGTGAAGCATGCAACACCGTGACTGGAATCTATTCAATGCCTGCTGTTTACCTTGATTCATGCCAAATTATAAAATGGGTTAAGCTATTTCCATGCCAGCATCATGTTCTCCATGTGGGAGAAAGCTTGCCTAATGAAATGCTTCCAAGTGAAAAACTCTGTTCTGAGGCTCATTAATCTCTTTTCTCTGTGATAAGGAGGTGCAGTTCTATGTCCGTACTGAATCCTGACCCTTCTGGAGCAGAGATGGTAGCAAAAAATGTATACCATATGGAAATTAAATATGTGTTAAGTTCTCGTTTGCTTATGTTTAAGAGCCACACGTATAACCTTGGATAGAAGAACAGCTCTTTGAGGACATTAACAGGCATCTGCAATGACTTTTCCATGCAATGCTATCAGTTGCATTCATCTCTTAAAATCAGGTCAGTATGTTGAAAAAGCAGAAAGATGAGGCTGCTGAGGTGTGTCAGCACAGTAAATGAAGGTTTGAGTTCAGATCTGTTCTCTGTTGGACACAAGAGTTGCATCAGGTCCCTGTTCTGGACACTGACACAGCCCTAGTACTGGAGATGGAAAGCCCCCACATGCTTCATGATAGCACTGGTTCCGCTCTGGGATGGATGGGTTTGGGCCTGGAAAAGGCTAGACAGCTTGGTTTCTGTAGGTATCCTGCATTTTGCTCTTCCTAAGCATAGTACAGATGCTTTGAGTCTGATTTACAGCAGAGCTTATTAGGCTAATCCTGCATGATTCACTGTGTGGGAACAGATGTGGCTTTTTGCAATATATAGACAGAGATCCCACTTGCAGCATTATTTTGTTTATAAATGCGTAAAAAACCCTCCACCTCTGATCATTGGGAAGCAGTAGGCTGGTACCTGGATCCAAAGAGAGCATCTTGGATGTGAGTGTGGGGCTGATAATATGAGGAAAAATAAATTATGATCTTGGGGTTTTAACTGTCTTATTCATAAGGAGGTGGCAATGTTCAGCATCTCACAGGATTTAACCCAGGAAGGGATATCTGGCATGTCCCTTTATTTCTACTGTGCTTCTACAAATCGTCAGTGTAAGATTTTTTTTTTTTTTTTAATAAAGGCATTTTCTTTTATGGCTTTTATAAGAATAAATATTAGGTACAGCCCTTCTGCAAGTCATGAGGCACATTGACACACACACAGACACTTTTCCCTGAGGAGCTATGGAATTTCGCAGCTTTTTTTTTTTTCCCCCTTCCCCCCCCCCTCCCCTCCTTATTCCAGCCGGGGATCTGAGGAACAAGGCTGTTTGTCAGGCAGCGTTTTTGTCTGAAGTGGAATGTGACCGGCCTTCCCAATGAAAGCCTTTCAAATGGGCTGCCTGGGGGATCTTGCAGCAAACTCGCCCTCACCGCAATAGTAAAAGAGTAGCTCTGATATAGCTGGCCTGGCAAGGCGGATATACAGGAGCGAAGGCCTCTCAAGGGAGCAAAGCCAGCTGGAGTGTCCTCTTGACTGAGCAAATAGTAAAGGGGGTCCTTATTCTGCTGGGAAGAAGTTGTAGGATTGGCTTTACTCCCAGCCTCTGGGAAGAGGGACGTGTCTGTGGCAGGGAGAGGGTTTTGTCCCTAAACACTGTGTGATATGGCTATGCTCTGTCCTCGGGATAGGGCTTTCTTGCCCTGTAAGGGGACTAGGGGAGACAGTGAGAGCAGTCCTAAAATTGCTTCAGTGGCAACATGAACTCAACCAGGACCCAAATCTGAGGAGGATGGATGTACCTTTATGCTACTTTTCCTTCTCTCCTTTGCTTGTTTTTAGCTCCCCCAGCATTTGCAGAAAAGCCCTCAGGCTTTGCGTCTTACTGTCCGTTTGCTGCTCTTTATTTTTCCAGGCAGGTGTTTGTATTGATTCTGATGTAATCAAGTGATTATTGTCATCCTCAGACCTGCTATCAGGCATTTTTAAGTGCATAAAACTGCCTGCCTGATGCATGCGGTATTGCATCGCATGTAGATTCAGGCATTTTGTTTGCAGCTTCTGAAGCATCTTCCCCAAATTGGTAATAGATGCACTTTTCCTTTTAAACAAATAATACCTTAAAGAAAAAAGGAAAATGCTAGTGCTGCTGTTCCCATGGGTTTTTATATCCTGAAGGACCCCTCACCAAATAAACTACTACTAGGCTGGGCAGGAGGGTTGGATTTTCAGAAATGCAATGGCTTAGGTCTTTTTAATGCAAATCTGTGTTTCTGGGAGCTCATTTAACGGAAAGAGCTCATATGAAAGCAACATCTTTAACTGCATGGAGTTTTTAAAATCTGTTAACTTGATGGGTAGTTTAGCTTTGGCAATTGGCTGTTGATATGACAATTATCATGTTTTCTTCACATTGAAGAAAATAGTTTCTTCAGACTGAATAAAAGAAAAAATCATACTTCATTAAGCAGGGGTACCACAGACTCAGTCTAACATATGTGAACTTACTGATTTCTAATGGACTTTAGAAACAGACTGCTTTCTGAAGTCTGAAGTGAGAATTATTACTAGCATCAAAAAATACTTAAGTTTAAATTCTGTTCTCAGTAAATTCAAGGTTTGAATATAGAGAATGACAGATAGCATTTGACTTACCAATGCTGCCTAGGTAATAATCCCACTGGGCAAAAATCATAGGCACAAAAGCATTTGCACAGGCTTGCTGTGGGAGTAAGATATCCCTAGATGTGCAAATACCCCTGTAGCCCCCTAAGGCAAGAACACAAATAAAGGTAGGGCAAATGCATGGGAAGCTATGAACTACATCCGTCATTTAGCTTACTGTTTCTGTACCTTAGTCTTCCCATCTGCAATCTGGGAACAAGTAGCTCTGCACTTCTCAAAACTGTTGTGAAACTTCATGGATGAGAATTTATAGAACGATTTGAGGTCCTTTGGCAGTGGGGCAGCATATTATTAGAGTCAGAACTGGGCCAGATATTGAGTTTATGCCTGGACCCTGGGGACCATAGTTTGACTCAGATGCTGTAGGTAAATTTAAATCCATGCCACAGTCGCTACGTCTGCAGAGAATGGCTGTTTTCCTTTTATTCTGCTGTTCTTCAATGGGTTTCCAGCCTTTGCTAGCCTGTCTTTGTGAAATGAATTTTCCCCATTCAAAAGCAGCAGTGTTTTATTTTTGTTTTAGCTGTTCTTGGGAATGCAGAGCAATTCAATCAAGAGGAAAATACACCATGAAAAGCTCTGAAAGCCCTGAGGTCAAGGATCTGAAGTTACCCACAATATTAATGACAAACCAGTGGCTGCACCATGGCAACGGACAGAAGAATATGTGGCGTGGAAACCATAAGTAGTGTGGGGCTTTGAAAGAGCACAACCGGGAGAAAAATGGAAATTACATGATGTTCTCTCTGTTCTGTGCTAGGACAGCCATGTACAGTCTAATCCCTAATGTTGGCGAGTCCAAGAGTTTCAAGAGGGCCCCATAAGAGATGGAGAAAGGAGTTGGAGCTGGAATTAAACTGCTGAAAAGTTTTATTTAAAGAGGGAAAGGTTTGGGTCGGACCATGTTAAATGAAGTCTCTTTAAAAAAAAGGATGCTGATGTTATGGGATCTCCATGGCTGGATTCTCCTCTGGGGTTCCCTGTTGGGTCCAAGTGAGTCACTCAAAAACCAAACGTTGGTGGTGGACTTGATTAGAAATATGAACCTCAGCTTCTTTGCCAGAGCTGGGAATTAGTGGCAATAGGTTGCGCTGTTGACTTCAGAGGGTGTTGAGTTTCCTAATTAAGAAGTGAAGGGGTTGTTTCCAAAAATGCCTCTAGATAGAATAGCTTGTTATTATTTACTGCTACTAAAAGGTTATGTTTCTGTGACCATCTCTGCTGGCTTGTGGTACATGAGACAATAAACAGCTGAAGATATGGAGGGCTGAATTGTCCAGCTCTTGCATCACATGGCAGTGCTAGGGAGCAGGGAATGAGGCACGGAGAGAGATGCAGCTTGCTTCTCCTATGGGGTCCGGTGAAAACTGCAGTTCCTATGCTTGTAAGCGTGAGAATTATATCAGAAAAAAAGCCAAATAACCTCTCTAATGGTGATCCTGCAGTAGTCCTCATCCTACTGTCACCTTCATTCTTACTAGCAGATGAGGCACTGACTGGAGAACTCTCTCTGAAACATGGGATGCTGTTTTACCTTGCAGAAACCCGCTTCTGCTGACTGAGCAGTGTGGCACCCATGTTTAGTTCACACCAGTTTGTACTGGTCTAGTTCAGGCTTCGACAAATGTTTTTCATTTGGCAGCAATGACTGCAGCAAGTAGTTGGCAGTGGTGAAACCAAGCTCTACAAACTAGTGATGATCCACATTACCACAGCTTGGCTACCTCAATCTAGAGTAAGTGTGTTTTTGTCGTTGTATTGCAATGGGTGCTGAATCCTCCACCTAATCCTCAGGTGGCATACGTTAGCATTATGGCTTGAAATCAATGCTGGCAGTTGCAACTGCATATTATTCTGCACAAATGCCTTTTTTTCCTCTTTTCTTTGGCTGTGTGAGCACTTCGGCCATATAACTATGCACGGAGCTTTGTATACATGTGGGGTTCTTCTTTTTTTTTAAACCAAGCCCCTACTTTTCAGAACACCAGTGATATAGATAGTGACTCAAAACCAGGTCATGGTAAACTGGATCACTGAACAGCCCGCAGTTCTGTGTTGCTGTAATATCTGTTGCTGTAGCATTTGTTGTGTACACTGGCAATCAGATGACCTAATTCTTTTTGTGTTGACAGGGAGAGCACTAGGGCAGGGAGAGGACTGAGGTTTGGGGAGAGGCCTGTGCAGGAATCTGGGGGGGGGGGGGGGGGGTGGGGTGGGGGGAAGGGGAGTAGCTTGACTTGGAAAAGGAAATGAGCAACAGAGGAGGGCAGCATGACTTTGTGGAAGAACATTAAATATCAATGAGGAGTGGGCAAGGGAAGGAAAACCATCTGAAATCAGAGAAGAACATTTTTAAAATAAAAAGGTTCACTGGATAAAGGCAAGAACTGGAGCAGCAGTGAACTTGTTGCTGTGAATGCTGCAAAGGATTGCTTAGCACCTAAAATATGCCCATAAGACCCTTCTGATGGTATGAAAGGCAGTAGCTCAGGAGGTGTTGAATTTGGAACAGGAGGGCTGCACAGCTTTTGGGCACTCTGGGGTGCAGTCTCCTTTGAAGCACTCTTTGATCACTTGGGAAAAGCTGGGATTAAATGACAGAAGGGAACAGAAAGTTCAGCTGGGACATGTGGCTGAGAAATGTGACTGTGTTTTCTTCAGTTGGTTGGCATTTCTTGGGTACCTTTTAATTTCTTGTTCAATGTATTGTTCAGTGGCTACTCAGCTGACCTTGAGTTGAGTATTTTACTTCTGAACATGTGAGGGTTGCATCTTTCCACACCTTCTAATGCTTGTGGTGCTATAGCTCCAACCATATGGCAAACAGAAATGAGATGAAACTGGCTAGTCGTTAGTATTATTATTTCCTGAGAGCATTCTGCTTTCCAGAATAATCTTAACTGTACCAATTTAGTTAATTTTAACTGTCTCCTTTGCACGGATCCTTTTCTCCTCATAACTAAATGTCTAACATGGTTGTGAATAGATAGAAATGGTGATGAAGAGCGAGTGGAAGAGCGATGGCGAAATGTGTGTGCGTGCACTGAGGGTGATCCAGACTTTAATTTCTGTAGAATTGTTTTGTTGACTAGTGTCTCCAGGGCAGGGGCATGCTCTGGGTTCCTTCTCCCTTTCTATGTCTGGCCAGGACTGGCTGGCAGCAGAGTGTAGTCCCATGGAAGATCTACAGGAATTTGGCATCTGCCTTAGAGCGAATGAGCAGGACAAGACTGATGGCCAGGTTTGGGGCAGAAAAGAAGTGTTGTCTCTACTGTTTACTGATGGAGGAACGTGTGTGGGTTTTGGGCTTTTGTTGCTTCCAAAAACTTTTAACAAAGGGATCTTCTAGGAGAATTTGTTCCCATGCAAAGGTGGCAGAGGTGGGTGGAGAGGAGCAGCTGGGTCCGTCCGTGCAAGACTGGTCTCTGTGCCATTGAACATGATTAGTGTGATGGATGTCCCTATCCTTTGGACACCTCTTTGAGATGTATTTGGACATTCCTGCAAAGCTGGGAGTTGTACAAGTAGCTGGCTACATTGAGGGCTAAATGCAATGCTGATGTGATGGAGGGAGGAAGGTAGCAATAGTGGGTGCCCCATCTTGTGTGACTCTCTAGAGAGTTGTAGCAGGCAAAGTGAGGAGGAGGTTTGTGTAGCATCCTTGTCCTCTTGTGCTGATGCTTTCTCTGAGGACTATTCTGCTGGTCAAACCAGATATTGAAAACTGAGCTACTATCCCCTCAAAAATAGCCCAGGTGTTACACTCGGACTAAGGAACTACGAATCTGCCTCTCTCTGGCTGCTTTCTTGACTCCCCTCGTTAATGTCTTGATATTTCTCAAGGTGGTTGTGTGGCTCTGGAGCCACAGCTGCCTCATAAGTACAACTCCTCATGCACTGACTATGTCACATAACCAGCAGTGGGGGCCTGTGCGGCTCTGGAGGCTTCTCTGTGACTTCAGATCTATATGGAAGTAAACCAGGAGGGGGCTAGGCCTGCTATGGCTGCATGCACAGCCTGGTGCCAACACACACACGAGCAGTGAGACCCCAGTGGAGCTGCTGTCCTTGCCTCTGTGGCATATTCCTAGGCTTGCAGAACGTTATGGTGTGTCTTGTGGGTTTTGGCCGCACAAAACTTTCAGTATGCAAAGCAGTGTTGGCCACTGCTCCTCCAGCTGTTCATAAAGTGATACGTGTCAGTGGTAACCCTGCATGTAATATCAGAAACAGCAGCTACAGATGGAAAATCACCAAAGTGCAAGTTGTACTGACATGCTCAACGCCTGACATCAGATTCCTCAGAAAAGATCCTGAGGAATCTGGGAACCGTGGCACATGATGGATTATTTCTGGTTTGGCCTGTCTCCTCCATGCAGCTTATTTCTGTCAGTCTCTGCTCCTCTCGACAGCTGGAGGGTTGTGGAAATGCAGCTCGTCTCTCGCTGCCTTTACTATTCCTGCTCTGCTAACAGGCTGGTGTAAGTCTGAGTGTGACACACGCAAATGTTGATCATATATCCTAAGGTGACAAAGTCCTGGAGTACAGTCTGCTCTGTTCTTTCCAGCAAGGATGCAAAAAATAATCATGCGTGTTTGCTCGAAGCAAAAGACATAGTAAAACTCCAGCTGTTACGTTCCTTCAGAGTTTGTAAGCAATTATGCACCAAGAAAAACAGCTTACCATGGGTTACAGAGAAGAGGCAGATTTAAAGCCCGTTGCTGTCTTCTGATCCCTGCCGATAAAACCTGCAAAGCCTGCTTCCAGCTCTTGCTAGCTCACTGAGGGGCATATTCCAAGCTCTTCCATCACAGTTTTTTTTCCACTGACCCTGTTGTTACAGAATCAGATGTTAGCAGTCTGCCCGAGCAGTGTTGGGCAGGATTTGCAAATTGTGGAGCAGTGTCCCCTGGATGCCAAGCCCTCTGCAAGGCTCTCAGCACTGTGCAAGAGTGGGTTGAGACACAGGGAGAGATGTTGTTCTGTGTCATCACAGGCTTAGGGCCCAGCCTGTCAAATGCTAAATGCTCCCGGCTCCTCGGTGCTGCCAGTGGGATTCAGGATATTCAGTACCCGGTGCACAGAGTGGCTTGCTCAGATCTGACAAGAGAGGTTTTTACTCCAGGCTTGGATGATCCTACTTTAGTGTGGGAAGGGTGGCTTAGGCAGCTGCTTTTCTTTCAGCCTGTTTCCAAAAGGCTCAAAGAACAGTACTACTAACTCCGTGAAGTTCTTGATATTTCCTCTAAGGATGTCTAACAGCAGGAAATAACCTGTCCAAACCTTAACCTGAAGCACAGATTCAAAAAAAGTGGAGCCCAAGCAAAGCTGCTGGATGATTCCATGTCTGTAATGGGTCAAAAACCAGGGCTGAAGCCAAGTTCGTAGTGGCATTTCCACTCCAGATCCAAGTTTTCTTTTAGAGTCTTATGTTTATATAACCTGAGTGCACTGGTGGATAGACTCACACAGGCTGTGCAGCAACATGTGACTGAGTAGGTATTTTGTATAGTTAATGCTGGTGTCAATATTAACTGGTCAGTCCTCTTTAGTAACGTTGAACTCTCATTTTACTCTGCCTAGTAATTTATTTCAAGGTCGTAGGGCTCAGTGAAGGAGTCAACCCATCTTTGGGCTCATTCTCTACAGGATGGTGCTTTTCTAGTAGAGACCCCAGGGAAATAATGGCACTTGTGGGAAGGGTGATTTCACCCTGAGGATTGTCTGAATCCCACTCACACAGGTAGAAGGAGCAGAGCAAAACCTTTGGTGGCTTCCTGCTTTGGAAAAGGAGGGGAGCTCACTGCAGAGACTGCTATTTTCTGAGCTCTGGGGCCAAATTTGTTCTGTTAGAGAATCTGCTCTCATAACGTGAGATCTTCTAGGTATGCAAAAGGGGGCAAGATGAGCCATTAGCTCTTGCAACAGTTCCAAAAAAAGAGCGAAAGTCCTGTACTGCTTGTTCACGGCCTTCCTGGTGTTTGCACAGGGGAAGTCTAATGCCATTCCCCTGCCATATTGTTTCCCATGAGTATCTGCCAAAGAATGCCTGATGCAAAAAATAAACCATGGCAAGTGCTGTCTGTTTCCATTACTGTATGGGGAATGACTGGCTTATGTAACATGCAGTGTGAAACCATTGCCGAGATCAAATATAAATATTGCTCTATTGTGGAATGTACTGGGAGCATAGTTGACATTTTTGTGGCTGATGAAAAATCAAAGCTCATTATCACTCCTGAGGTTTACCCTCTCTGTGTGTGTTTGTGTGTGGGTCTACTTCTGTTTATTAAAGGCTCTGGGTCGAATCCTCATATTCTGAGTCTATTTTTACTCAGTTGCTACTCAGGCAAAACTTTCATTGACACTAATTGGAAAGCTGCCTAAGTAAAGGGCGCTGAGGGAATTGAGAAGCTGGCTGTAACTCAGTTTGATTTTTACTGAGATTCCCTTTCTTGAGATTTTTCTTTATATTATATATACTTGCTAACGCAAGTTTAAAGCCGGTGCAAATTTACACTGCACCACTGGAGCCGAACATTGGTTTTACGCAGCTGGGATCTTTTTTGCTCTGCATTTGTGATAGGTGTCCCGTGAGTCTGTCGGACTTTCCCCATGGAAGGGGTGGGGGTCTGTGGGTGAAGCCAGCCAGATGGCAGCGGAGCTGTGCTGACTTGCACTGGCTGTAGATCTGGCATGCAGAATATTTATCTTTTTTCTTTTTTACTTTTCCCCCCTCATCACTTGAAGCATTTGGAGTGTGATGGCATGGTTTCAAATGAGTCCCGTCCAATCTCGAAGCTCTCCCTGATTTTTTCCTTCTAACCTGCTGCTTCCAAGCTTGTTCTTTCTGAACCGCCACCACTATCTCGCACAAAGGCGGCAGGTTGTCATTTGTCATGGAAGGCCTTGTGTGAAAGACACCTGGGGAGCAACTGGCTTGTGGAGTGAAATGCATATCCAGCTGATGAAACAATCCACTGGTAGTGCGTTGAAAATGTCTGTCAGGTGGAAACTCTGAACTAGGAGCAGTCAGAAAGGAAGATACATTTCCTTTTATCATCAGCTTGGTTTTTTATTTTAGACTTACTAAAATCATGCACTTCCTTCTTAGGAAGGATTTGGTTTGAGGAAAAACACAGACGAGTCCATCCTGGACAGATGGTGCTGCAAAAAAGGGTGGCGGAGAGGTGTCGTGAAAGGAAATGGAGGAGTGGGTGTGCAGCGAGGATGGAGAGAGGGAGTACGTCTGATACAGGCTCAAGCAAGTCTGGGAGGAATGATGTAAACCAGCCCCTGAAGTGAGCAGGGGAGCTTGTGGTACGTGAAAATCATGTCAACAAGAAGAAACTTGTGTGAGTGCACAGGGGCTTTCTGTTTCCTTCAGTGGTGCTAAAGAGAGTTGTCAAGTTGCAAGCTACTTACTGGACACAGTCAAACATTTTGTTCTAGTCTTTCTCTCCACATCCTGACCTCCACTTTCCTGGTGCTACCACTCAAACTAGTTTGGAGTTTGGGATCTTAGGCCCAATGCTCCCAATTCCTTTCTTACCACCCTATGATCCAGCCTGTGTTTTAACTAATTGGGCCATTTTCTAGCTATTCCTGGAGAGTGTGGGTGAGACTGTGCTCTGGGCCACAATGCTGGTCATGGAAAATAAGCTATGTTCTGATTAATGCTATGTTTTGCTATTAGGAAAGCAGTGGTGGGAGAGTTGCCAAGGGCTTATTGCTGTTTCTGCAGAGAAGGGATTCTCAGATGGCACTGTGGCACTTAGGGGAACCCACAGTCCTATTTGCTGATAAGTGTCAAGCCTCTGAATCTCTCCAGAAAAGGGGTATATCCATATTATTCTCCCAAACCCATTAATCATGGGTACAGAGAGGTGACATCGTGCCAGTACAACCTTTGAGAGGAGGTGTTGAATAGGTTAGGAGGTAAACAGGTTGGTTGGTCTTAGTGGTATATGAAGCTCTATGGGGATAGCAGAAGGAGGACTGCTATACTGAGAGATGCTCCTGATGAACATTAATCAGCACTAACTTAATGTTCTGCAAACCTAGTACATTTTCAATGAGTTTTATATAAAGCTCATTATCTAGCCAGACAGTTTACCCCAAGAAATATGTTGTGTCAACTGCTGTGTATTTTGATGCTAATCAAGTTTAGTACAAGCTTAAAATATACGCCTTGTTTAAACCTCAGCTTACATTGACGATGTGAATAGAACAAGAAATTTCCTTTTTGTCAGTCAGCTTTAAGGTCAGACTTCAGGTTTCTTACCCTCTGATATGACAAGTTATCACAACTATTGGCCCAGGCAGCTAATTCAGCTGCAAAAGATAAACTGGGCTTCAAATACACCCCTGAACTTCTGGGGTAAACATGCTGCCTTTCTTGGGATATCTGCAGAACCAATAAAATGCAAAAATCCCTTGTATTAAAAGCCTTTTTCATGAGGTTGCTGATCCATTGTTTAGCAAACCAAGAGGACTGAGCAATTTGGTTAATTTTGGATAAGAAGCTTCTCATGTTTCTCAGCTTTATTCATTACTATAGTTAATATGTAATTACAGTTAGGTAAAATACCATTAGCCATTAATTCCCTGTTACTGATGAAGATGGAATTGAATTACCACTTATAAGTGCCTTATTTCATGCTTCTTAGTGCCTGAGCCTCCAGAGGAGCATCTCTGAAATATCTCTGTAGGGCAGGCAAAGCATGATTTTCCTAGAGCTGGGCTGGAGTTGTGACCCAACCTGAACAATCAGTATTTAAGATTTTGGTTGAGTTTCTTGCATTTCACAACACTTGAAAATGTTTGAAACCTCCAAAAGGCTCCCAGGATTTAATGAACACCCCAGCCAGTTGGTTCTCCTGGTGTGGGGATGGTCAGCATGACTTTATATGTAGCTGAGAAACTCTAGGGGCTTTCACTGGTACATGTTTCTGCTGCCTAGATCAGGGAGGGAAAGACGGGCACTCCATGCGGCAGAGAGCTAAAGCATTTCACATGGGATGATGTGCACATCACAAGGTCTCTGTTGTAATCCTTGGCCTCCTCCCATGTCTTTCCAGGGCGTATGTGCAGATGGGAACAGGCAGAGCTAAGCTCTGCTTCCTGATCTCCCAGCTGGCCAGACACAAGCTGGTCCTGGCCCAGGTGCTGTGTAGGTGCATTAGCAGAGTGCAGTGCCCTGTGGCACAAGGATGGGCAAAGAGGGAGTGTACTTATTTCTGTCCATAGGCACTGGCATACCTAACCTCTTTGCAAGGCACAGAACCACTGGAGGAGAAGGGATGTCCAGGAGTTTTTACTGCAGGGCCCTCAATCATTTGGTGTGTGAAAGCACCAGCAAATAAGAAGGCATCCAAAGTGACTTTCTTTGCTTCCCTTTTAAGTTCTGGATCATTATGGCCTACCTTACTGTAGTATTGTGAAGCTTTGTTTCTTAATATTTGCTGGTTGAGACAAGATCCCAAAAGGAAGGTTTTAGACAGGAACACCTGTGTGTGACTCCAGCTTCAAATACAGATTTTCATGTCCCTGAGGAAACGTAAGGGAAGACGTGCTTTGCATTGTGGGGCAATGACCGGATTAATCACTCCCACGGAATGACTTTGCCTTCTTAAATTACCCTGTTAAAAGGGCTTCCTGATAGAATGCCAGGGAGAATCTTACTGACTGGTGCTAGAGTAAGAGGCTCAATATATATGCGTACTATACTTTACACATTCAGGTGTAAGGAGCCCCATAGAGCTTCAGTAACGAGTGAGTCTGAGTGCCTGTGAGCTTCCGTTCCTTGTGATTTGTCAACAGAACTCATGACTGTGTCCACAAAGAGTTAATTATGATATATTTGACATGCTTTATTATAAACCACAGCTGCAGGCCTCAATGTATACAGCAGGCTTCCTCCAAGTCTATCATTTAGACAGATCAACCCAACATTGCTGCAAGGTCACAGCTATTCAGGAAGCTACATTAACTACAAACTGACACTTGAGCTGAATAAATTCACTTCATCCAGTATTGGAAAAAAAATCACCAGTTGTCTTTGGATAATGAGGTGTACTTGATAACAGGCTTGTGACTGCCTCTCCACTATTTCATGGTCTTCTTGCCTTGATTTTCTGTTCCTTCCATTCTGCAAAAGAGGATGGGCCCCTTGCTTTGTTTTGAAAATATCTAGTGACATAATGGAGACCAGATCACAGGACTAAATTAAATGATTCATAGATTATTAGATGTTGAGGCCAGAAGGGACCATTATGACCAAATCCTCTGACCTGCATAACATAGGCCAGAGAATTACATCCAAAAATTCCTGGAGCAAGTCCTCTATTTGTATGGGAACTATGAGGCTATCTTTTAGAAGAAGGGTCTTAATGTAAATTACCACAAGTGACGGGAAATCTCTCTGATTATAGTAATTGCCATGAAGCCATGACATCCCTCTGCCCCCAGCCAGAGTGCTCAGGGCTCAACTATAACGTGGTCATTTTACACTGCACACCCTTCAGGAGGAGGAGTTCAAAGCTGAAACTCTGCTGTTGTTTTCTGAGAGGAGATGGCTATGAATTGACTATAGCTCAAGAAATCAGTGCAAACTGCCCATTGAAAGGAAGGAAAGGAGATGGATTAAGCTAGATTTTACTGAGATTCATGAGGCTATTTCAAGTCATCTAAACCAGGCTGTGATATAAGTAGAATAGCCTCCTGTTGGTCTTGAGCTGCAGACAGTGCAAGGGGCACTTTGAGATTGCTCCAGTCCAGCCCACAGTCTAGTAGGTGATCCACAGGGGTGCACTGAAGAGTAAATGCAAAGCATAGCTCTCTGCACTGAGCAGAAAAAGGCCTGAGGGTGTTTTGCGCTGGAGTGAACTTGATTCCTTTTCAAACAGATGTGTGACGTTTAAAAGCAAAGGGAGGACTGGACATAAAATGCTTCAGAGCCTGACCCTGCCGGGGGATCTGTTCCTGCAAAATACTGGATGTCCTCAAGTCACTGATGAGTGTGAAAGCCAAAGCTACCCAGTACATAGCAAGATCAGCTCTTCAATAAGGGTAGTGGTGTGTGGGCAAACTTCCCCTGCCTGAGCCAAGAAGGAGAGCGAGAATCTTCTCTAGGCATCTCTTGTACTCTGGGACACTCATTCTGTATTTCTCTATTTCTAGTTTGATCCTCTGGACAAGAAGCTTCAGACTTCAAAGAACTAGAGCATAAGCTCCCACAGTGCCTCTGTTCACAGCCTGGTTGCTTTGCAAAGCGCTCATTCCTCTCAGGCTGCTCAGAAGCATGATAGCTCATTTACTGGGAGCATGCCTGACCTTTAAAGGGTTCACGTTCAATTACCCCTCTGTGCCACTTTCTGGTCACCAAGAAAATATCTCAAACAGCCAAGAAGGCAGCGCAGCTGATGAGGATGTTTCCAGCCAAATCCCTTAGCAGGAGGGAAAACAGAGACATGGGAGTTTCTCAGAAAGCCATGTGCAAAGTAAGAAGTGATCTCTTTAGGAGTATCCATTCACACCTCCCTTCCAGCTTGCCTCTAGGTCATAGCAACACCCCTTTTAAAAAAGTTTTTATTACCACTACTATTGTGGTTTGGAGTCTTTAGGACAAAAGAAATATAAATATACCTATCAACCCCATTGACTATCTTCATATGTAGCTTGCAAAGATATTGCATGAATAATTGATGGCATGGTTCATATCGTGCCATTGATTAGCTAAACGCTGCCTGAACCATCCACCCAACCCTTTGAAGATGAAGTGCTGAATATTTATTGTCATGATCGTAATTCTGGCTTTCAGTTCCATGGAGAAGGGCCAGCACTGAAACTCCAGCTCCAGCCACCCCAAACATGGGTGTTGTTTGGAAGCTGATCCACGATCGGGTTCCAAGTTTAGCAAATCTTTATCATGGAATGAATAAAACCCCAGGTGTGACCATCTTGGGGTCAATCTCTGGCCTCACTAGAATCAGTGGGACTTTTGCCAGTGGCTACAGTTGGAGCCAGGAGTGCAGACTTGTGAGGTTCAAGATAGGATTGTATTTACAACTTGATCTTACCTCCTTACTTAAGCTTGGGCAGGAGGAGAAAGTGTTCCTCAGTTTGTACCCTTTCCTAAGAACCTAAGTAGAAGCAGCTAATTAAAAATGTTGTCTTCAGTGTCTTGTTCTCAGGCAATGGGGAAAACTTTATGATCTCCTGCCCCATCTTCTACCCTAGTGGTGTATGCATCCCCTTTATTGGATGTTCTCACTACAAGCAGTTTAGTATGTTCGCCCAGCATTTCTGGAAACTTGTAATGAATTTTATTCTCTGAAGAGAGGATAAAATAGAGAATAGAATTCTTTATTCTATTCCCGTAGCCAGAAATGTCCCTCAGACAGCAGAGTTTCACTCTTTTGGGAAATGCATGAGATCAGATGAGGGTGGGAGTCCTTTATGGGGCTGTGTTACTTTGAGGACCTCAGCCAGAACTAGTCTCCTCTCTTGCTGGCTGTAGTCAGCCTTATCCAGCAGCGTTGTCCTGCCTAGGGAAAAGTCAGGTTTCTGTGTCTGAAGAAGAGTCTTGTGTTAAGGTGATGCTTTTCTTCTTTGTGTTGGTACACAGAGGCTGGTGGTGGAAAGAAAAAAGGGCTGCTTCTTGCAATCACCTGAGTTCATTTTGCACCTGCAGTGTGGCCAAACATAGCATGTCTGTGAGCCACACACACTGCCTGAACACACTCTTAGTGGCTGCATGCTTGGGAATGTAGGGAGCTGAGAGCCAGCCCTGCACCAGCTGCAGAGCAGCTGCTGCCCAGAGGCACTTTGTGTGCTAGCTGCTGAGGACCACATCCCATTGCGGTGTGGCGATGCTCGCTGTGACCGCAGCTCTGGGTTCTGACATCTGTCTTGCTCTCTGCAGCACTGAACCACATTAATCCGCCCCTTTCCAACTTTGTACACCATTTCCAATGTTTTTAACTTATGATGAATTCTGAGCTTGAGAATTAGTTTCTGCGAGCATAGGTGAAGGAGGAGTAATACACTGAAAAATGAGTGTGTTAAGAAAGCGTACTACTTCTGGAGAGGATGGACTGCCAGTAGGCAGAGGTAGAGAACTTTCTCCTGCCTGGAACAGGGCAGGATGTTGGGCAGATACTGGCAAGCAAAACAGCTAGGGGATAAGGAAGAGTAAATGATCTATGTTTTACTCTGGCAAACTCTACTAAGCCGTATCAGTATATCTCATTGTGTGCTTTACTTTTTCCTTGCTCTAAAAGGATCTTTGGATTTAACGTTCTGAGCGTGGGGAAACAAATGCTTAACACTCAGATTTCAGTGTTTCCTTGCACAGCATCCATTGGCACATGTGCTAGACCCAGTGAGCTGAGGCACTTATCGTGTGACCTTTCAGGATTAAGGTTTTAATGCAGGCAAATGCTGGACAGATTTCCCTTGAGCAGCGCTCCCAGTGTTGTTGTGAAATGCAAACCTTCCTGCATAGCTGCAGTGCTGAGATAAGTAGTTACTCCAAAACAGTTGTTAACCAGATGAGAAGAAACCCAACTCGGTCCACAGGCACAGGCTCTGCTGACCCAAGAAGCCACTTGGCTATTGCAGCCATTGTAGACTGCAGTAAAAGCTTTCCTCATGTATGAGCAGAGAGGTTCGCAGAGATGCTGGCTTTGTTTAGTGCTGAAGATTTTTTCTAAGATTCATATTGTCTGATTACTGCCTTTTAAAATTCAGTGTTCAAGGCAGATTCCTTCTGTAGTCAGCAGAGAAAGATAAGCACTTTAACTAGGTCCCATCTGAAGAGAAGTGTTTAAGACGGATTGGATGAATTGCCCCCTGACTCTCTTACCTGCCTAATGTTTAATGGGTTTGATCCAGCCTGTTTCAATTTTGACATATGCAGTCAGGGGCTTTAGACATCAGCCAAGTTACGCTGGGTTAACAGTGATCACAGCTCACATTTTCCCTCTTATCTGTGCAAGGCAGAGATTTATGTAGCTCAGCAGATGTGCAGTAGCTCAGTAAACCAGAGCAACTCAATTGAGTGTCTGAGAATGAGAAACGCAATTAAATTCATAAAACACCCAGGGATGTATCTCTAAGTCTTGATAGTTTGTTACTTTCAGGAGGTAACTAGTCAGTATTTATCATAGCTAGTTAGCAAATTGTGGAGTGGGAAGGGAACTCTGAAAGCCATCTCATCCATCCTCTGCTGTAGCTACCTGTGTGTAGGTGTTTATGCCTTTAAAGGTGTCCCTTATTGGAGGCATGCTGGCCTAATGCTTCATTATCTCTGTAGTTTGAAAGCTTTTCCTAAGCTGAAGTACAGTTTCCCATGTCTTTCTGGATGCTTGTTAGCATTTCAACATAGATAATTAAACTAGTGTATTAATGGACAATAAAACAAACCAAAAATGCCCAAAGGATGTTTAAGTGGGCGAGAGAAGAGAAGGGAGGCTTATAGTATGTCTGCAGACATAGGTAGACTTCGGCAGCGACAAGACAGTGACTATCTGCAGTATTAAAGAGATGGTTTAGGAGGTGCTGTTTGTGGAAGTAAGGTTGAAGCATTTACTTCCCCCCCCCGCCCCTAGTTTGCTTGGAAAAAAAACTGCAGAGGACTTTTGAAGGGCCCTCACAGCTTAAGTTAATGAAAAATATTTGATTATATAGTGATTCGAAAAGTAAGGAGAACTTCAGTAAGATCTTTTTTGCACCTGTACAAGACACTCTCTGGTCCTTTTTTTTAGCCTTGTGACCTGGTATTTGTTCAGTTAGAGTGATAGTCCTCTGGTGTTACAGATGGGCAGGAAGTTGTTCTAATGCTCATTCACAGCCAGAGTTTTCTGGGAGGGTGAAAATTCTCCAAAAGCTCATTAAATTATTACCTTCATCCCTGACTGCATGCTGCAAAACATTTCCCCCCAGTCTTAATGTCACCATCCGTTCAGGCTTATTATTACAGAGCAGATCACAAGATGTAATGTACTACTAACATTGCTGCCGCAGGCTCCAAACAGACCATCACAAATATGGAAAGCTCAGGGCCCACATGCCTATTATGGTTCTCATTACTCCGAAATGCTTTGCTGCCAGCTCAGAGTTTCCAGGCAGTGCAGGGCAGGGTCCATTCACCAGAGCATCTCTCTCTTGTGGCACAGGGCAGTATTAAATGCACGGTGCTCAGCAGATTGGTTGTCGTTATTAGCCGAGACAGTTAGGATCTCCAAACAGAGAAACTTCTTTGTCCGTCATTTCAAGGACTCTGATTTTCTGCTTAGCACACAGATACATAAATAGATCTTGCCTTAAGATATCAAAGCTGTTTTGGGTCCTATTTGTGGCAGAAGCTAGCTACTAATGGAATAAAAATCCATAAATGCAGTCTTTCATGTGTCTGCAGCTTTTTTCACCCAAGTGTTTAAGAAAGCTTTACTACAGAACATGCTCAGTTGTTAATTGTAATTATCCTGGTAGCATAAATGAGAAGACTGAGATACAGGAGACTAAAATGCTGCTCACACTAGCAGCACATGTAAATGTAAGCTTTGCCTTGCCTCCTCCAAGCTTTCTTTTTCAACAGCTGGACCATGCTGCCTCTGAAGTGTGCAGTAGTGCCAAAATCCTTCAGGGTCATATCAAAGGTCTTGGTAAACAGTTTAAATAGCTATTTAGCATATATCATGTGCTATGACTTCTCATTGTTTCTGAATCAGAAGGGCTTTGAATCTAATATGGGTCACTCACTGCTAATAGAGGGAAGCAATAGTTCTGTTTATGGCCAGAGGCACAGAGAGATTTGGGTAATATTGAGGGTACAGGTTCCTGAAAAGCCAAGGCATGTGATGGCTACTATCAGAATGTTGATATGAGACTTAGAGGCAGCACGTGGGCTGTATACCCATGGGCAGGCTCTTGACCCACACTTGCAAAACTGACACATGCACTTCTTGCATTCAGGAACCAAGCGCTTCCATGCACAAAATGAGTAGTGGCATGCAAGCAAGAACATACTGTCCTTTCCCCTTGTCCAGGCTGCAAATTAAAAAAAAAAACAACAAGATTTCCTAGAATGATATTTGTCTCTGGTATTGTAATGTTACATATATATACTTGCATGTAATCAGATTTCTAAGCTAGTTTGATGGAGTATCTGAGCTTGCCATGTCAGGATGAGATCTCCTTGCATGGTGGCATATATGAACACTCTTAAGTTAGAGTCTGAGGCTGGAAAGATGTTCCTCATTATTAGGGAGAAGGGACTGGATAAGAAGAGATCAGGGAATAATGGAAGGTGATACAATCTAGGGGCAACAGAGTTTAAACAAGGAAAATGTTTTTTCTGCTTGAAGTCTTCAGCTGATATGTCTGTAGCTTTGCATTAGTTAGATAGAACTCCTTGTGTCTCAGTTTCCTTAAATGTACCACAAGGGGAATACAACCCAAGTTGTAAGGGGAGATCTGTGTATATTTTTTAGCCAAGTATCCCCAAAGTCTTTCACAAATAGAAAGTCAGGTTCAAAACAAGCTCAGCTGGTCCAAGTAGAAGGAAATACACAGAAATAGGTTCCCCTGCTCCTGGAATGTACCCATGTCTGGGACTGAATGTTACAGCAGCGCTTTTTCACAGCCTGGCACAGCAGTTCACAACAGGGTAGAGAGACCAGGCATTGCATACTGTTGAAGAAGCAATAGAAATGCAAATTTGAAGAATGTAATTTACCCAGGCTGGAGCTGGAAAATCATCTGCATACCAAGCTTTATTCCTTCAGTCTGCACCCATGTTTGACAGCCCTCCTCTCACAGTGTTTTGTGCCTTTCTGCTATCGTGGCAGAAGACTGATTCCAGAGACACTGCATTGCATTGGCAGGACAGCTCCAGAAGCAGCTGTGAGCAAAGTGTCTGCCTGCATCCAGCTGTTGTCCACACATGGGCATTGCAGCTACTGCATCACCTGGCTGGATGCATCTAGTGACTTTCCAGCCATGGGAAATACTTAGACAAACCTACTTTGAAGTGTGCAACCCCCAAAAGATCTGA
Source organism: Pygoscelis adeliae (assembly GCF_000699105.1). Classification (NCBI taxonomy): domain Eukaryota; kingdom Metazoa; phylum Chordata; class Aves; order Sphenisciformes; family Spheniscidae; genus Pygoscelis; species Pygoscelis adeliae. The sequence continues at coordinate 603,459 of NW_008825290.1, read as the reverse complement.
TGCAATGTTTCTAACCTTGCTGTTTAGATGGGAACGTGCCCTTGAATTTGGCCTCAAAAGGCAGAAGTGGTCTTACTATAGTATCATAGGACAGGGGTTCATGTGGCACCTGTGGCTGCAGCACACAGCATCAAGAGTGTATCCAAATACTAATTTTCTTTTTCAAGATTAAAGGAAGACTCAGCAAAACCTTGGAAGTTCCTGTCTTCCTTTTCTCCAGACTGTAAAATTCTAAGTCTGGATCTTCTGAGGGGTTGAGAATAAGTTAGCCCCTCTCTGAACAGTAAATAATTGTGCTGTTGGACCCTAGATCTGTGGAAGATTAGACCTAGAAATATGGTAAGTGTAGTAGCTCATACTCAAAAAAGAACCCAACAAGTCCCCAGGCCCAATACTGCCAGGGTTAATATGCTGGGAGCACATTCTATTAAATATAGAAACCAGTTTTCCATCTCACAAGCCAGTTATAAATAAATACCTTTTTTTTTTTTTTTTTTCAGGAGAGCCTGGCATGGCCCCAAATGAACCTGATCAGCCTATGTTGCAGAGCTGTAACAGGCAGCTGCAAACCTACTTAACACGTGAAAAGGCTGACAAGCTGCAGCTCAGCTGCAGAGTAGGGACACAAGTTTTTCCCCTCACTTCTGTCTTTGTGTAGGTGAGATGCTCTGAGCAGGGCTGCAGAGGCTAAGGATGAGCTCTGCCCAGGGACTTCAGTGTTTGCCCCCTTCTCCTGCCTGTGGAGGAAAATACACTGATGGGGAAAAGAAACTAGAGGGAACTTGGTGCTTTGCTTGGTGCATGGGAGAAAAAGGAGAAAAGTCATGGCTGAAATAGAACTGAAAGTGCTGAAAAAGTTGTTGCTGGTGGTTTTCAGTGAGGAGAGTTTGTCAGATTTGGGCTTGCACAAATAAATGATACTGTGAGCAAGAGTTTGGAGGTGTGCAGGCCTACAGCCAGATGTGCAACCCAGGGCAGGAGCATGTAAGCGCATGGTAATTGATGGGGAGAAATAAAACCTCAGTATTTGCACTGTCCTGCAGTTTGAAGGAGACTGAGTCTGGATCCATAACCTGCCTTTTTGGGCCTAATAACAGCACAATCAGGACATGGGAGGTTTAGATTGGATATTAGGAAAAAATTCTTCACCAAAAGGGTTGTCAAGCATTGGAACAGGCTGCCCAGGGAAGTGGTGGAGTCACCATCCCTGGAGGTGTTTAAAAGATGTCTAGATGTGGTGCTTAGGGACATGGTTTAGTGGTGGACTTGGCAGTGCTAGGTTAATGGTTGGACTCGATGATCTTAAACGTCTTTTCCACCCTAAACGTTTCTATGATTCTATCTGTCTTCTTTTCAGAATACTACTTAACAAATAATCTGCTTGAGGAAGCCTGTAAATTGCTCGAGCATCCTTGGATAGAAGGCATTACCAAGGGAGAAAACGTGTCTCTATTATTCTCATGCTACTAATACATCTTCCCTGCTACACAACCCACAAACAGATTCTGCTCTTAAAAGGTAGTCTGTAACAATTCTGTATGTCTGTTCTACAGCAATGGTGATATGTTGCTCCCCCAGGTGACCAAGGGTTGGCTGAGTAAAGACCATAATATTTGAGGGTGTTGTCAGAAATGTACTGGTGTGTGCCCTGATCTTGTTCAGACATGGAGTGGAAAGGAGAGGAGAAAGGCTGCATGCATAAGGATGGAAACTGGACAGTGGCTTGTGGCACCAGTAATATGGGCATAGGCAAATGGCAAAATCCTCCTTGCTCCATTTCCCTCGTTGCAGCGTTCTTGCAGGACACTAGCAAGGAGAGCATGCCTCCTAGCACAGGGGCGTACTGGGGACAAGTGACCCTCACATTAGCCACAACAGGAGACCTCCTCTGGTGAGGGAGCCTATAGCTACGTTCCTCTCCAAGAAGGCTTCTGCTGGAGTTTTTTCTCTGATCATCTCTGTCTCAGAAGTACAAAGCATGCTATTAAGTCAATCTCAAAATCCATGGAGTTGGGTTGAGCTTGGTGCCTCCCATGGTTTCCAAAAGGTCTAAATGCTGTCTTACAGGAGTTTTGCATTGGGATGTTTAGGGATTAAAATGCATTTGCATAATAATTATGTGCAGTTTGCATAAGCATTTGGCAAGTCTTGAGACAGGGTACACAAACTGCACCTGCCTTGTTAGACAATGACTTTGAAAAGGTGCCCCTGAAAGTCTATGGCTATAATGATCCTTTTTAACAGCCTCTTTTTGGTAACGAATGTGTCCATGCTCAGTCTTCATAGCCCTCTTTAAGCCCTGTGTTTTCTGCTAAGACTTGTAGGCTTGGGACAGGCTTGTGGCCATTTCTCATGGTGATCTCTGTCAAGCAGGAGCTGGACTGAGACCAACAACTCCATTCCAGATGCCACCAAGCAATCCTTAGCTTCTAATGACTCCTAGCCATTACTGCTCTGGATACAACTATAATTGGTAACTTGGGAGTGAAGGGGTTTCTTCTTCCCTTGACTAATTTCCTTTGCTATTTAGACCTGCTGAAATCACTTCGACTGCATACCCTGTTTTACTAAACAATATTGCTTAGACTTCCCAGATCCTTTCTCCAGAAGGATTCAGCTTTTCTGGAAAGAGTTCAGACAGGAATGTTTGCTACTATTTGCAGCAGCAAACAGCTAAGAAATCAAATGCAAAGATTCATAATACAGATCAGCAAAAGGCAAGAATGAAACCGTTGCCTGAGGAAATATCCGAACAAACCAGAAAGACATTTCAAAATGATCATTTGTAAGTCACTTAATAAAATCACTTCAGCGCAGCTGTGCCCTAAGGAATAACTATCTAGATTTAATTTCTCTTAAGTAAGAGGCATTTATCTGTGGGGAAAGGATGCTGGATGAGAGCTTTGTTCCTCTTCCTTGGGGGCAATGATGTGGCTCCGAATATACTCAGTGGTGCCCAACATTCTGCAAAACAGTGTTTTTGAAAGATGGTTTATTTTAACAGCTACAAAAAACATGCAGTAAAAGGATCACTGCCTTACTTTAAGATATCATTCCCATGCAGAACTGAATGGCAGAAATGATGTTCTTGTTACCTACTTTTAGAGCTGCTCCATCCCAGCAGAAAGATTTCCTACTGCCATCTTCATCATACTCAAAGCACCTAAAAAAACAGAGATGAGAGTTAACCGGTTGTAAGGCTGTGTCCTGTATCAAGACACTTCAGGTGTAACATGTTCTTGAATGGTTCTGCAAGTTATCTTGAAGTGGTCACTACAAACTGGGAACCAGAGAAAGACTGAGTACTGCCAGCTTTTACCTCATGTTCTGATGTGCACTACAGGGAACTAATTTCAGTGCTTAGCATAAATACAGCCATCTTGTTTCTTGGCACAGGTGCAGTTACGCTAAATTAAGCATGCTGAGATGACTAAGAATAATCATTCATCATGATATCCTGTTGAATTTTCAGGGGTCAGGAAGATGACTCCCTTTTTAATACTAAAAATTACATTATCTGGATGGAGCATATCTGGTGTTGCCATTAGTAAATTCGGGAGATGAAGCAGACTGAGTAGCTACTTCTTGGTAGCTAGGAAATCTGATTTTTTTTTTTTCTCTCCCTCTTACTCAGTAGCCTTAGCTGTCAGTGATGGTGAGAAATGGACCCTGCAAGGGCAGCAAGGAACAGAGATGTTCCAGGAGAACTGGAAAAAGGCTGTGCTGTGTGTCACCATTTAAGAGAGCTGATAAAGTATTGTTAGTCAAAATAATGGAAAAGCTTAGAGGTGGCTCATGAATGAAAATAACTGGGTAATTAGCAACAGTGGACATTTATTTAAGAAAAACAGGTCCCTTCAAATTAACCTGGTATCCAGTTGGGTTGACAGCTTACAGGCAGTAATCTATTGATTGGCTGACAGTGACGCTGTAGTACACTGACAGTCTCCTGTTGTACATGCCACCACCCAACATTTTAGTTATGAAAACCCATGGGCCAATGTGCCAGTCTTTAGAGGTCTAGAAGGGCTAAAATGGTCACTGGATTGACAGAAAAAGTCTTCTGTTGGTGCAGATAGGTTTGATTCAGCACTACCGCCCAATACTGGGGCCCATTCAGTAGCACACTATTTGGAAAGATGTTAGTTAATTGGGGTGAGTTTTGAGGAGAGCCACATGGAGTGAATGGAAGCTGATCTGCTTGCCTAAGGTGAGAGACTTGAGGATAACCACAAGGAGGGAAAGGGCAGTTTGGAAACAAGCTTATATAGTCATAAAGATGTAACTGCATTCAGGGGCCGTAAGCTGAAACCGGTCAAATTCAGCCTCATAAGGAAGTGCATACTGGATGAGTTCTTAACCCTTGTGGCTGATTCTCCTCCATCACTGGCTGGTTTTTTTTGTCGGTCAGGTACTTTTCTAACAGAAATGCTGCAGTTCAACCAGGAGTTAATCTACAGATGTGCTATGTCCTCTGAGTCACACAGGACAGTGGTCCTTTCTGGCCTTGCAAGGTATCAACCACAGATGGGCTGAAACCACAGGGTTCCAGTCTGGGATCTGAGCCTTGTACTCAGGCTTGTCGCGTTTGGGTTAAATATAATACAAAATGGATGCATTGTAATGTGTTTGTTCCTCTCATTTTGCTTCAGGACACTAACTGTGGGAAAACCATGAAGTGTTTGGCTTCTTCCCGGGCTCAGGCAAGTAGCCCACGTCTCAGAGACGAGATGGCACATGAAACATTTCCTGTTTTCAAGCATTCCCTGTTGGGGTACCAGGTGCGTCTTTCCTGTAGTCATACAGAGCTACGCTGCTAATTCAGCGTGGGGAGCAGTATAGCAGCGCAGGGCTTGGTGAGGAAGGACAGATTTTCTAATGCATGTCTGTGTCTTCCTTACTATATTGCTCATGACACCTGAAAAAGCCCAGCGATGTAAACATGCCCAGAGGTGGAAAACATGCCCTTGGTCTCATTTGCCATCCTGCTCTGGGAGTGTTGCGAGGCGTTCCCATTCTGTGTTATCAGTTTCTATGGAAAGGGGGCTGTTTGCGAGAATAATAACCACGTATGCAGAGGGCCTGGGTGCACGTCCTTGGAATGAGGCATGCTGAATCCCATCCCTGGCTCACACTGGCATTTTCTGTTGTGTGAAGGCATTGGCACCATGAAATGTCAGGTCTCAAAATGGAAATGGCCCGGCATTGTTTAGGACTGATTCCAGGAAATGCCTCTTGGATAGAAGTACTCTCTCTTGCTGCCCCTTCTCCATGACCGCATGAGGAGAAGTATCTAAAATAGGTCATTGTTATGCACGGAGAGAACCCTGTTCCCTAAGCTCCCTTGGTTTCCAAGTAAACGAGCTTTGGAGGTAAGTTAGCAAAAGAGGCTGATTCATTAGCAGCAAGGGAAATCTGTGCGTTGGAGGGGTGCCCAGCTGCCCAAAGGGATTTACGTAGTGACATGCTCCTCAAATCTTAACAGAACAAGCTGAGTGATACACACGCAGGCTTGAACTATATCGCAATCACATGCTTGCTACGCTCATTTCTTATCTCATGGGTTTCTCTGGAGAGTATCAGTTGCTCCAGTCCCTCATAGGGTTTTAAATTTGTAAGAGAAGGAGTCACAGTGAGTTATCTTCTAATGTGAGAAAATTCTGTATGTGTTTTCTTTTCCAAATTAGGTCACCTTGTAAGGCAGTTCTGGAATGGAGTTTGTCCCTGCAATTATAGAAGCTGTAAATAACATATGTGTTACAACATGTTTGATGGGATTTCATTGCACCATCACTAGTCTATCTGAATATCATATCCCAAATTAATAACAAATTAATTTTATCTGCTGAAAGACCCCAACTGTCACCCTCCTGTCCGGAATGAGATCATTTTGGGCAGCTATTCGCTTACAGGAGGAATGGGGCCAACACATTCTTCTGGCTTCATTGCTGAGGGCAGGCTTGTGCACAGAGATGAGTGCTCCCCTTTGTCGAATCATCTGGAGTGCAGGGAAGAGAATTCAGTCTTTTTGAAGCATCTTTGTTGGTGTGTCAAGCAGGGGTGCCAATTAGTGCCAGTGATGAGATGGGCACTCGTCCACAAGATCAGAAACGGAAACCCGCAAACTGCTCTCACATAGGACGTTGAGCAGCTGTTGGATTATAAAGATCTCTGGCCCCTCCTGACCTGGGCCAGATTTGAACCATTGACCTAGAAGTGAAAAGCTTGAAATCCCTGCACAAGCCACGGGATAAATAGGCCTCGCAAAGCTGCGTGCCTCATTCCGCATTCAGTTGCTGCCATCTAATGGCAGATGGGGAGTGGAAAGGTCTCATGCAATATAAATATCTTGTCCTTGGGAGTCTAGTATGTAGGAGAACCTGTGCAAATAGTTCTCATCAGCCCCTAAAAGTGCTGGGGAAACATGGTGATTTAGGCTGGCTTTATTCCTCTATAGAATAATTTGACAAAGGCCTGTTGTGCTGCAAGTCAAGTAAGATGTGTTCCACTACAAAGAACAGATCTTTGTGCTGCTTGTGCTCTCCTATGCTAGGTTATTTCCATATATGAAATCCGAGTGAAAGTCTGTGATTGTAAATCTGCCTTGACAACTGTCCCAAGGGCAACGGTAACTGAGTGGTGGGTGCCTGCGGCAAGGGGAGGTGATGAGAGAAAGCAGGTAGGAGATGGCACTTTTAATTTCTCTGAGTACCACCGGTACACACAAACATCTGCACTTTCAAGAACTTTGATACAGAAAGAGAAGGAGGTGGAGACTAGAACAAAATTAACTATCTGGAAATTATTTGGTCTGAAGGCTAACAGACAATAAAACTCACTTTCCTTCAAGTAATACATAAAGGAAAAAGCAACGGAGAAAGAGAGATGTCTCTTTCTCCCCCCTGCCCAATGCCAGGAAGTTCCTGATGTATTTTCTGTCTCTAAACCCCCAGATTTATAAGGCAGTAAGTATTCATCATATATCAGTTTTGTCTGCCTGTTTCTGTCTACACACAGACCTCCAAATAATACTTTTAAGCCACACTAGCTAACGCTGTCTCACAGAGGAGAAAGGTTAGAGATTGCATATTTCTTTATGCATCCCTGCACTGCAGCCGTTGGATGTCCAGAGACGTGTCCCGTGATGGGACTGCAGCCCAATGAACCATGGAGCGGTCCCCAGCAGCCTTAATACAGCCCCAGTGGTGACATGGGAGCTTGCATGGCCCAGCAGTCAAACTAAGTCTGTCACCGGGGCTAACTGAAGTCATAAATCAAGCTTTATATTTGAGAAATATCTCCAGTAGTCCCTAGTCACCAAAGAAATGCCATTTTGTAACAGGAAACTGTGGGAAGAAAAAAAAGTCATATCTCCGGACAGAATACTGGAAAAAGCTGTAAAATTCCCCTCTGCTTGGTTGAAGGAATACTTGTTGGAAAGAAAGTCCAGGAGCAAAGCAACATGGAGGAGAGGAAGGGAAGAACAAATTAATTTTCCTACTGGAGGAAACAGTCTTTAAAAGCACTGTGGAGAGAAACAGGAATGAGTGCAACAAGTCCTCAAATGCCCTTGTAACTGCTAGTACTACCTGCACATCTGTGGGGGAGCAGAGAAAAGCAGCACACGTGAATTCTGGCTCAGTGGGGGGATAAAACATTTTAGCGTAAAGTTGCTCAACTTCGTGCCAACAAGCACTTCCCAGGCTGCAGTGAGCAGCTGAACTATCCTATCTAAAGGGTCACAGGGGCTCTGTTTGCAATTAAGGTCCAGCCACCGTTCCCTTACGTCAAAGCCAAGATCCATCTAAATACTGCTGCTGCACTTCCGAGAAAGTGCAGCTTTGTGCCGCTGCTGAAAGTTGGCCCTCTCAAATACGTACCCACTGGTGATACACCAGGGATTTCAGACTGATACATGAGGACACAAGCCAGATGGTTATGTCTCCTGCACGCAGAATGAGATCTGGCAGGCTGCTGGGAGCTCCTGTTGTAGCTGATGGTTGGACCCTGGTCGGAGATCCCTTGTAGAACGGTGACATTCCTGAGCTGGAACCATTACCAAAGTGCCCTTGTCAATCAAGATCCCCAGGAGACTTTCCGCTTGCTCTGTAGATATTTTTCTTTGAAGCTCAGTGGTAAAGTGATAGCAGAATACATTTAACAGGTCTAAAAATGTCTTGGCAAGGTTGCTATTTTTTTAATCTGTGTCCCTTCCCCTCATTTCTCACAGGAAAAACTCTTCTGACCACTCTCAGGGAAGCATCAGTTGCAAAGCGAAGACATAAAATTACACCAAGTGAGCTGAAATTTAAGCCTTGCCATTACAGCAGTGACATTCGACAGTTAACGCGCACCCTCAACACGCAGCAGCTGCAGGGTTTCGTTACTGTCATTTACAAAAACCTTCAACTCCCTTTGGTGTGCCCTGCTTTGAGCCAGAGCTCGCAGGCCCAGAGACACCATTTTTATCAGTAAGAGCCCTTTAGCGTAGCGTGACATCTGAGAGACTTCAGCATTTTTTTTTAGAGACTTCAGCAGTATATAAGATTGCTCTGGTACCGAGGTATGATTTAATATCCTCAATTGTTCTGGAAATTTGAGCTGCATGATTCAGGAGACTTGCATGAGTACGGTTACTTCAGTGCTTAACGAGATTTATGTGCTTAAATGTGATGGATGCTGTAATCACATTTCTAACATGCTGATTCAATCTGGGGGGGGGGGGGTTTTTTTTTCAAATCAACAGGAGTTCTGCTGTGATTGTGGTGGAGGCAGGCTTTTGCAGAGGAAGCTTGCAACAAGAGCTCTTGCAAATGCCAAAAGAAGAAAGAAAAAAACCATAGAGGAAACGTCTTTCCTCAGCTCTTAATTGCAGCCTCCTGTTCACTCTGCCAGCGCTGAAAGTTGTCACCCTTTCCGATAACATCCGCTACGGGCTCTGGGGGCGGCAGGAGGCCCGGGGGCTTGGGCGCGTCCCGGCGGGGCAGCAGGAGGTACTCCTGGCAGCCCGGGTGCCCCGAGCGCTTCCTTCCAGGGGGCTGTTTCCCGAGCGGCAGCCGTCCTTGGAGGGAGTCCTCCAGCCCCACACACAAGCCCTGCCCCGCTCCGCCCCCTCCCCCGAGCTGTCCCCTCTGGCAGTTGGGGTACAGA